>NC_139390.1:131040000-131640000 GCF_054392235.1 Sus scrofa
AGGAAAATGTTGGTTTAGGTAATGTCTTTCAAATTATCATGCATTATCTTATTACAACTTCCGCATTTCAACAAAATTACTCTATTTCTAATAACCAATGTGCCACACTATAAAGACAGGAAGAAGGTGTGGCTTAACCCAACTAACCAAACGGAGCAGGATGATCTGAGTCACTAAGTCAGAAGTGAAGAGCAAAAATAAAAAGAACATTTGATTTCACAACGAAGGGAGGAGAGTTTCCTTGGAGCGCAGTGGGTTAAGAACCTGGCACTGTGGCTGCAGCCGCTTTGGTTGCTGGGGACTTCCACATGCCATGGGCACAGCCAGGGAAAAAAAAAAGAAAGAAGGAAAGAAAAAATGAAGGGAGAAGTGATCTAATAGGAATTTTCAAATTATTTTCCAAATTACTAAAAACTACATAGTCTAAAAAACAATAATTGTTTTATCTCGTTTGGAACCTGGGTGTTTGAAATCTGGCCAATGAAAGGTTGCAAAGTAGAATTTAAGGTTATCTTCCTTACCCGACACTGAAAATCTGAGCCTTCTAGTCCTAGGCATCCAGAAGTGACCACAGGCATCCCAGAGTCATCTTCTTCTATCATTGTGAAACAATATCCATCTGTGCTAAAGACCAAACAGGCAAAGTAAGTGCGTGTGCCTGTGTGTGTGTGTCTAGGGTAAAAGGAAATGAAGATGTTTATCACTTGTTTCATTGCAAACAAGAAGAAAGTCAATGGTCATGACAGGTTACGAATCTGTTTAAAGAATTCCCAAACTTCCTTTCAGGAAAGTTGATTCAGTTTTCATAAAACACTCAGCAATCTCTCCTCTGTCCAGAAACTTGGGAAAGAAGGAGGATCCAAAGTTTCTATATAGTATATATACATTAATAACCACATACATCAAATACTAAACACTTTGGTCTTTCGCAGGTACCACCTTCACAAATCCAGAAACCCCCTCTAAGTGGAAGGTAGTAGCACTCTGCGTACCTTCTGGACGGGGAAACTGAGGCTCAGGTTCCTTGAATAATTTCTCAAGGGCCATACAGCTACTGAGAGGCACAGGATGGGGGTTGAATCTGTACAGGTGAAGGTTTACTGTGGTTCTACTTGCTCCGAGGTAGTGAAATCTCTCTTACTAAGGCGCACAGACTAAAGAAGGGGAGGCGTTGGGATTAGGGCAGCCTAAGTGAGGTGACTAAGAAGACTCTGCCATGCGGTACCCTCCGCTTCAGGGCTGGCGCCGCAGAACACCAGGCCCTGTGGTAGCCAGGCCAGTCTTAAGTTGGGTGTGGGGTGATGAGGGATGACAGAACTTTCCCTTAGTCCACATCAGTCCATCCTCGCAACAACAGCAGGAAGGAAGATTCTCTTTCACCATTGGGTAAAGTTATGGGAGTCTAACAAACTTTTGTAAGGTCATAAACAGTTACAGAATCAGGCCTGAAATCAGCAACTGCTTACTTCATTCCCACACATTTTCCAAAAGCCCCTCCTGGGACGAAAACTGAAAAACAAGACCTAAAATATAAATACAACTATTTATAAACAGACATTACTGAGGAATGCCAGCAGACTCCTAGCAGAAGTCATAAGCCACCCCTGCGTGTACGCAGAAATAAAGCACTACACGATATCGCCAGATTTTTCTCCTGAACATGCATGCTCAGGGTCCAAGACAGATGTGACCACGCAGTGCTAAAATGTCAGGGGAAGAAAGCTCTGAGCACGGTGTCAGCCACAACTTGTGTGTTATCTACGCTGTGGTAGAGGGAGCAGCACCAGCCCTCCCATTATCATCAACACCCTTAGAACTGCTTACTTGTTATAAGCCTCAAGTGATCTCAAACACCTCAGTTTACAGGAACCTGCACAGTCAAGGTCAAACATACGAATGAATGGTGAGGAAGGGCCAATAAGAAATCTCTCTGTTAAACGAAGGTCAAACGCATGAATATTCTTGTAGAAGAAAGACTGCCCCTGACTAGCCCACACTCTGAATTTCTGGGGGCTTTTTAGCCAATTTACTGAAATTGTTAGGAAAATCTCAAGCTTGTAAAGGCTGCAGGCCACAAATAAAATAGCTGTCGCTTGGAAATTCACTTTAAACAATAATAACTAAACAACATCCATGTGATTTTTAAATTCCTTTCTTCCTCAGTTAGTCTATGTGTGCATCTGACATTTCTCAACAAAAGTAAAATGCAAGTATTAGAAATAAAGTCGTTTTAAGGTTCTGACATGAGGAAATCATAGAGCAGCTGGAAAGGTCTGATAGAATTGGTAAACCTAAAATAAAATGAATTTCTTCATAATCATGAGGTCCTCTCACTCAAAATCTAAATACATAGAAATGTACTTTTCAGGCAACTTACAAGAATCGAAAAAACTGGTAAGGCTGTTGGATGTTACCCTTGTGAGGTCCTGGGAAACGTAAAGAAACATCTAAAGAAGTAAATCCCAGCTTTAAAAATGTACTCCCTTCTCTGTGAAGAGGGGGAAACTAAAAATATAAAAAGGGAACGGAAACTAAACTTTTGGTAGAAAGCACACTGTAGTGTATGAAGAAGCAGAAATAAAATGCCGTCCACATGAAACATATAATTCCAAAAACCAGTGTTACTTCAACAAAAATAAATTTTAAAAAGAGGGGACAGAAAGGGAGAGAGACTCTGGGGAAAAGAATCAGTGTCCCTAAGTCATAAATTTGAATGGGAAATCAAATATTTCGTTGAGGACAAAAAGGAGAGGCGTGCATATTATCAACAACAACACAAAAATAATTTATAAGCTTCTTATTTACACTGCTAGCTAGTAAGGGACACTAACGAGAAACTAGCAGTACAATTACAGAGCCTTAAGAATTACTGGAGAACGTTCAACTCTCGAGCAAGCACAAATGTAAACACAACTACGCTCTGGCGTCAAAGCTGATCAACGTCACCTGCCACAAACAGACGGCTGCTGAATGTCACAAAAGACATTCAACTCTTACCAGTGGCTTATTTCAACATTCTGCTGCTGGTGGCCATACTGAAGCTTAGTTTTTAAATGTTTTACGTAGATTATTACCTCTGTTGTTCCCAGAGTGTTGACAGCAATAACAAGAAGAGATGAAGAATCATGAAGGAAACAAAAGTTGAAATAATTCTAAACAAAACTCAATGTAGTGAGATGTAAATGTACATAAATGCAGGATGAATCATGTGATTACAGTAATGATCATGAACTTTAAAAGAAGACAAGTGGGAGTTCCCGTTGGGGCACAGTGGAAACGAATCCGACTAGGAACCATGAGGTTGCGGGTTCGATCCCTCGTCTCGCTCAGTGGGTTAAGGATCCGGTGTTGCTGTGAGCTGCAGTATAGGTCGAAGACACGCTTGGATCTGGCATTGCTGTGGCTGTGGCACAGGCCAGCGGCTATAGCTCCGATTGGACCCCTAGCCTGGGAACCTCCATATGCCTCAGGTGCAGCCCTAAAAAGACAAAGACCAAAAGAAATTAAAAAAAATTTTTAAAAATTAAAAAAGACAACTGACTGAGGGTGGAGGCAAGATAGAATAGGAGGTCAAGAGATACAAACTACCACGTATAAAATAAATAAGCTACAAAGATAGAATGTATAACACAGGAAAATGTAACCATTATTTTGTAATAATTTTAAATAAAGTATATCTGTAATACTGAATCATAATGTTGTACACCTGAAACTAATACTGTAAATCAACTATATTTTAATTTAAAAAAAGAAGACAATTGATGTAACATTTCAAAAATGCTGCCCTTGTGTTATAGGAAAAGTAACTGACAGAACAGCTGCACGTGAAGATGATCCGTCATCAATAATGAATGCCTCTCAATACGATGCTCATTCATGAAAAAGCAAAGCATTTGAAAATTTAAAGGTCACAGAGGTCAAAGTCATGGTAACAAAACTTTTGTTACAACCTTTGGGTCTGCCCAATAATCCAAAAGCATAGGCGTGCCTGGGACATCCTGAGAGATCATCAGGGCTAAACTGCCTCAAGAGATGGGAACAAATGACCATCTTTAGGGGGATATGCATCCAGAACCTGAACGCCTGTTCTCATGTGGAGTCAAAGGGATTTATAAACAGCCTTCTGGATTCCAACTCATTCACTGGTTTTACACAGAATGGTTAGAAACCAATTTCATAATAGGTCTAAAGTTGGTTTGACAGGGTCTTTAAGGTACTCCTATTAATTGTTTTATTTTAGTGAGTACAGTGTTTATAAGGTTTATCCAAGTCTTGGTCCCTTTAACTCTATTCATCCACTAAGATCTTAGGCTTCATTATTGCAAATCCTAAGGGTATTTAGAAACATAACCACCACAATTGAGTTTTCTTTGAACTAGTTTAGATCTTTATAAAGATTACTGTAACTATAAAATAATTTCTAAAGTATTAGTTAAAAAGAGTTTATCTGAGCTGCCCCATCAGAATGACAGGACATTTTAAGGCATTAATCAGAACTGATTAAATAAATGGATACATGCTAGACTGCTTCTGCTCATTGGTTGTAACAGTTTTCTATACTGAACAATTTATTTATTCCAATAAAATTGCATCAGATTATTTATTCCATTTTTATTCCAATAAAACTGCATCAGATTATCTATTCCATTTTTTTAGAATGTGAGAAATAAAAGAATTCTTAAATTTCTTTCAAAAATCTTTTAAATTTTAGTCAGAATCTATATGAAAAGGCTGTTTGTTTTAAGTCCATCATAAATAGGTCCTTGAGAACACTATCTCCTAAAATATCTATTTCACATCGAAGGGAATAAAAGTTTTCAAAGTGTTCAGTCACAAGTCAAGTCAAAGATACAACTTTCAGAGTTGCCGTTTAAATCATGTGGATTTTAGTCAGTTAACTAAAACAGCTCAAAGCTGCTTAGATGAGCTTTGTGAACAGTAGTTAATTTCACAAACACTTATCACGCATACCATGCCTCGGAGTTGGATGTTGAGAAGCCAGGGTGAGGAAGATGCAGCCTGCACTTTGGGGAGCTCAATGTCTACCAAGGCCACCAAGCCTACGAAAGACAGCCATTCAACTTCAAGCAGGAGCAGCATAAATCACAAGCTAATCAAGTGCTTCCTACTGACTGGGGCAAAAGCAAAGAGGAATGTGGAGCAAAGGTAATTACGAGCGTAATAGAATCCTATGGTTTATATTGGTTTGTCCCCCCTTATCATCCTAAGTGGGTGGGTTCCCACAGTGGGGGAGGGAAAGAGGGTATGACTATCACTGCTCCCCTTCTCTGGCTTCTCCTCTGAAGGGTTGTAGCACTGGAGCAAGATGAAGTTACAACATTAATGACAAAGTTCCAGTGTGAGGGAGGCCTCTTTATCCTCAAAACAATACAGCTATCATACATCCTTCTCTGGCAGCTATATAAGCGATTTGGCTTTTTGTTCAGGTTTTTCTATGAGCTTTAAGATTTTCTGAACTCAATTACAGTAAACAAGCATTTGCACATTCCCCACCCCTACCCTGTGCAGACCCTCCCTACCTCTCACCTGGACTGCTCTGAGATCCTTCTAGAGACCTCTCCGGTCTTTAGACTCTAAGCCACTCTGTTCAGCACTGCCAGATACATCTTACATTTTCCCCTGTTGCTCAAATATCTTCAATGGATCTCTATGTATAACTGCAAAGAGAGCCCAACACGATTCGCTTTCTAAGAAGTCCAAGAACAAATGGGCCCATTTACGTATTATTTGTGGGGAATGAGAGGCCCAAAAGCAGTTATACCCTATCAAAAGACTTCATAAGTGAATTTGAAACCATATCCGCTTCCAACCCAATTATAAGTTTTAAAGAAGGACCCACCATTGCTCATAAGTGAAATGCTTTGAACAAAACATCTTCTACTAGAATTCTACTAGGAAAAATAAAAGCTCAATGTCCATGTGGCCTGGGCAACAGAGGATAAACTAGATGAACAGAAGACAAACAAACGAAAGAAAACAATGCTCACTTTAGTCACTCCGAGACCTGGGTCAGGAGCGCCTGTCCGAAAGCACATAACACCACATTCAGCAAGAGGCTCAGAAGCTCTGAGTTAATACAAGCTCTGTGTAAGGGCTCTGCTCAGCATGGCCTGATAAATCTCACATCTTCCTTCCTGCTCAAAAATCCTCAGTGGTGCTCTCAGTATAGCTGCAAAGAGTTCTGCACTGTTCTTTCCAGTAGGCTCCTAAGCTGTCCCTTCTGCCCCCTTTGACCCTTCAAGATACATCTGGAGACTTCTCCTCCAATCCCTCGTTTAGGCAGCCTGGTGTCATTTGCACATCTTTGTGCAAACATCCAATGTGATTTATTACACCTACAAACCCTGAAAACTCCCCAGGCAGGAGAATTTTTGGTCAAAACCCAGTGAGGCAAATGAGGAAGTATTTGAAAATACCTTGAAAAGGAGTAAAAAAAAAAGTTTTTAAACTGAATAAACTTGTATGAGAGAATAGAGGACTAGAGGGAGGTAATGAGAGAAGAACGAAAAGCGACGATCCCAGACCACGTCAGGTCCAAAAGCAAAGGAATCAAGGGGAGCAGATGATGTACAGAAAAAATAAACAAGGCTGAGATTACACCTGCTAAGACAGGAAAATAAGATAGAACATTGGCATGGTGAAAGTCATAAAAAAACAGTCAATTAAGGAGACTTTGCTGCTTTCAAGGCATGCAAAGTCTCAGGGATAGTCTGGGGTCCTAGGAATAGAATCTGGAAAAGGAGTAAGGGGGATACACAAAGCAAAGCAACACCTGAAAGGTATTTAGAAGATAGATGTTCTGTTGAAGGAGACAGGACCTTGACTTCATCCCTTACTCTGAACTAGGGATATTAAAAATGGTTCTAATGTTGCATTTGACATGATATATTTGCACTACATATCTCCCCTAACATGCAGGCATCCTCTACATGTATCCACTAGGCAATGTAAATGGCATGGATTTTGGAAGCAGCCACATCTATACCTGATAGGAATCAAGGCCAAGAATGACTCTGGCCTTGGTATTGGCTGGTAAACTGACTAGTGGTACTCATGAATAGTTTTTTTTATTGTTGTTTTTTTTTTTTTTTTTAAAAAAAAACCCTCTAGACTTTGCGCATGTCTTCTGAATTATCATGCGACATTTCATCTGTTTTAACAATGATGCACTTTTGATTTGGGCCACTTTTTAGATTATTCTCTCTACAAAAGAGGGATTAGTCATGAGGATGTGATCTACTCAGGACACACCCAGCTTGGCTAAGATTTGCCTCGTAACAGCCATTAGCTAAGCTTCAGGCAAATGCACCCTTGTCTTCAGAACTGTTTGACCAGGAGTGTGAGACCAAGTGCAGTATTACTGAAAGTGTGCTACCTTGCAAGTTACTGTGAGAATGTTAACACAGAAATGGAAACTTGTATAGCAATACATTGAGTTCTGCTGAATCGAACAGCCAATAGAATAATGGAGCGTGCAATCTGCAAGTGATTTTTAAATTATTTTTTCTAATTCATTTTTATTGTACTTTAGAATGTTTAGTGCACAGCTTATTGGAGAGAAAAAACTTTGACCAGAGATAGCTTGAGAAGTACTGATTTGGAGGGCTCACAGGAATGGATGCAGAAGGGCCTCGATCTATTTAGGTCTTAGGGCACAGGTACAAAAGGAGGCCCTGTGATTCAGACAGGATTGATCTCAGTTCACAGGAGACTCGACTGGACTCAATACCGTGTTAGCAAAATCAATGTGTATTTTATTCAAGAGTGAATGTTTCTGCTCCTTTGAGCATCAGGGGTAGCTATTCGTCAAAAATTCAGGACTTTGGGGAGTTCCCGTCATGACGCAGTGGTTAACGAATCCAAGTAGGAACCATGAGGTTTCAGGTTCGATCCCTGGCCTTGCTCAGTGGGTTAAGGATCCGGCGATGCCATGAGCTGTGGTGTGGGTTGCAGATGTGGCTTGGATCCCGTGTTGCTATGGCCCTGGCATAGGCTGGTGGCTACAGCTCCGATTGGACCCCTAGCCTGGGAATCTCCATATGTCCCAGGAGTGGCCCTAGAAAAGGCAAAAAGAAAAAAAAAAGAAAAGAAAAGAAAAAAAAATTCAGGACTTTGGAATCTTGGCCACAATGTTTTAATCATTTGGGCATGAACAATGAGTAACCTAGTAAAAATTAAGTAACCTCTCAAAGCCTCAGATTTCTCACCTGAAAAATACAGATGTTACATTATTTATAGGAATGCTATGATGATTAAAAGTGGGTGAAAGTAATCACACCAGTGGTGTGAAAAGCTCAACAAATACTAGTTTTCTGTTGGCTTCAAGTTAACTGATGCATGTTGACTATCACAGTATACTCACAATTTTTTGAGGGGTTCCATTTTTCTAGACTGCTAGTTTTGTTTTGTTTTGCTATCATACATCAAAGGTTGGAAGCCATACAATTTATAACCCATTCCAATCTGGCCTCCATATCTACTTTCACATTAAATATTTCTAAACTTCAGTCCTCAAGGTCAATGAATCTGATTGCAGTGTTTCAGTTCTTCTCCTAACAGCATCTATCACGGCTGACCTTACTTCCTCCCTTTGTAAACTTGGCTTCAATGACACCATACTCACTGGTGGTTCTGAGGATCCTGGAAACAGCCTCCTTCATCCAAGCATTAAAGTCTAAGGCTCAGTCCTCTGCTGGTAGATTGAATTGTTCTGTTATTGCTCTCAATTCTTCACGCCACACCCTAACCACTGCTTCCCTTTGACTTTGAATTTGAAGACGTCGCTTGGCTTGGAAAATGGAATGTTAGAGGACATGACGCGAGCAGAAGCTTTAAGAAGTTGCTTCTTCAAATTCACTGGAAAAAGAACAGGCCTTTTGCAGCTGCTGGGCTGAGAAGAATGAAGAAACCCTGGGAACGGGTCTAAACTCAGGAAGCAGCCTGAGGCCACGCCCACCAGCCCAGCAGCGTCCAGCGCAGCCGCAGTCCATGGGTACACCCGGAAATGGAACAAATAAATGTCCTTTGCTGTAAGCCACTGTGCTCTGAAGCTTGCTTATTTCACGTCAAAAACTGACTCATCTTCTACCCTTTCAACACTCTCTCCCCATCCTCTTATCTGAGCTCCAAATCCATATCTACTGCCTAGTCCCTGAGATCTCCACTTGGATGTGTCAAAAACCGCAAACTTGGCATGTTCAGATTGAAACTTGATTATTTTCCTCATCGTCCATCATCCAAAGGTTGCAATATGCACATCAGTGTACACTGCAAACTTATGAAGCCCCTCCTGGCGGCCTTCCGTATCCATGCCACGAACATAAAACTTTCCTTCTAAACATTTTTCCAGCACATCTCTCTCCTGCACCAGCATCACCCTGGTCCAAGATCACTCCTCTCACGCGAACTTTTTTTAACTTTAAAAAACAAATCCTTTATGATTGAATAGCAGTTTCACAACTATTTGGTTTTATTTCAATGGACAAGCATAGCAAGAACAGCTTTGGTGATTTAATTCTTCCTTTATGAACCAAGTGAATTCTTTATTGCTTTCAGAAATGAACCTCTGCCCGTGAGACAGTCATAACAGGAAGAGAAATGAAAATTCAGTCTTTTTAAAGCAATGAAGCAATGTAGGAGTATAATAGATATTATAATGAAGGTAAAAAGGTTCCTTAACTTCTAACATGAACTGTCCTTGAATCTACTTTTCTGTCTCTCTTACTGGCTACTGTTGTCCTTGAATCTACTTTTCTGTCTCTCTTACTGGCTACTGTTGTCCTTGAATTCACTTTTGTCTCCCTCTAGTACATTTAATATTTTGCAGCAAAGACAGTTTTTCAAAAACGTAAATCAAATCACACAATCTCCACTGGCCCTCCTGCTTAGACACCCCCTCAGGCCACAGTCACATCTCCCCGTCTTCAGGCTCAAATCCTACCCTCTCTCCTCCTACACGCCAAGCTTCTCTCTCCCACAACAGAGAACCTGACTGCAGCCCACCATGCCTCAATGTGACATAATCAATTGTTAAACAAAACCCCCACACATTGGACACCCCCTGCTGTCCAGGGCCGAAGTCTTTTGCAAGAAAATAACTGGTTCTTGCTCCTTGGCAAAGACCTTGAGATCCGTGCTCTGTGTGCACATGTGATGTGTGGAGGAAGAAGAATCTCAGAACGCATTTCAGGGCAAAATGCAATTCAATACTTCTGTACATAGAGGTGCGGCTCCATGAGTTAATGGAGTTAGGTGCCATTTCCTAAAATGTGTTCTTGGAAACACTAGCCTACAATTCTATGGTCCAAAAAGGATGACCTCCTGTTAAAACTAGAGTTAAATAATTGCTTTGACCAACCTGCAAATATTGTTGACTGAGTCTTCTGGACAGTGGTGGTGGCATTTACATCGCAAGATCTTTGGACGAGGGGTGGGGGCTGTACTCTCACCATCCTCTTTCTTGGTGCCCACATTTAATTTTCCTGAACTTCGCAAAAGCATGTTATCAAGGAAGTTTGCTGAAAAGAAGAAAGAGTCAGAGTTTAAGTATCTGTGGGATAGCCCAGCCACAGTCTTGCGTCCAAATAATGATATGAAACAAAATCTTAAGTACTCATGATACTTAAAGATTTAAACAGAAAACATTCTGATGTTTTGATACTAAATTTTGTATGTTCTATATATATAATCCTTTTAGGGTAAGTTTACACATAAGGTCAAAATAGTTGTATTGATTGAGTGCAACGAGTCTGATAAGACGCTAGTACATAAGTTCTCTTTAGGCTGCATGGTACTATTATGGGTAAATACTATCATTCCCATTTTCTGTTGAGAACATTAAGACTCGAAGTTTAAGTGACCGCACACAGCTAATAAATCATGAAGCTAACATTTAAACCCAGACTGTTGGGCCCTCCAACTTGCTACTAGTCTCTTTACTTCAGGCGTCCTCTTTAGGTATATCATGTATTTTTTTAAGAAATCATTCGAAACATTTAACCTGCAAAATTGAGCAGGAAGATGAAAACTCAGTTTTCAAGATAAATTTCAAAAGATACATCTTCCTTATCAGTTTCCACAAGCGGAAGTGCTGATGCCACATCTTCAATGCAAGACACGATAGTACACATGATGTCTAGAGAAAGATTTTTCTGGGTTCAAAAGCAGTCTTTACTGTTTACCAGCGAGTTAACAGCGAATAACTTTACAAATCATCTCACTATGCTTCATTTTCCCATCATCGAAATGGAGATAATCTTTAGTACCTACCTCACATTAAGAGCCGAGAGTGTGTATGTTATGTAGTAATACCTGATAGATGTTAGCTAATGTTATTGCCAAAGTCTTACCATATACCTTTTAAATAGTAAGACAATGTTTCATAACACATCACTGAGAGAGTTTTCGTATTTTCTTTACCACTACTTTTGCAAAGTAATGACACTCAAGAAGGAGGCATGGATTAATACCTACTAGGTTTTAGAGGTTACAGTAAGAGCTCTCACACATGCTATGTCACTGTTGAAATTGTCACTCTGAGCAGTTTTTGATTTAAAAATCTCTCAACACATCCAGTTTGCCTAGAGCTAAATAAAATTTCAATACAAATATTATCTAAAAGATGTTGGGTTAAAAATTGAAATTCTAGATCAGAAGTGCAGTGTACACAATAGGTGTGTACAGTGTGCATTTGTTATTTAACTACAAATTAGTGCCTCCAGCTACTGGTTATGTCTGAGAATGAGTGTAGAAGATGATCTGTGATGATTTCTCCTGACTCGCTCTATTATGCTAATTAGTTGGGTTCTTACAGTATAATAATTGAAGAAAAAAATCAATTAACTATGTTAGGTCAATTTATTTACTTTTTTTAATTTTTTTTTTTTTGTCTTTTTAGGGCCACACTCGCAGTACATGGAAATTCCCAGTCTAGAGGTCAAATCAGAGCTGTAGCTTCTGGCGTATGCCACAGCCACGCCAGATCCTTAATCCACTGAGCGACGCCAGGGATCGAACCCACATCTTCATGGATACTAGTTGGGTTTGCTGAACCACAACAGGAAGTTTCAGATCAATTTATCAGAATTCCCTCCAATCATGCACACTAATATTTCATTCAGTTTTTCAAATTTGTATCAGAGGTATCTTTCTCCAGCAGTTCCTTGTATTTTAATCTCTAGAAGACACATCAATAGCAATGCATGAGGATAATGTTTAAGTCAGAATCCTGGACCACCCACAGCGATTCTGATTCCAGGGGTCTCAAGCGAGCCATGGGAAGGGCACGTTCAGCAAGATTCCATGTGATTCTTAGGTGATGCTTAGCGTCCACTTTGAGAAGACTGGACTAGATTAAGCAAATATTTAATCCAATCACAGATTAATCTCAAGAGGTGTTTATTATTTCTATAAAATAGGGCGCTCATCCTTAAGTTAAATTCCAAAAATCAAGTGAAATTTAATATAGTTCATGTTAATATCTTGTATTTAAAGCTATGTGTTACATGTCGGCCTGCATAAATGCCTTAGCACTACTGGCCATCCAGTAGGTCAATATTGCAGGGCTGTTTCACTGAGAAACATCTAATGCCCCTGTGTTTGGATTTTGTTCTTTACCTGGTCAAATTCCTGAGTACAGACGGCATAAGGCAGGCTGCACTGAGTTCCGGAAGCTGTGGGGGTGGCAGTGTCACTCAGTGTAAATGCCCCCTGAATGTGTGCAGTAGTGGTGCCCTTGCCGCCCTCTCTGGTGCCCTGTAGTCTCTCACCTTAATTGTGAAGATGGGAAATAAGGAAGGCATCTCAGTGCTATTATGCATATTGGATTTACTCTTCTCGTCTTCTAGGGGGGGTGAGGAAGAAATGTAACCACCCTGTAGGGAATGGAAGAGGGTCGCTGAAGCTCTAACTACTTCTCAGATGGATTTTAAGCCGCCTCCTGCTTTCAATGCTCCCTTCACTCTCACGTCTAAAAATAACTTGTGGTACCACTGTGGAGCCTTTAGGAGCTAAGTGGTTGGCTTGTATTTCTCCTTGGTTTCTTCCCACCTTTGGAGAGAATCAGCAGTCTCAGCTTTATTAAACCAGTTACTGCTTGTCCTCTGGTTTCCAAGTTTTTACTGCCACTGTCTTCTCTGGGTCTCTTTTATATCATTGGTTCTTTTTTCTTAGCCATTTTCTTTTCTTTTCTCTTTTTGTCTTTTTGCCTTTTCTAGGGCTGCTTCCTGTGGCATATGGAGATTCCCAGGCTAGGGGTCGAATCGGAGCTGTAGCCGCCGGCCTACACCACAGCCACAGCAGTGCGGGATCCAAGTCACGTCTGCGACCTACACCACAGCTCACGGCAACGCCATATCCTTAACCCACTGAGCAAGGCCAGGGATCGAACCTGCAACCTCATGGTTCCTAGTCGGATTCGTTAACCACTGCGCCATGATGGCAACTCCATAAGGTATCTTAATGACAAAATCCCACTGTAAGAAAATGGCTAAGGAGTTCCTTATTTCCCATTTTCACAATTAAGATGAGAGACTACAGGGCACCAGAGAGGGCGGCAAGGGCACCACTACTGCACACATTCAGGGGGCATTTACACTGAGTGACACTGCCACCCCCACAGCTTCCGGAACTCAGTGCAGCCTGCCTTATGCCGTCTGTACTCAAGAATTTGACCAGGTAAAGAACAAAATCCAAACACAGGGGCATTAGATGTTTCTCAGTGAAAGCCCTGCAATATTAACCTACACTGATGTCTCTGATGACAGCATCGACCCACCACAGAGCTTCTCATCAGCCTTTTTCTTTTTTTCCTTTTTCGGCCGCACCTGTGGCGTGTGGAAGTTCCTAGGCCAGGGATGAATTAGAGCCACAGCTGTGAACTATGACACAGCTGTGGCAACTGCAGGTCCTTAACCCGCTGCACAGGGCCGGGGTGGAACTGGCACCACTGAGACAAGCCAGATCATTAATGCACTGTGCCACAGTGGGAACTCCCCCATCAGCTTTTAAAGTGCTTCCTTCTCTTATGCAGAAGCCACTAATTCTAGGGTCATTGGATCTACTAAGAAACCCTCAAACATCAAAGGCTGAAAACAAAATAAATGCACAGAGGAAAGAAACTTGGAAGGAAACTTCAAAATTTAAAGAAAACCTATTATTAATGCTCTCAGCTTTATAAAAAATATATTACATCAATGAAACAAGAATATGTTGCTACATAAACAGAGTAACAAATAGGGAACTCTACGAATGTGGTTGCATAAATAAAAATCTCAGTAGGAGAACTGAAATAAAGATTAGGAAACCTCCCATGATATAGGGCAAACCACAGATACACAGGTAGGTAAATTAGAGCATTAATACAAGAAACTCAACATCTGAATAATAATAACATCTCTAGAAAGGAAGACTTGAGAAAAGAGGGGGAAGGAAATGAAATTAGTACATAAATAGTGCAAGATTCCCATAACCCAGAGTTCATGCTGTGGTGCAGTGGGTTAAGAATCCTACTATAGTGGCTCAGATCGCTGCAGAGGTAAGGGGTTGGCCTGGCACAGTGGGTTAAAGGATCTGGCACTGCTGCAGCTGTGGTATAGGTCATAGCTGTGGTTCAGATTCAATCCCTAGCCTAGGAACTTCCATATGCTGTGAGTGCAGCCATTAAAAAAAAAAGGATTTCCATAACCTCAAATGAAAGGACCCACAAAGTATATGAATAGATTTACACAAGGGCATGTTATTTTGAAATGTTAAAACAATAGCAAAAAGGAAGATCCCAAATTTATTTATAGATATACTTAGAGATTAAAAATAACTATGGCAGGGAGTTCTCATCATGGCTCAGCAGGTTAAGAACCCGACTAGTATCCAATGAAGATGTGGGTTTGATCCCTGACCTCACTCATTGGATTGAGGATCTGGTATTGCCACAAGCTGTGGTGTAGGTCCCAGATGCGGCTCATATCTGGATTTGGTGTGGCTGTGGTGTAGGCTGACAGCTGCAGCTCTGATTCGATCCCTAGCCTGGGAACTTCCATATGCTGCAGGTGCAGCCCTAAAAATAAAACATCAAAAACAAAAAACTGTGGCAGAGTTCCCGCTGTGGCACAGTAGGTTAAAGATCCACTGTTCCTGCAGCTGTGGTGTAGGTCACAGCATCAGCTTGGATTCATTCCCTGGCCTGGGAACTTCCATAGGCTCAGGGTGCAGCCAAAAAAATAATAGTAACTATGACATTGAACTTGCTACAGCAAAACCAGGAACTAGAATAAAGTTATTTCTTCAAAGTTCTGAGGGAAAAGTATTTCAAATCTAGGAATGAATCCCTTCGAAAATTACAAATCAAATAAGCATAGAAGAAAAGCATTTTAAGATTTTTCAAGGTCTTGAAAATTTACCTGTCATGCATCTTTCACGGAAAGCTATGGCAGGAGAAGCTCTGCCCAAATGAGGGTATAAACAAGAAAGCAGAAGAAATGGGTTCCTGATAACAGGACAAACCACCCTCAAGAAAGGAAAGGCTTCCTTTCTCAGGATAATGGTGAAGGCGGATGAAAAGATGAGAGCTAAGGAGTGGACCCGAGGAACACCAGGCCTGACTGGGGGCAGGGCAAGGGACTCGGGGAGAGAAATGCCCAAAAAGTTGTAAATAATAGAGTAACTCAAGTGTTTTAGTTAAACTGACTGAGTTTGGCCTTGCTCCATGGGTTAAGGATCCGGTATTGCTATAAGCTGTGGTGCAGGTCGCAGACATGCATTGAATGTGGCATTGCTGTGGCTGTGGTGCAGGCGGGTAGCTAGAGCTCCTATTCAACCCCTAGCCTGGGAACTTCATATGCCATGGGAGTGACCCTAAAAAACAAACAAAAAAAAAAAAAAAGAAAAAAAGGGAAAAAGAGAAAAAAGAAAAATAATTTAATAATGGGAACATAGGAAACTAAGAAAACAAATAACATTTTAACTGCTCTGTATGGACGAAGGGGGACAGAAATATGTGTGTGTACAGTAGGCATGAGGGTGGTAAAAATGTCGATAGTGGGAATTCAAAAGTAACATATAAAACGGAATAATCAAGCAGTAGTAGTGCAATTGTTTGTTTGGTGATACGTAGGAAAATAATAACAAAAAGAATGTAAAAAGGTGCTGCTGTAGTTACTAACGGAGACGGAGAAGTTGGGAGATGCTTTCATTTAAAAGCCTCTTGTAGCTTCTGTGTGGGGGGGGGTGTGGGTGTGCGAGAGCAATAAATGTATAGGAAGATTCACATCTATATAGATATGATGAAATATGTGAAGATCCTACTTAGATCCTACTTCTTGGGGAAAACTTAATCACCCTGTGAAGAAATTACTCAATTCTGCATCATGAAATTCTCCTATTTTTCATCCTGGAATTCTTCACAGTGTGCATTCAAAGGGGCCATGAATCCTGTTCACACAGCAGCATGGATCTATGGAGTAGCAACAGATAACAAGTGAAGCTTCCTGAAAGCATCTGCAAATTTGCTTCTCAGTTCAAAATAGGGAAATGACTAGTCTCATATTCTAATGTGGAATTAAGAATATCAGTGAGCAAGAAAGTAACAGGAAAAATCAAAAAGGAAAATCCAGTGACGAAGAAGCAAGTTTTCTAGCCAATCTTCATTGTGAGATTCAGCACTGGACTAATGACCACTGGCTTGGTACTAACACTAAACCCCTTATGGTTTACCACGCTTTATGTGTCTACATATACATGCTTAAAGCTGTACTAGATCCAAATACATCCTTCTATACCGTGAATTGTCAAAAATATATTTTGTGGTATTTTGTAGAGCATTCTAAGTTAACTACTTCAGTTAATTAAGATACCCGAGTCTCTTAACTTCAAGCAACCTCTATACTCAAATTCTGGCTCTCAAAGACTAGACAAATCCAGTAAGAACCATCCTTTCTATAGGGATTACAAAGATGAAATGCTGCTGGGTAATCTTTCAAAAAATGCTTAACGCTTTAACATGCAGTCAGATACAAGCTATTTTACCAAAAACACATTCAAAAGAAAAAAAAAAAGGTAAGTACAGCTAGCTCATAATAAAGACATCATTTCTATCAACTGAGTTAACAGAAGACAGACTGAGCATATAAGGCTGCCTTCATACAATATGACCTGAACAAGTAAAAGCAATGAGATGATAAATGATTGCTTTTAATTAGCATTAAATAAATGGATGATTAAATGCAATTCTGAGACAAGTGGAGAGGTGTCTGCTTTTGCTAAAATAATCAAGCCAGTCATTTACGTAAAAATGTGCAATTGCTACTTAGTGGTCAATTAACCTGTACGTGTTTAACTCCTTGTGAAATGAAAATTGTTATTACATAACCCATAACATTTTGATCATAAGATAAAATTAAAATAATTGAGTGATATTTAGAGGCTAACAAAAGACAGGAACAAGAGAAGCAGTAGCAGCAGAATAAATACATCTGATTAGACTCATCTTAAAAGCTAAGAACACTTAAAAGACAAGATCTTTTTTTAGTTGAGGTATAATTAACATACAACATTAGTTTCAGGTGTACGACAATTTATATATTGCAAAATAATTACAGTAAGTCTAACATCTATCACTGTACATAATTACAATATTTTTCATATGATGAGAACTTTTAAGATCTACTCTCAACAACTTTCAAATAGGCAATACAGTGTTATTAACTATACTCACGGTGATGGACATTACACCCCATGACATATTTATAAGGAAAAGTTTGAACTTGTAAACTCTCCTCACTCATTTTGAATGCTACCCTACCCCTGCCTGTTCAACTACCAACCTGTTTCTATGAGCTTGTGTTTGATTTTGCTTTGTTTAGTTGAGTCATATAATATTTGTCTGACATTTCACTTGGCATAATGCCCTAAGGTCCATCCACACTATCATCAATGATAAGATTTCATTCTTTTTAATGGCTGAATAATATTCCATCGAATATATATACACACATATTCATACACACATCTTTTTTATCCATCCCTTGCTGGACACTTAGGTTGTACTATATCTTGGCCATTGTAAATAATGCTGCAATGAACACAGAGGTGCATGTACCTTTTCAAGTTAATGTTTCCACTTTTTTGGATAAATACCCAGATGGGGAATTGCTGGATTATATCATAGTCCTATATTTAGCTTTCTGAGGAACCTCCATATGGTTTTCCATAGCGGCTGAACCAATTTACATTCCCACCAGCAGTACAAGGGTTCCTTTTTCTCCACATCCTAACCAGCATTTGTTATTTCTTGTCTTTTTGACAACAGCCATTCTGACAGATGTGAGGGCACAGCTCATTGGGGTCTGATATATATATATATATATATCCTTTGATTAGTGATGTTAAGCATTTTTTATGTTCCTGTTGGCCATGTGTATGTCTTCTTTGGAAAAATGTCTATTTAGATCTGCCCATTTTTAGTTTTATTTATTTTCTTTTTAGGGCCAAACCCATGGCATATGGAAGTTCCCGGGCTAGGGTTTGAAACAGAGCTGCAGCCAGAGCCTACACCACAGCAATGCCAGATCTGAGCTGCATCTGCTACCTACACTGCAGCTTGTGGCAACAGCAGATCCTTAACCAACTAAGCAAGGCTGGGGATCAAACCCGCATCTTTGCAGACACTACGTTAGGTTCTTTACTCTCTGAGCCACAATGGGAGCTCTTGCCCAGTTTTTAAATGGAACTCTGTTGTTGTTGTTTTGATACTGAATTATATGAATTCTTTATATATTTTGGATATCAACCCCTTCATCAGACACAAAACTTGTATTTTCTCCCATTCAGTAGGCTGCCTTTTCATTTGTTGATGGTTTACTTGGGTGGGCAGAAGCTTTTCAGTTTTATGTAGTCTCACTTTTTTTTTTTTTTTTTTTTTTTTTGCTTTTGTCTTTGCTTTTGGTGTCAAATACAAAAAATCAACAGCAAGACCTATGTCAAGGATCTTACTACCTACGTTTTCTTTGAGAAGTTACATGGCTTCAGGTCTTGCATTCAAGTCTAATACATTTTGAGGTAATTTTTGTGTGTGGTATAAGATAATGATTGAATTTTCCCAACACTGTTTATTGAAGAGACAGTAGTTTCACCATTGTATGTTCTTGGCTCCTTTGTCATAGATTAATTGACCACAACTGTGTTGGTTTATTTCTGCACTCTCTATCTATGTATCTGTTTTTCTGCCAATACCATACTGTTTCAATGATTACAACTTTGTAATATAGTTTGCAACAAGGGAGGATGATGTCTCAGGTTTTATTCTTCTTTCTCAAAATTTCTTTGGCTCTTTGGGGGTCTTCTGTGGCTCTATACAAATTTATAATTGTTTGTTCAATCTCTTTAAAAATGCTGTTGGAATTTTGATAGGAATTATATGAAAGCTGTAGACTGCTTTGGGCAGTATGAAAATTTTAGCAACATTAATTCTCCCAATTCATGAGCATGGATTATTGTCTGTATCTTCTTCAGTTTGTTTCATCAATGTCTTATAATTTTTATCATGCAGGTCTTTAACCTCCTTGGTTAAATTTATTCTTAAGTATTCTATTCTTTTGGATGCAACTGTAAATAGAAATTGTTTTCTTATAGGTCATCCATTATTAGTGTATACAAATGCAATCAATTTCTGTACAGTGATTTTGTATCCTGCAATTTCACTAAATTTATTAATTTCAACAGTTTTTGGTGGAGTTTTTAGGGTTTTCTATATATAATATCATGCCATCTGCCAATAGTGACAATTTTACTTCACCCTTTCCATTTTAGGTTTTTAAAATTCTTTTTCATACTTAATTGTTCTGGCTAGCATTTTCTATACTATATGGAATAAAACTGGCCAGAGTAGGCATCCTGGTCTTGAGCCTAACTTTAAAGGAAAAGCTTTAAGCCTTTCATTGTTGAGTATGCTGTTAGTATGCTACTGAACTGAGTATTATATATAACAAGCTGTGGGATTGTTATATAAATATCCTTTTCAGGTTGAAGCATGTCCCTTCTATACCTATTCTGTTGAGTTTTTGAAATCATACATGGTTGGTGAGTTTTGTCAAATGCTTTTTTCTGCATTTATTGAGGTGATCATATGATTTTTATCCTTCACTTTGTTAATGTGGAAATTATAGAAATTGATTTGTGGACCTTGTAACATCTTTACCTCCTTGGAATAAATCTCACTTGATCATGGTGTATGATCCTTTCAATATACTGCTGAATTCTGTTTGCTAGTATTTTTTTGAGGATTTTTACATTTACGTTCATCAGGGATATTGGTCTGTAATTTTTTTTCTTACGGTGTCCTTGTCTGGTTTTGGGATCAGGATAATGCTGGACTCATAAAATGATTTTGGAAGTCTTTCCTCCTCTTCTGTTTTTGGAAGAGTTTGGGAAGGATTAGTAATAATTCTTCTTTGAGTGTTTGATAAAATTGACCAGTGAAGCCATCTGGAAGTAGACTTTTGTTTGTTGGGAGGTTTTTAATTATTGATTCAATTTCTGTAAGAACTTTCCTAATAGCTAGTTGACATTTGAGATAAAGGGTCAATGACAAACTTAACTGTTTTATCTACTGCTATAATAATAAAAAGGAATTTATAAAGGGATCACTTTCACATAAAGTAATTTTGCATTTATTGAACACCTAGCCAGCCTCACACAGACAAGCTTAGGCATTTTGGATCAAAAACAAGACTGAACACATCAGCTAAGGCATAAAAAAACCATTGACATGTATATACCATGAATAATAACCTCATAAAATCATGAATTTAGCCTGATAACCATGTCAAAATAAGAGAAGAAAAAGACAAAGATATATATTTATGATAATGTGAGCATTTAAGTGAACAGTGGAGTAGTGATAATAAAGATACATACCAAATATCTGATGTTTGATTAAAACAATTCTCAAAATGCATATTTTACATTTTATTGCATTTGTAGCATCCCTCCATTTGAAACAGGAGAAAGACAGACTTTTAAGATATAATAAAGTTTGACTAGCCCATTCAAATAATGTAAGATCAGTATTAACTAGATCCTCAGTTTATTTGATTTTGTGCTAAATTTTATATAAAAGATAATCACTGAAAACAATTGGAAGATGACTAATTATTAAAGAAACATTATGTATAATTTAGTACACTGTATTTTCTAAATCAACAAGTTAAATAAAAAAATTCCACCAAGGAAAGCTAAATAGTGAATGGTCTCTACTAAATTAAGTTGAAAAGAATTTCAATAAGACTGATTATTTCTTTCCAATAGCTTTCCAGGCAATGAAGACTTTTTCACTGCTTAGTAACAGAATTATAAACAAATCTGACAGAAAAAACAAAATGTAAGGAGAAAAAAAAAACTGAGAAAAGTCAGGTTGTCCAGAAACATCTTAGGAATAAATACTACACCAGATACATCTCTCTTGAGGAGCTCAGTCCATTTCTCAGTTGCTTTCCTCCCTCCAACCCACTCCCTCTCTAATGCCAATCCTTAGCTTAATGGTGTGAATCCAGAAGCTTGAGATGCTGCCCTGTTAACTGAGCTGGTTACGTTATGTTAATCCACATAGTTAACCATCCAAATTATTACCAAAGTAGGGCATGTGGAAGCCAACCTGTAATTTTTTCTCATTTTTCAAAGGATCAGTAGATTTTCAGGGAGCAAATGAACCACAAGATCCCTTCAAAACATCTATTTGTGTGTGTTCTTAATGAATCACAACTAAATTATATTTCTTATGACTTTCATATATGAGATAGATTTACAGATTTTCAGGCTAATTAATCAAACTTCATGAAATAGCTGAATAATCAGCATACAGCAGTGTGACTTTCATTCAATTACAAAGGCTAACAGATGGTTATTTTTCTTGACTGTTTTTCTTGGGTATATGCTGTAGTTATATGCATGTTTTCAGCTAGAGTGCATATCTATATACAGTCATGTACAAGTTTTTCTACACCATTCTTTCCTGGGTAAGTTAGGAAGTAAGGCAGTTATAAAGAGTTTCTTTAAAGCACTTATATGAAATCAGCAGACAATTGTTAGCTAGTATAAACACTATAAAATAACTCATTTTTTTTGGTTTACATACTTAATAAATTCTTTTTGTTGTTGTTGTTGCTATTTCTTGGGCCGCTCCCGCGGCATATGGAGGTTCCCAGGCTAGGGGTTGAATCGGAGCTGTAGCCACCGGCCTTCGCCAGAGCCACAGCTCACGGCAACACCGGATCGTTAACCCACTGAGCAACGGCAGGGACTGAACCTGCAACGTCATGGTTCCTAGTCGGATTCGTTAACCACTGCGCCACGACAGGAACTCCACTTAATAAATTCTTTTTTTTTTTTTTTTTTTTTTGTCTTTTTGCTATTTCTTTGTGCTGCTTCTGCGGCATATAGAGGTTCCCAGGCTAGGGGTCGAATCGGAGCTGTAGCCACTGGCCTGCGCCAGAGCCACAGCAACTCGGGATCCGAGCCGCGTCTGCAACGTACACCACAGCTCACAGCAACGCCGGATCGTTAACCCACTGAGCAAGGGCAGGGACCGAACCCGCAACCTCATGGTTCCTAGTCGGATTCGTTAACCACTGTGCCACGACGGGAACTCCAATAAATTCTTGATTTTTATTATCTTTATATTATTTTACATTCTAATGTACCCTTCCATATGTTTTTTTAGAAAAATGAAAAAGATTTATCAAAAAAAATCAGAAAACAGAACAAAAGCAAATTGTAAAAAAAAAAAACAAACCTGCAATACTACAATTCTGCAAGAAATAAATTTAAGCTTCTGTATTCATCCAATACACCCTAAAGTATGTTTTAGCTAAATTTAGTTTTGAGTATTTTTCTTGGTAACATTCTTATCACTTCAAAAATACGATGGAGCATCTTAAGTTTGTGATATAAAATACTGTTTTATATATCACAGTGAAGAGAATCTCAGAATCTGCTGTCACGTTACAACGCTCAGAGAACCATCTTTATGGATGGAGTTAATTCAAGGATATTAACTCTCAGGCACACAGTGCAGTAAGAAATGGATCTGAATCTTCAAAATTCATTCAAAGATGACGTAATTATTTTGTGCCACAGGATCTACTAGGAATCTATTTTCTTTCATTTTCTTTTTCACTTTTTAGCTCTTTAAATATCTCAAGAATTAAGAGATTTTTTTAGGGTCTTCTCTGTTCTACCTATTGTTCACCAGAGGGCAGGCTGGAGCAAGAGGAGAAATTCAAATTCATTTCAAGTAAGTCTGTACTTTACGTAGCTTGGGTAAAAAGATTAGTGGAAGAAAATGTGAAAGGACTGAACTGTCCAGTAACACTCTGGAAACGGTCCAGTCTGTCACTATCCATACTGTTATGATAAAAAATAAAATGAATCAAGGCCCATTTCCTCCCTCAGCCAAAACTTGCTTAAACAGCACTTTGGTTAAAAATAAAACCCCCAAATACAGAGGACTAAAACAAAATCAGAGCTTGAAAACAATATTAATTTTCAAAATAACTTTTAGTGATCCTGAAGAGTGGGTTTAAATAGATAACTAAGGTTTATTTTCATCACCTAAGCCTTGAATCATTTCACTTAATTGAATAACTTACTGTCTGATAAAGCATAATCTATTCAAAAGTCCTGACCCTCTTTCATTACACCAAGACATTTTCAAACAAATTTTCTATGTTGTTTGCAAGAAGAACTTAGAAAAATATATATATATATGAACAACATGAAACCCAATCATAATAAAACGTTGGGATAGGTACCTAAACTCTTTTGAAAACAAAATCTAAGGATAATTAAGATTTTAAAATAACAAAGCAAACTCCCATGTATTATAAAGCGTAGACTTTTGAGTTCTCAACAGCGGCGTTAAAGCACAGGAACTCCCTTCTCCTTCATGAGTCTTGGAAGTCGGAGGAGAGGGGGACAAGGTGAGGCATCGGTGGGAAGGGCCTGGGCCAGCATGCTACAGAGGGGGATGAAGTGTCAGGTGAGAAGCCACCACCTGGTAAAGGCCGCCAGGCAGTGGACTCAGGCTTGAGCAGGATGTAGGGCGTGACAGACACAGCAGTTCAAACCCCAGCTTAGCCAGCTTCACCCCGTGGCCTCCGCAAGTCACTCAACCTTCCTAAGGAAGCATGTGGCGAGTGGCATCAGCACACAGTGGCCTGCGAGGAGAACTTGCTGGGGTATTCCAAGCGAAGCACCCCACAGATCCTTGCACAAGATGAGAAGAGTGAGTAACAGTAAACGGGTGTCCGTTTCTGTGCTGCTGAAGCTGTTTCTCTTGTTTTCATTCTTCAGAGCCTTCTCTTTTCCTCCCTTAATTGTTTTTGCTCTTTTCCCCAACTCCTTCATCTCCTACATGTTGCTATTTCTCTTCCTTTTCCTCTTTCCCCCTCCTCTTTCTCTCAACCCTGATTCTCTCTTCAATTCCCCTTCCTTTTGCTTCCTTGTACTTCCATTAACTTGGCCTTTTTGGATTCATCACGACGCACAAAAACTCTACAGAAATATGGAGCGTTTTGCTCTGAGAAACATATGGCTAGTTTGCTCAAGGCTGACTAATATAATTTTCTTTTTTCCTGTGGTACATTCATTCATTGAGCAAATAATCATTAAATCCATCCTGTCTACATAACACAACGGCCCAGAGCTCCAGAAATGCCTTCAGTAACATAACCATCTTGCTGCTGAGACAAATCAACTGCATGTGGAGCACAGAGAGACAAATCAACCACAGATGGAAAACCAAAAAACACTACATGAAAACAATAAAATAAATGTCACAATGCCACATATAATTGTCAAATATCAGCAAGTCCTAGGCACAAGGCATAGGAGGGAAGGTTACTGGGAGTGGCAGTAATCAACCAATAACCTTTATGGAAAACATAAGCACCAAAACCAGGAACACTGACAGTTTTTCATTTCAGCGGTTCACTGTTGACACTACTCAATAGGTTAAGAAAAACGCATTCGTTTTACAATGTTAGAGATGTGCTGGATCTCTAAAGAAAACAGGGCTTTCCTAAGAAATATTTTGTATGTTTCCATTTACTGGCAATTGTTTCCCTTTTCACCGCACTTACATCCACATTCCCACATCACTCAGGTTCGGTATCATAATCATGTTTTCAACATTTTACATCATAAAAGCGCTGCCTAGAGACCCCAAAACATCTGGATACAAAGTGAAAGCTTCAATAAGGCAACGGTTTCATTTTACGGGTTGCTGGATTATGAGTTGAACAAATCATGAAAAGATGAAATAGTATATCAATGTGAACATACAACGTATACACTTATAACTGTTTTGTAGGTAACTAATACAAGAGCTATGAGCTTGAGTAAGTCCCATCATTGTTTAGAACAGCAATTCCAGTTCTTGGAACATTGCATTGACACTCTTTAGAGGTACAACAGGGGCTGGCTTTCCCCCCAGGTTTCAAAATGCTTTTGAATTTGGAGTGACTAGACCAAAATGTTCATATAAACTAAATATCTGAGAGTCCTCTAAGGCACGACAAGACTGTATCTTAATGAAAGTATCAATATAAGAAATAATGAACTTTCTAAGCGACTATTCACCATGTTTAAAGATAATTTAACATCAAAGTGAATCTACATCCATAAAATAGTCATCACAGTTAACAGGAGGACTTAAAAAATTAAAACTATCTCCGTTATTTTAAAATACTTCATGTGCCTGTTCGAATCCACATGGCTGGAGAAGAGACTAACCACAGCCTCCTGGTCAATAATGTCAAAGAGTCAACTAGGACGGGGAAGATCACCAAGCCAAAGAGGTTTCTATCAGTGCTCTGCTTCACAGACTTCTGAAGCTAATTAAAGTGGACGTGCAACCTGCCGTCACACCAAAACTTACTCTGGAGCTTTCCCACGCACCCCCGAGACAGTCTGATGTTTGTACAACTACTTGGAACAGACATCTATGTAAAGAAGAACAATGAAGGCAGACAGATCAGAACCCAGGTTCATACTATATTCTTTTCCCCTAAAGAGAAAACCTGGAAAGCATTTAAGGTCTCTCTGTTTCTAATCCGCTCTGAATCCTCTAATTGGATAATTGCTAAAAGATACTTTAGTCCAGGAGCATATTGATCTTAAAAATACAAGTGTATTACTATTTCAAATGTTCAAATATTTCAGGCATGAAATACAGAGAATATGCATTTAAAAACTTGACTTAAAATGTGCTATTTTCAACTATCATCACCAATGAGTTTCAAGGTCTATGGTGAAACATATCCTTACCCTTATGGAATAAGGATAACCAGCAGCAAAGTGAATTCAAATGAAATCTGAATATTAGAAAGCCAATATAGAGTTTTAAGAGAAAAACTAAAGAAACAACTGTACCAAATCTGTAGAGCTATATACATGGCTTTGTTTACAATTATGTGTTATGCTTGACAGAAAAGTTTTCTAAGATAGGTACCAAAAATAACATGAATTACTAAAATATATCTCTGACTATATACTTTATCTTGCTAAAACAATCTATAGCCTTCCTGATCAAGATTAAATAACTTAGGAACTATATTTTCAAAACATTTGCTATAATATTTAATCATTAATTTATACTTTAAAATATTTTTGAACTTTTTAAAAACTATCTGCAAGAAAGCGACACTTTTATAAATCTAAGAATTGAGACTCATATGTCAGAGATAGCAGAAAAATTTACAATGTCAAAAACTACAAATAATCAAATTATACCACAAGACCCTACACAGCCATAGCCCTTGATGTTGCCTAGGACAGTACTGGAAAATGCACAGAGGCAAACACACACACCCACTCAGACACGCAGTCAACACAGAAGTTAAAGTAATACCTGAAAACTTTCAGTAGTTTAAAAGTAACCTCAACACCGCTGGATGGCTAAGGTAAACTGCATTTGCATGCCCTGCATTGCTGTGCACAAGACATGTAAACCTCTTGAACTGTTCTACTCCCCACCCTCCATGCCAAGAAAGACAAAGTTCTAAGACTGTTTCTTTTTGTGTGTGTGCCAGAATTGGCTTAACTGATCTTCCTTACATTTCTGGAGGGGCAAGCCAGCCTCTGTAAGATATTAAGCTGCTCCCACTACTCACTTTTGATTTCTGTACGCTTGATAGATCGTTGCCAGGTTCCCCGGGATGAGACATGAGGAGGGAGCCCAGAATTGCTAGGGGTTTCCACTAAAAAGCCCAGCACCGTAGGCAGCACTAATCCTGCACCTGTGATGTGTTATTCAGCAGTTAAGAAATGCAGTCCAGACTGTGGTTGCCTAATACAGCTCAGCTGTTTTTCTCAGTACTCCCTTTGATTATAAGCTGGCGAGAGAGATGATTCTGGCCAGGCATTGGGCTATGTTCAGGATACAAGGCATGTGACAGTGGAAAGGTAAAAGAGAAAGGAAACCTTAGAATCAAAAAAATAAATAAAGAGAAAGAGAAGAAGAAGAAAAAAAAAGTCACTGACCACAGTGTATTATGTAACATTTCCAGATGGTTGAAAGCTGCCTCATTATATATGCAAGGCAGAAAAAATACAACATTTAAATATCTAGAAACTATTTTTTTATATTATCCTTTTGACATGTAGAATGATACTTCAACATGCAATTTTTGGGCTTATTTTCTTTTTTCTTTTTTTCTTTTTGTCTTTTTGCCATTTCTTGGGCCACTCCTGTGGCATATGGAGGTTCCCAGGCTAGGGGTCAAATCGGAGCTTTAGCCGCCGGCCTACACCAGAGCCACAGCAACGTGGGATCCGAGCCGCGTCTGCAACCTACACCACAGCTCACGGCAACGCCGGATCCTTAACCCACTGAGCAAGGCGGGATCGAACCCGCAACCTCATGCTTCCTAGTAGGATTCGTTAACCACTGAGCCACAATGGGAACTCCTGGCTTATTTCAAAATAAGCACAACTTCACAAATTGATCAGTTACATAAACATTTAAAAATCTTGTTTTAAAGAGGTTTACCTACTCGAGATATCAAACTCCTTTTACAATGGTGGGAAAACTGAAACCAAATGATTACCATTAATTTTATCTTTTTAATGAAGTCCATCATATCATTTGACATGACTCATTAAAATGTTTGATATAAAATTTATATATGAAACCTAACTATCCTATTCATCAGGTATGGCTTAAGCCAGCATAAAATATTTATTTCAACCTGAATAATATTGCTGGCAACTCCAAATTGATTTTAGAAATATTTAGCAAACCCAGAGGTGTCCACAAAGCACTGTGGTTTCACAGAGATGAAGAAGAAACAGCCACTGTGCTCACAAACCTTAAAATCTACTTGGGGAGAGTGAATAAAAATTACTTTTTGTTATGGTTGTTCCTTTGTCATAAAAGGGCTGCTAATCATTCACTTATACCAAAATTTCACTCTTTTTCCTTTTATACTCCACATAAACACAAAACCGTCAGTCTGTCAGGCCAGCATCTGGGCCATTTTCAATCATCTAACACCATACCCCAAGACCAGTCACCCTTCCCTAATAACAGATGGTTACAAAAATTCGTTTATACGTACCCAAAGAGCTGAAATCAGAAAATATATCAATTGAAAAATGTACATATAAAGGTATATGTTACAGAAAATGTTTAACATTTTAGGTTTTTTGTTTTCATTGACTAGATAAGAATTACCTGCTAAAGCAAAGCAGTATATAAAAACTGTTATTGGAAAATTTGCATATGATCTATATTAGAAGCAACAGGGTGAAAAGAACTTTCTGTGTCCATAAAGCATCCTCTCTCATCAGAACTGACAAGTCTTAGAAGAGCTTTTCTTTATATTTAGACATAAGTGTGAAAGCAAATACTGCATTTAAAGTTCAAATAACACTCTGAGGCTAATTAGAGGAGGATTTAGGCAGTATGCCACAAAATATTATATTAATATCCTCCTAACTATTTCCATACTTTGGTCTTTGCATCCACAATAAAATAACATGGTTGAATTGGGTCCTGGGTACATATAGGACTAGTAATATAGAGACACCTGCTATTTTACAACAAAAATTTTTTCTGAAATTATACTTCACTGGCCATGAAAATAACGCTGAGATTCTGAACCACTGTCAGCTTGTATTCGATTTATTAGAATAAAATTGCCAAAGGCAAAAGTCTTGTTAACTTTTGGGAAGAAATACGGAGGGAAGATCTGAATTGAAACCATGTTATTTTAATGATTATGTTATCTTAGATCTGGGTATGGCACACTTTGGAACATTGTGGCCTGATGCTGCTCGAGCCGTCCCTCTTTCAATAAACACAGGGCTTCAGTTTTCAAAACATTCTTCAAGAGCAATCTTGCTTTCTAAAACTTTTAATTGTATAAAGCCTTGTAGACTCAGTAGCTCAAGCTCTGAAAAGCTTGATCTTTTTTTTTTTTTTTTCATCTTACCTTTAAAATTTTCCTTCTTTACCTAATTTGTATCTCCCCATTTATGCCAACAGTTACTTGCCCATACATTATCCTCGAAGGTCAAAAAGTTTCCTTGCTCCTTTTAACAATTGTTATCAATATGGTATTTCATGATAAACAACCAAAAAAAGAACAAAAAACCTGAACCTAAGATGCTACAGGAAAAATAACCTCTCATAAATCCTTTCTTCATATTTTTCTTTGTTTTGAACTGCACCAACACGAGGCAGATGTATCTCTGTGTCTTGTGTTTCTTCAACCTGAAATATTTTGCTACGTTCAGACTTTGATTTTAAATTTCAGTATCACTGTAAGTGCCTTCTTGTTAAATGACCACGGTACTCCCCAAACAATAATAATATTGGTATGAGAGGAAAGGACAGTGGTTATTTTAAATGGCCACTTCAGTAGGAAAGTTTTTCACTTTGGCAAAGAATATATGGAGATCAAGCAAAAAATTTTTATCAAAATTTAAGACCTGGTACTTCAGCTACTAAGAAACCATTCTCTATATTCACCTACAGAATGGCCTATTCTCTGCCTAAAACCCCGGAAAATAATTCAGTACGGGAGGCAAGTGCTCTTATCCTTTCACGAATTAGAGATTGGAGACGCTTGTCAGCTTTAACGACTATGGTCTGCAGGTCTGCTGATCCTCAGCAGGAGTGAAGTCTCATAGCCGTGCTTTGTTTTGCTTTGTTTCATCCTTAAGGAAAGAGCAGGAGGATCTTTCAGAATGAATAGGCTCCACTGATGATAAATGGTTAGTTCGCAAAGTTAGTTTCTTCTCATCTTACGTGGCAGACAAAAAAATATTTGCTTTCATCACGAAAGCCACAGCAGCTATTTGGTAGTAATATGAAAATTTCCTGGTGGCTGCCCTACTCTGTCATCAAGTCAAATGGCCTGACCAGAAAAGGTTAAACTTGCACTAATTATGAATGGGACAAATAATCTGGAATAAAACAAATCACTCTAACAGCGACCTCCTAAAATTTTTTTACCCCAACCCTGAGAAGACAGCACTTTGTGACAGCTTTTGTGCATGCTGAAATCACAGTAAAGGACATATTTCCTCTCCCATTTCATACCAGTGGGGGGGGGAAACTTTGTCCAATAGGCGCCATCCCAAACCATCCATCCATCCCCGAGTGTGCAGGGCTCTTCCCTTTGTAGAGTTCAGTGTCTCCTCAATAGCAAGAAAGTATAAGCAGAGAGATCATTAGTTATGACATGTAGACGCTAGCAGATAATGTTGACTCACTTCAGGAACTATTAAACTATAAACAGTGTGCTGAAAGCCATTTATCTGCATTTTAGGATAAACAGCAGCAGCTACTCAATTAAATAGATTGCAAAGAATAAGCTGCTGATGCCAAACCTAGTGAAGCCTAATTTTGAAAAGAAAAATCTGTGAATTTAATAAAAAATCCATCTAGAATCCCAGGGGTGCTGGCATATAAAATCATTAAACATTTTATTTTATAATATAACTATATGAAACATATAACATATATTTTAAAAGGCCGACTGCTTCAGTTACCAAAGTTATTGCAGGGTAGTTTGAGTTCAAAGGCAATTTACTTGATAGCTATCTCTCAACTGACAGCATTCATGGTAATACCGATGCTAAGCAAATTCTGTTATCAAGGAAAGCTTTACCTGTCACTATGTAAAAGGAACAGTTGAATTGGTACAATTTTTTTATCAGCACTATTCCTAATTCACAAACAATTTCACTGTTTGGAGAGAGGATTCCTAAATGATTCCTCCCAAGAAAAAGAAACAACCTGAAGACAATTGTTCATTTACACTTATTATTTTATACACACACACACACACACACACACACTTCCCATCTCTAGCACGTTAAAATGCTTCAGGAAAAATACTCATCTTTCATGCAACCTTGGAGGTTTTATTCGACAGTTGGCTAGAAGGATATGAGATAAACAAGCCCCTTTCTGCAAGTGCCATATTCAGGTAAAACACACCACATTTAGAACGTATTCTTCCTGCTTGTCAGAAAACAAATCAAAATCTGCTCTTTTTCACACTTGCAGATGTCAGAAGCTTTTCAAAACAATGTTGAGGTCAGAGAAGAGAACACACAGGTGTGTGTTATGTCCACTACTGAAAGCAACTTGAAGATTAGCCTGGAATCTGATCCCTCTACCGACACGTTCTTGTGGGCATTACAGATGCCCCCAGCTCCCTGAAGGAACATTACAGTAATGCTGGCTCATTTTTAAAAAATTCCTCAATCTCGTTAGACCTACTTCTTAGCAGTACTGTTCAACAGCGTCTCTGCTAGTCACATCACACCACTGCCACCTCTTAGCAAACCTTTAATGTTTGCGTCACGATCACCTTCTCTGTTCTACTTCACTGACAATACGACAGGGTGAACAACAATCAAATATTTGCTATCAACAAACATAAGTTTTAGTCACATCATGAAAACCATGACAACCCACAAAAATCAAATGTTAGGGTGTCAGTAACAAATGCTTAAGAAGAACTGATTCACGTTCACGGCCACCTGAGGAAACCAAGTTTGAGATAGAAAGATGGCAGTAGTATTTCAATTCTGAAATTAGCGGTGCTTATGCAAACAAACAAACAAAAACTGTACTGAGTCACTCAAAATCCCCATTAAATGCAAACATCAACTTAAGCGTAACATGTTCTTAATTTTGAAAGAAGAGTGACCAGAAGCAAAGTCTTGCCTTTCAATGACTGGATTCCCAATCAAGATCAGAGAAATTCTGCCTACCAGTAAAGTGACCTTATAGTCATAGATTTCTGATTATTTATTAATAATCTAGAGTAAACATATCAATTTAGACATTAAAAAAATCATTGATCATTGTCGTTCATTCAAAAGATTTAGTATTTATATAACCCTTCCTTTCACCCCCCCACAAGTGTGTCCACAATGAGGATCCACAAGTAACAAATTATTACCATAAAACTTGTTTCTTCTTGCCAAGTGTTCCTAGTATTTTCCAAACCTCAAAAATGTCTCACTACAGAATGACACCCCGCCCCCTGCCAAAAAAAAAAAAAAAAAAAAAAAATTGGAACTTTCAAAGCATTTTTCCTTTTTCTTCTTCCCAGTCCCTCATCCGGTGCCTGATGCTCCCGTGGGAAAAAGCCGACACCCAGAGCAGGAGGCACGTGGCACGCGGCGCTCTGGGGCAGTGTCAGGGGTGGCTGGTAGATGTGCTTATGTATTTCCGACCTACACAAGCCAAGTTTCTCAGCCTAACTTTTCTTCTCAGCAGCAGCAAACACTGAGGACCTCACCACGGACATTCTACAATGTTTGGGGAAATCAAGGGCAGGGGTCCTCTGTAGGAGTGTATGTGCAGACTAGGGCTTAAAAAAAAAAAAATCAGAGACTATTTCTTGCTTTCCTTTCTCACTCCTTTTTTTTCCTTTTCTCACTTATCTCCCAACCCCCAACGGCTTCAAAGAATCCCTCTTCTTGAAGATCCAGATGTCTCCTTTCTTCCCTCCCACTCCCACCCAGAAGACAGGAAGTGCCAGGTGTGAAATGTCCCTGTTTGCCCCTTCCCACTCCACACACGCTTCCTGTGAGCTTCCATCCTTGCCTGTCCTCCCAGACAAGCTGCCCTGCCATTTGTCTGCTGGATCCCGTCACTTCTCACACGTCCCGATGCACAGCCGAGACCACAGTCGGTCGCAAAGGATGCCTTGCTACCTTCCTGCCTGGATGATGAACAGAGAGCCGTTTTCCCAGGCCAGGTCGGCCCAGCTGAAGAGGGATTTTAGGACAAAGAGAAAATGACTGTATTGAGAAGAAAGGGCAGAGGAACCCTGAAAGGAAAACCTGAGATGCTTGTGCCTTTCTATCAAAATGTAGTAACTTATACGCAAAACATGTAACCAAGCACCAACTCTTACAATAGGTCAAGTCACACGTATAACAGGATAACTAGATTCCAAACAGGTGTAGGAATCATGATGCTGGCCCTAGCTCTGCTACCAGCGTGGTCATCGCCAGAATGTCCAGCATGTTTTGTTTGAGGAAACAGCACAGTGATGATTCACCAAATAAGGTGTAGGCAGTAAACATAGGTTCTCAGGATATGTTTGTGGAAGGAATACCAGTGAATGAATTAGATCACTAGAAAAGACTCAGCCAAACACACCTGTGTAGATTAGAACCTGAGTGTGAAGGAAATGATCCTGAGTCAACACGGTAATACAGCAGTGCCACCCGGGGAGTGCTTTTCCCATGACCGCAGTCCCTGGACAGGTAACAAAGAGAGGGGCAGTGGGTGTTTCTAAAGAAAGGAATCTTGTGCAGCAAGCAGTCGTGGCGGCTCTGGTAACCCAGCTATTCCGAAGCACTACATCATGTTCTATCTCTACCTCCAACTCTACCCTCTCCCAATCAACAGTTTGGGAAAAGGATACCTAATCTCCCCTCTGCCTAGGATCATAACTAGTCACGGGCAGGGGTAACGAAAATCAATGCAAGCCTGCCTGGCTACAAGCACCGAGAATCAGTCATAACTAAGTCCATCTATCTTTGTATACAGTACATATGGATACCTTTGACTTCACCCATCTAATTTCAGGCAAATTTTAAGGCTGATGTTTATATTTACATATTTAGGGAATATTACACACATAGTAAATTATGAATACTTGTGGGTTTGCATTAATGAGTTTACTGAAAAGGGGGAATTGAAACAGACTGAAACTGTACTATATTAGAGAAAGGGGAAAAATGACAGATCAAACAGCTAAATATGAACAGCAGTTGGGAATTTCTGAAATTAAACGAACATACAGAGTAGCCTGGAAATAACTTTTATTTCCCCTGAATACAAACCAGGTTTAAATAAAGGTTGGATTTTACTCTGACACAGCATATTAACCCAATTAAGTTCTACTCAGTAATGATCAAACAGGAAGAAAATGAATTATGAAGAAGTGCATAGAGATGGAACATAACAGAGTGGTGGTACCAAACCTTGACGCCATCATCCATGAGGTACCACCAGGTGGTGGGTGAAGAGAAGACGCACGAGCAGGCGCAGTGAGGGCTCTGCGCCCCATCTCCCAAACGAGGGCTACCCTGGAATCTTATCAGCCTGCTCTGAGCAGATGCACTGTGTGATTCTGACGGCCATGTGTGTGCTTTCCTGTTCCGAACACTGCTGGTTCCTTCGGTATTTTTATTACAGCTTTAGGGCTTCCCAAGTGCCCCCTTCTTAAACTACTTCTTCTAAATTTCCAACAAGTCCTGAGACCCTAAGGTTTGAAAAGAATCAAAATCATGGGGGGAAAAAAGAAGAAACAAAGAAAAAAAAAAATCAGGCAGTTGTCACGGAAGGTCATGGCTCTTTACCACAATCTTCCTGTCTCTTTTTCATTTGTTTTTGTGTGCTTCTGTTTTCATCGGCATCTGGCTAAGCTTGGGTAAGAGTTTAGTTCTTTCCAAAGATACTGGAGTCCTTTCAGTCTGGCCAAGCAAAGAAGAATGGGAAGCGAAGACAGGATAACAATTATGTTAAAAACGCTCCCAGGTTCGAAGCAATTGAGGGGTTTCAACAGTGTATTTGTGTGCCCTGAATCACCTGATCAGTAAAAGGAGAGGGCAGGAAAATATGTTCTCCAGCCTCCCCTCTACAGGAAACACATCGTGTTCCACTTTGCTAATCTACATTCTTTTTTCGCATCTATACTCTAAAAAGAACGTTGAATACTATGTTAGTAAAAGAGAAGAATCCCACTTCTGTTACTTATTAGTTGTGTGAACTTAGTCCAATTCTTAATTTTTTTTTTTTTCATTTCCAACGCTTCATAGTAACAGCACTTACACTTCAAGGAGTCTTTAAGAGGACTATCACTTGTCTATCCCCAGTTATGTGCTTATAAATAATCTCGTATAATGTAATTCTCAAACACATATTTTATCTACGAGGGGACAGGGGCTGAGAGAGGTTATTTTCCTGAGAATTAACAAGTGAGCAGCAACAGTGGGAGACAAGCTCTGGTCTCTGTGACTTTCAAAAACAAGGACTCCTCTAGACAGCAGTTCTCAAATGTATTGTTCTCAAGATCCTCTTGCATTATTAAAGACTGGTAAGGATACCAAATGCTTTTATTTACGTGGGTTAGAGATATCAATATTTATCATAACAGGAATTAAAACTGAATAGTTTTAAGAGATATATAATTCATTTGAAAATAATAATGGGAAGTTCCCATTGTGGTTCAGAGGTAATGACTAGTATCCATCAGGATGCGGGTTCGATCCCTGGCCTTGCTCAGTGGGTTAAGGATCCAGCATTGCCGTGAGATGTGGTGTGGGTCAGAGATGCAGCTCAGATCCAGTGCTGCTGTGTTGGCTTTGGAGTAGGCTGAGAGCTGCAGCTCTGATTTGACCCTGAGCCAGGGAACTTCCATATGCTGCACTTGTGGCCCTAAATAGCAATAATAATAATAAAAACATAATAAACCCATTTTATTTTGCCATATTTTCAGAAAATAAGGAAGAAAGTGATACTGTTTTACTTTTTTGCAAATCTCTTTAAATGAATAGACAAAATTGAGTATGTTTCTGAATAAAAACTATTGCGGTACATTGTGTCTGACATATATGAAGAATACATAGCCACAAATTTGTAGTTGGAAAAGAAGCTATATTTTAATAGAATTTTTTCCTAATAGTGGTTATTCTTTGATATTACACAAACACTGGATAAGGAGGAGTCTCTTCAAAGTTAGACGCAATGTTGAATCTGAAACCCTATCAATGAAATTTTCATACTCTGATAAATTGAAATCTACTGTCTATCCTACGCTTTGAATGGATTTTTTCATATCCATAAATATGAAATGATAGGCACTGATTATGTGGAGAAAAAAGTCTTGGTTCTGTTTATTTATCAGTTATGCAGATAAATCCTGTGGATAGAAACTTTTCAAAATCCTTATTTTTGTTTTAAAGTTTGAATTTTATCAGTAACAATAAACAGTGTCAGTTGTTCTCCCTGAAGTGGGGGGCTCACTTGGTTCATTTCTGAGAATATATCTGCAAATACCCATGCCTGAATAATCACAGTTTGTCTATCAGTCATTCTTTCCAGCACAAAATTGCATTTCATGAAAAAAAGTCTCAAGGTAAACATTAATCTTCAGTATGCTGAAGAATTTCATTATGTATACTTCACATTTTGACACACAAAATATTAAAAAGAAATCTACTCAGATTCTGCAATTTAACAAACATTAATTTACAGCTTCATTCAGGATATTAAATAAAGGTAGCTTTTTGTTTGGTGTTGGTTGATTGGTTGTTTGTTAGATGACTGGGTGTCTGGTCAGTTGGCTTATTTGACTGATTGCTTTTGCTATGAATACATGGCAGTGAAGAATACAAGGACAGTTTCCCCCGTCCTGGTTTGTGCTCAAGTTCTACCAAAAGTTCTCACCATTATTTTTTGAAACCATCAATGCAAACTATTAATAATACATCTTATTATTACACTTGTGAATCATATTTTGAGAACAGCCACACCAGATGACCAATCACTAGCCACTAGAAGATAAAAAATTTATATAAAATTTAAGGTAAGAGAAGTTCCTGTCGTGGCTCAGTGGTTAACGAAGCTGACTAGGAACCATGAGGTTGTGGGTTTGATCCCCGGGCTTGCTCAGTGGGTTGAGGATCCAGTGTTGCCGTGAGCTGTGGTGTAGGTCGCAGACATGGCTTGGATCCCGCGTTGCTGTGGCTCTGGTGTAGGCCAGTGGCTATGGCTCCGATTAGACCCCTAGCCTGGGAACCTCCATATGCCGCAGGAGCAGCCCTAGAAAAAGCAAAAAGACAAAAAAAAAAAAAAAATTAAGGTAAGAAATTTTAATAGTGGAAGAGACGGGAGTAAAAGAGATAGTTTTTAAAAGAAAAATGAGAAAAAATATACTAGTGAACTCTTCTGAGATCTAAGGAGATTCACTTGAGAGACTGCTCACAAAAGCATTGTGTGCCAAATACATGTGAAAGCAATTATTAATGTGAATTTATGTTTTACTGCTTTTAATTGGCCTTTAATGACACAAAGGACAGGCCTTAATTAAGCTAGCACCACTTAGATGCTGCCAGTTATAAAACACTGATAAACACTTGAGAAAAGAAGAAATGATTCATTAATATGAAACTAAAACACAAAGGTACAGAAAGTTCACTTTCTCAGCAAAGTAATTAAAAAGAAAAAAAAATTGCCAAATGTGGCACCAATTACTCATGGTTGATTTTTGTTTATTTTCTTTGCATTGATTTTTGTTTGTAAGCTATCATAAGTAATATCTTCTGTTTCTTCTGCAAGGCTGTGGTTTGTTGTTGTTGTTTTTTCATATTGAACATTGAAAGGTTGACCACAATGAGGCAAGCTTTTCTCTAACTATGATTATGTTCATGCCTTGATTTGAACATAATTTAAGTCTTGATTTCCAAACACAGGTCAGTTTTTCTTTCATGCTTCAGAAGGCAACCAATTCTGAATTTTAAAAAGTCAGATTTTTATACTATCTTAAGGGTCTTGAAGGGATACACTTACAGATCTTTTTTTCCATCAAAAAATATTATATGGAGAAACTCAGAGTATCTTTCTCACATGAGGTCTTAAATGTACTGTAATTTCACACTCGGGTGAAATATTTAGAATATTTATAGAGTATAAACTGCCTGAGAGTAAGGGTTATATTAACCGCGGCAACTTCAGCAGCTAGAATAGTGTCCAGCACCTGACAGGTATATACAATCTGGAACATGGAACAGTTTCCCTAGTATGAAGATTTCAAGGATCATCTGATGTGAGAGAATGTAAAAATATCATCTTACATATGTTTATGATATTATTGCAGAGAAGGGAGTATAGTGTGTGGTGTGTGTTCTACGATGATTTCTATTTGGTAAACTCTCCACTTTTTACAACTGAAAACAAAATGCCAACATGTAGCTGAATTTCTCTGTCACTCCTTCTTGTCCCCTCTACATAAAATTTTCAAACTCAAAAAAGATAGACTTTGACCCCACTTTGACAAAGCCAATTCAATTCAACCACATGTTGGGATATTAAAGAGTGAAACACTGGAACAAGGTGTGAGGGGAAGGGCCTGACCACTGTGGCTAATGCCAATGTAATGTGGACAGCATTTACAGAAGGGGGTACATGGGCTAGAGGTCATGCCGGCGTAGCTACTAAGCTGTATATACCTTTGGAAAAACTCATTCATTTCTCTAGACCTCTATTTTTCCACATTGAAAATACAAGAAATAATGTCTACTTGTCACATGGCAATTGCTAATTTTAAACGAAGTACTGTATAAAGCATTTAGCATAGGCCCTGCAACTGAGATAGAGTAAATGCCCAATAAATGCTAGTTCCTTTCACTTTTCATAAATCTATGGATTCAAACTTGGTGACAAATACTGTGAGGTTTGTAACACAGAAAAGGATGTGTTTTGCTCTAACTATGTAAGTTATAAAAACACTACCCGAATTCAGAACCAATGTAAAGATAGAGAGCAGTTAATGAATGAAAGACTAAATGTGAGACCAGATACTATAAAACTCCTAGAGGAAAACACAGGAAAAACACTGACATAAATCATAGTTATAATATTGGGGACCTGTTTCCTAAAGGAAATAAAAACGAAAAGAAACAAATGGGACTTGGTTAAACCTAAAAGCTTTTGCAGAGCAAAGGAAACCACTGACAAAATGAAAAGACAAACTACTGAATGAAAGAAAAGATTTGTAAATAATGTAACTGGAGGAGTTCCCGAGGTGGTGCAATGGGATCGGTGGCATTTCTGCAGCACTCGGACACAGGTTCAATCCCTGGCCCAATGCAACGGATTGAAGATCTGGCATTGCCACAACTGTGGTTCAGATCTGATCCTTGGCCTGGGAACTCCACATGTCTCAGGGAGAAAGGAGAAAGAAAGGAAGAAGGGGAGGGAGGGAGGAAAAAAAAGAGAGAAAGAATATGAGTGATAAGGGATTAACATCCAACATATATAAACAGCCCATGTGACTCAACATTAAAAAAACAAACCAATTTAAAAAATGGGGCAAAAAAATTAAACAGACATTTTTCCAAAGAGGAAATGCAGGTGGTTAACAGGTACCTGAAAAGATGTTCAGCATCGCTAAACATCAGGGAAATGCAAATTGAAACCACAAAGTGGTATCATCTCACACCTGTCAGAATGGCTACCATCAAAAACAACAGGAATAACGAACATTGTGGAGGATGTGGAGAAAAGGAAAACTTTATATACTACTGGAGCAAAAGCAAGTTGGTACAGCTACTGTGGAAAACAGTATGGAGGGTGCTCGAAAAACTAAAAATAGAACTGCCACGTATTCCAGCAATTCCACTCCTGGGTAGACACCTGAAACAGAAAATGCTAATTTGAAAAGATAAACTCACCCCAATGTTCATGGCAGCATTATTTACCATGGCCAATATTTGTAAGCAACCTAAGTGTCCATCAATAGATGAATGGATAAAGAAGTGGTATACATAAAAAAGAACGCTACTCAGTCATTAGAAAAATAAGTGCCATTTACAGCAGCATAAATGGCCTTGAAGGAGTTCCCACAGTGGTGCAGTGGAAATGAACCCGACAAGTATCCACGAGGATGCAGGTTCCATCCCTGGGCTCGCTCAGTGGGTCAAGGGACTGGCGTGGCTGTGGCTGTGGTGTAGGCTGGCAGTTGCAGCTCCGATTTGACCCCTAGCCTGGGAACCTCCATATGCCGCAGGTGCACGTCTACAAAAAGAAGAAAAAAAAAAAAAAAGAAAGAAAAAAAGGATGCCCTGGATGCCATGTTCAATTCACTTTACAAGTTGTTGTTACCAACTGCTAGAAACCATTAGCTACTGATTTTCAGCAATATTTTATACCTTCAGAGCATCTTATACTTTGCAAGGTACTAACATGAAGATACACATTAAACAGATTCAGAAATTACACACACATGCATTCTGTAACACCCAAATAAAGTGTTAGTGAAATTTAAAAAGTGGCCTACATTTAATCTTGCACCTCAGATCTTCTATTGATATCACAGATAGTCAGTTATGTAACCTCACTAGACTCTAATGCCCTATGTTTGTAAGCAGGAAGACAATTAGGAGAATATTTAGGTGATACGACCACTCATTTTAAAACGTATGAAGACAATATAAAAACTGTATGTATAAAGTCGCTTGTCAATTAACCCTTTACTGTATACAAAGGCTATCGCAATGTGGTTTGTATGCTCCAGGCAAATAAATAACAATTGCTGAAATGATCCACAAACGAGAGAAAGAAAACTACTGAGTACCTGCTACAGGTGAAACGCCGTTCTAAGAGCTTTCACATATTTTCACATTAATTCTTACCAGTGCCAGCAAAATAGGTACAATTAGACCCACTTTTATAAATGACAGAGGCCCAGATATGAGGTCTTAAGCCTGTGCTTAGATTTTCGTTATCCCATGTGACAGCTTTCATGAATTCTCTGATATTTCTCCAACTTCTATAATCCCTTATTTGCAGCGCTGCCTTCTAAAAATAACAACGCATGGACATGAACTCACAAAAGCAAAAAGCTGAAGCGAAATAAATCAAAGTTCTTATTCTGAAGTCCTTAGGAACCCATTCAAGGTACTTCACCAACTGACTCAACCTATCTTTCCAGCTCCGACTCCCACCATGCTCCCTGCCTATTCATGTTATAGGCACCATGTTTTTTTATATTCCCCTGCCTTTGCGCATAACAGTCCTTAGCCTATAACAGCCTCCATTCTCCATCACCTTCTAATTTCTCAACCAGAAATATATTCATCTTTTTTGATTTCTCCTGGACCTTTGTCATGTTACAATTTTACTCTCCCTTAAAGAATAGTTAGTTGCACACATATTCTGGCCCATCAACTATCACCTTCTTATTCCAAGTAGTACAGTTTATTTGCATGAGTCATCCACCTGACTATTAATGTGAATAATTAGTAGTGTGTCTTCAGATAATTTACTTAACCTCCATGAACCTCAATGTCTTCATCTATAAAAGGAGGTATTTTTTTCATTCATATGTATAAAATTATGGAGTTTGCCTCATCTAAGGGTGAACAATTTGTATGCTACTGTTGGGTGAAATTAGTGACCAAAGATATTCACTGTTTGACATTACCTAGCTCACGTATCATCCAACTCTCATTTTAGCATCTCTGAATTTTTTGAAGGAAAGACATGTAAGTATAAAAACATTTTTTTTAAAAAAAAAGATTTTATAACTTTTCTAGTTTTATAAGGGCAAATATGTACACAATAGCATAATGGACTCCCGCAGAGCACGAAAGCAGCTCTGAAATGTTACCACATATACAGTGAAATGAGGGTTATAAATCAAAGCAGGACTCTTGGAAAGAGACAAGATTACCCGCTGGACTTTCCCATCCCTCCAGTACCATTTGGGGACTCCGCCTGCTTTATGAACATGCTGCCCATCATGCAGCTCAATTAAGGCTGTTTTACAGTTGCAGGACATTCACAATCCAACACCTGCATCTCCTTCTCTCTTTGCATCAGACAACTTTACAGCTTTGACCCTTTAGCTCCTGGGATCTACCTCAGGGTTGTGACAGGGGCTTTATGGGAGAAGGAAGCTAGAGACCACACTGGGCTGGGAGACAGCGGCCTTAGTACCGCATGCACCAAGAAGCAGACTTATCAGTGGTAACACACAGAGTGCTTATTTGGAAAATGCAGAAATATTTAGTGTGTTCTTTAGGGAGTTTCCACTTCAAAATGAAGACGAGAGGGCGAAGAACTATAAAGGCACATTTAACGGCAATCAAAACTGGGAGTAAACACTCAAGTACAAAATAGCCATTACACAGTAAGAAGACTCTTTGCTGACATCAGGGTCATTACCAATCCTATATCACGCACATAGAGCAAGTGAAAATGAAGTCTCCCTACAATGCTTCTTGAAGAATAAATTGCAGCAGATTCTCCTTCTCAAAAATTATAACAGTCACTTTTCCAATAGAAAACAATTATTAGAAGTGAAAAGTTTACTCAGTTACTGCAAAAAAGAGCCAACACCTTGCACAGATCTTCTCATAGACAGGGAAGAGCAGATGGTTAAAGCAGTAAAAATTCCAGTGGAAACGATGACTAATTATTATTCAATTTATGAGGCCTGTCTTAAAGATAAGATTTGAGTTAAATAACAGCAACTCAGCACTTTGCAGGGACAAATTTAATCTTGTGACCTACGGTGTGTTAAGTAGGATGGCGAATTACTTAAGAATAGACGGGATGTTCTTTAGAGGAATACATTTATCAATAGAACGCAGATTTTTGGTTTTCCGGGCAGTGCTTACTTCCGCAAATGCTAAGTCTCACAGCAACAGAACTATGTGGCTGGATGCTTTAGTATTTTTCTATTCATCCCAACGTATAACTTCAATTTCAAATTTAAACTAATGATGAGCAGGCATGTAATTTTCTAAGCCATTATCTGGTTCCATGTCCAGCTATTTATTTCCATTACCAAATAACAATGACTCACAGTGAATGACAGCAGAAATTGTCTAACTGCTCTCACTTCAAAATGCCTTGTTAGCTGAGGCAATCTCTCATTCACAAAAGACTGTGCTTCTGAATGTGATTACATAAATATTTATGCATTTTCTATATGCTGTGTGACATATTTGAGCCAAGAGACAGTTGCAGTCCAAGGTAGCTGTGAGTGGCAGGACACAGAGACTTGGGGTCCTCGGAAGTAAGAATGGAGAAAAACTGAAATGAAAAGGGAAGCTAAAATGCTGCCCATCAGAAGTGAGGATCCATTATGTATTCCTTTGTACCACCCTCAGCCAGGGGAAAATAAAGGCCGTTCCAAACTGAAAGGAAGGATTTCTCAAAGCACAGAAAACTAGTGTGCCAGGCACTATTCTCAAGAGTCTTTCAGGTAATAGCTCAGTTGCTTCTTCCGACAAACATGCGAATCTGACTGTCACTTCCCCCTTACAACTATACAGACACTGAGGCACTGGAACTTGCTCAAGATCACTGAATGAGAGAAAGAATTGAAACTGAGACTGAAATGAGAAGTCTGACTCCAGACAGACTTCCAATAAGGCACGCCATACAAAGGCAGGATTTCCTAGCTTCTACAGAAAAAAAACAAACAAAAACTCACTTAGACAACAGTCAATGCAAAGTTAAAGCCATCATGTAAAACCAAATATATCTATTATATTTAAACTGCTATCTAGAATCATTTTTTTGAAAGAATCTTAGTTCATTTTCAGAGTAATTCTGACTTACAAGGAAAGAGAGATGTGAATTTCTACTTGTCACCACATTCTGCTCTGGTCTTAAAAGTGTTTTTATCTCTTTTCTTTTGAAGTGAATTTTAATGAGCCCTTAATTGTCCAAGAACTTCATAAATATTCATTAAACATTAAGAGAAATTGTGTTTCCTTTCCCTAAAAGCTGAAAGAGAACACAGTTAAGATTCCAAAGTAGAATAGGCATGATGAAAGCCTAAGTGGAATTGTAAACATTTGGTATTATATTAGATGTTCATCCAAACGCTTCATATCATTAGAACACTTAAGAAAATTCTTAATGTGCAGATACTTTTATTTCAGCCTTTACAAGAAGCCCTCCACAGTATCACCTCTGTTGGAGACATTTTCATTTTTATCACTCATCCAATTCTAAATGATCCAAAATATTTCACTAACTCTTTATGATGTCTTCTGCACCACTGAACAGTAAAATGGTTATGATGTTGGGAGGAAATGATTTTGATCTAAATCAACAGGGCAGGCTCAGCTATTATGAAAGTGCCACAAACCTTTTTCATAGGAAAAAAAAAAAAAAGTTTTCACACTGGATTTGAGTCTTCAAAGAAGGCATTCACCCAAGTGTCGCATTTTACAGCTGTCAGGGACAATAATCACACACACTGACGTCTCCTGACGAAGCCACGGCCTCAGCTATTTCCCAGGTGCCAAAAGGTGGGAGAGGCTCACAAGATACCACGGCCATGCCTGTGTGCCCAAGGTCAGCCTCGGAAATGCAAGTGGCCCGGCAAGTCAAATACTAACTGAGAACAAATCTCTCCAAAACCCACCACATACAAGTCCCTGAGTCAGTCTGAAAAATGCTAACAGTGAGAAAGGGGGAAATATGGTGGCTATTTTGAGACGTATAGCAATGGTATTTTCCCCTTTGCTCTTAAAACTTTTGTTTCTTCAACCAACAGAGATCAACTTAAAAGCTTATCTTTTATAAAGAGATCTCCCAAAAGTCTGAACTGTGAAAGTAACTACCTTCCTTTTCATCATCACGCAACCAGAAAGAAAAAATACAACAGTCACATTTGAGGAAAATAAAACACAAATACTGACAAAATGAATACGCTTACTTGGTGGAGTCCCGAGTCCTAGAATTTTCAGTCTGAGTCAAAATCAGAATCTTAATTTATTTAAATGCTTTTTAAAATTTTCTAAATTAAAAATTAATTTTTGTTTTGTATTGACGCTAAAATATCTCAATAATTCAAATACAGTTATTCAATTCTTAAAAATCATTCCCCTAGGTGCTTCATATTTTCCACTTCCTACAGTCTGGATGGAGCTGGCGCAGATGGGGTGGGGAGGGGGACACATCTGTAATGACTATTTAATAAGCTATGCTTTGTAGCTAAATGATTATGTCTATGAAGACTCTCATTCTTTTTCAAATTAAAAAATAAAATCAAAACTTCATTTACCTACAATATCCAGTAAGCCCAGAATCATTTTATACCACCTGAATTCAGGAACACATGGCTCAAAAGAGTGGGCTACAAGTATGATACAGGAACAGAGTCACAAAACTGAGGGGTGAAAAGAAAGCTGAGAACATTTCTTCTTGTGGTAGCTTACTAAATACAGTCTGCCCACCCCCAGCACTGCCCCGTTTTTAGGGCCAGACCTGCGGCGTATGGAGGTTCCCAGACTAGGGGATGAATTAGAGCCGCAGCTGCTCAGGGCAGTGCTGGATCCTTGACCCACTGAGCAAGGCCAGGGACCACTCCATGGATACTGCTCGGGTTCATAACCCACTGAGCCACAAGGAGAACTCCTGGTACAGTCATTTTTTTTTTTTTTTTAACAGACTAAGCTTTTATTGGTTCATCACTTTATGATTATGCTACCACTTTCCAGATGAATGTGCACTGTGGTATAAATAAATGAAAAAAGGAATGAAAATGAAAAAGTAAGTATATGGATTTTCTGAATGTCTGTTTACTAATTCGAAGTTCAGAATAAGAAATTCAATTTTAGTCCCATGTACTTAACTTCAATACACATGAAAAATGTCTTGCTGAAGAATGTAAACAATAAATGCCTGTATTTTTTCTTGATTTTATAGTACTTTATTTGGGTCTTATTGAGCATTACCTGACACCTGTTCTCTACTTCTTTAGAGGCTCAAAATGTTTTACCCTCTGCTGAATCTATAGCACTTTGCCTAAAATGCTCATTAGATGAATGAATTTGAATGGATTTTAAAATAGGTTATTGTGAATGACTTAACTATGTGTCAACTTGACTAAGTCAGGGGTACCCAAATATTTAGTCAAATATTGTTCTGGCATCTCTATGAGGGTGTCTGGGATGAATTTAACATTTATGCTGATAGACTGTGTAAAGCAGACTGCCCGTTCTAATGCCAATGGACCTCATCTAACCAGCCGAAGGCCTGAATAGGACAAAAAGGCTGACTCTCCACCAAATAGGAGAGAACTCCTCCTGCATGATGCCTTCAAGCTGGAACATCACATTTTTTTTTCTCCTGTCTTTAAACTGAACTATCAGCTCTTCCTGGGTCTTAAACCTGCTGAACTTTGGACTAGAACTACACCATCAGTCTTCTTGAGTCTCTAGCTTACTGAGCACAGGTCTCAGGACTTGTCAGCCTCCGTAATCATAGGAGTCAGTTCCTTATAAAAAAAAATATATATACATATACATATATACACATATATATACATATACACATATATATACATATATACACATACACATATATATACATATATACCTATATATATATATACACACACATATATGATTCTGTTTCTTTGGAGACCCCTCATTCAATTATTCTTAGTTTTCTAAGTTTCCTAAAGTATCCAAGCTTCTTTTAAATAAAAACAAAAAGTTCTTTTAATCTAAACTACCTTGGGCCCCTGAATGGCAGTTCTTAGAATTTCTTCCATCTAATAAAAAGTTATAACTTCACTGTCAGCAATATAGTTTAGATCTCAGGTATGTATTCAGAAGCCATGCTCTATTGATGGCAGATGAAGCATTATAGCCCCTAATACCTCTATGCCCAATGCAAGCTAATAAGACTATGAGATCATTCACATCTTAGTGAAATGTAAGGTGTCAAATGAGATCAAACAGTAAGGATTTAATTCAAATAACAAGTCAAAGATTCTACCCAAAGCTAAGGTGGACTCAGCAACTCCAAGATAATCACACGTCAGACAGAATGATTTTGGTTTTGTTTCTAAAAATCTCCTTGGCAGTATCTTTCCCATCTCTAGCCTCTACTGGCCCAGAGATTTGTATATAGTAATTTCTTCCAACAGTGTCGCCCCTTGAGAAATCAAAACTGTTAAATAAATGTCGAGGTTGAAGACCAATTCAAGATGCTTGACGCTCCTCTACTAAATAAGGTAATAAAAAATCACCAGATGTATGAAAGCTATTGGCAAAAATCTAAGCTTCAAAATACATGTAAAATCTGTTGATGGAGAACACAATCACTTAAAATGTATATTACTAAGCAGATACATATATACCAGAAATCTTACTTGAAACATTTAGACATCTTTCACTGCATGCGTTCTGATGTTTTACTAAAGAATGTACTCATTTCCGGTGACTAAAGAAAAAAAAATGTACTTCAAGATGTTTTCAATAAAAGAAGATGGCTTAAAGTGAAATGTAGAGTTTGAGGCTAGCCAGGGCAAGCTAAAGGTACGTTTTTTGTACTCTAGAAGTCCTGAGACACTTCATCCTAAGATAAATGTCTTTTTCTTTCTTTCAAAATGTACCAATGTACCAATGAATCTGAGATTTTTCTTCTTTTCTCTTTTTCTAGGTTTTGTCTTTCAAACTTAAAAAAAAAAAAAAAAGAATATAGGAAAGAAATAGGGGCAGAATTCCTGGGCTTCTCTAGGAACACAGAGTAACATAGGATTTTTTCCTTGTTTGAATTTTGTAAGGTCATTAGCCTACCTCAAGGCACAATTCCTTTCTAGGCACTAAAAACATAACCCCACCCACTCATCTCCCTAAGTGAGACCTGAGAATCTTCCTAGATGTCTCCCTCTCCCATATTCATTATACCCAATCCATCAACAGCACCACCACTTTAATATTCTAAATTTTTGGTAATGCTTCCTCAACTCTGATACTGTTAAAAGATGCTAAATGTGGCCCTCATCATTTCTTACCTGCTAGTCTGCAACAGGCTCTTAATATCTGCTCTCTAGCCCTATCTTCTTCAAACCAGCTTACCCTAGAGCCACAATTACATTTTCAAAAATACATGTTCATTCACTTGCTTAGCTCAACAAATATTTGGGGGGCACCTACCAGGTACCAGGCTCAGTTCTAGATCTCAGGATGTAGCAGTGCAAAGAAATAAACACAATTCCTTGTCCTGACAAAGCTCTGTTATCAGAGAAAAGAGATGAGAAGCAAAATAAACATGAAAGCATATTAATTATAATACATACAATGGAGAGAAACAAAGCAGGGAAGGAAGACAGAAGATGCTGGGAGTGGTTGTTATTTAAGAGAGGATGGTCAGAATGTCCTCCCTGTGGAAGTCATTTCTGAGAATGGAAATGTGGAGAGAGTGAGCTGAGAAGTGGAAGGGTTCAGACAGAAGAAAGAGCAGGCATAAGCCTCCAGGTGGAAGTGTACTGGGGTCCTTGAGGAGCAACGAGCACCAGTGTGTCCAGCAAAGAGGAACAGCTGGTCCCGTAGTAGGAGGTGAGGTCAGAGAAGGAAGAGGGGCAAGTCCTGGAGGGCCTTGTTGAAACTTACTACAGTGGCTGTGCCAAGGACAGACTATGAGGACAAAATAAAACCAGAGAGCAGCCGTTAGGAGATGACTGTGATAAGTCAGGTGAGCAATGATTGCAGTTTGAACATGGGTGGCAGTGGTGGAGGTGATTATAAGTGGTCAGGCTCAAGGTTTTGAAGGTAATGTCGTAACCTTAATTTCCAGAGAAAGTAGAGCCTACAACAGCTGCTTGCAAATAGGCAGATATTGGGAATGTCATGCCACAAGTCAAGAGTATATGACAGGGCTGTGAACAGGAAAGCAAAAAAAAGTGGCAATCTGAGGATGAGATATCTAGCTCACCCCCCCATAGGTATTATGACATGAGCCTCGGTATACTGATCCTGGGGAAAAAAGGAAAAGTAATTATGGATCAGCTCTACTCCACCCCCCCACTGGTCATGTCTGGCCCTTCCCTGCAATTTGTGCAGGAACACGATGGTTCCTGCCAGGGCTCCATGTGCTGCATCAAAGAGGCTGCAGGGCAGGAGGCCAAGAAGTAAGACAGTATCCAATTCCACCTTCAGGGAACTGTTTGCTGCACCTCTGACAGTGGTGAGGGGTTGTTTTAAGAGGATTCTGAGGTGCTGCACATGGGGGCCCAACAATGATGGTGTTGAAATAATTCTCTAACGGACTATATGTACTATGTGAGAGAGAAAGTAGAGTTAAGAATAAGCCCAAGGGTTTTGCCCAAATCAACTACAAGGATGGAAAGGCCATTAACCAAAAGGGAAGACAGTGGGAAACATTATTTTATGTCTTCCAGGAACTACGCAACCCAGTGGAGCATGTGCTTCCCAACCTGGTGTGCACGTGCCGTCGTCTTCTGCCCCCACCTTACCCCCCAACCTAGCCACTCCCTACCCCTCCCCTCAACCTCCACAGTTATACTCAACGCAGCCCTCTGGCCACACCACACTCCCACCAACCTGGGATTTGGCTCAGGTTGGTCTCTCCATCCATTTCTTTGCCCAGATAGCTACTCATCAGCCTTTAATTGCCACCTCAGGGGATAGCGCCTTTTAAGTCATATACATACTACCTGCTCCCAAAGTATTCTATGTATTTGCCTGCCTCCCCTCCAGGATGTAACCAGCAAATATTTTCCTTGAACTCACAGGGTATTTACAACACTGGAAGATATGAGGTGTGTAGTTACAGTACGCTGAATTAGGAATAAATGAAAGGTTTCTCCAAGCCATTTGATGTTTATTTTAAAAATACAGTATCAGTGTTCCAAATCAATTTCTAATATGAACTATTTCAATGTTTTAATATGTCACCTTATCTGCTGAGATTTGGAGGCTTATGTCCAAAGTCACATGAGTATTTAATAGCAAGGCAACAATTAAAATTCAATTATTTTGATTCCCATCAGAAAAAAAACTGCTGCCTTTCCCTAAACAGTTAGTTAACTCTTGGATAAGATCTGAGTATAACAGGCTCTAGGATTTTACAGAACTAGGTCATTGAAGAGTAAAATGCTTACTGAATTTTCTTTTTTTCTTTCTTTTTAGGGCTGCACTTGCAGCATATGGTGGTTCCCAGGCTAAGGGGTGAATCGGAGCTACAGCTGCCAGCCTGTACCACAGCCACAGCAACATGGGCTCCAAACTGCATCTGTGACCTACGCCATGGCTCACGCCAACGCTGGATCCTTAACGCACTGAGTGAGGCCAAGGATCAAATCCATGTCCTCATGGATACTAGTTGGGTTTGCTTCCAATGAGCTACAATGAGAACTCCTGAATTTTTTTTTAATTGAAGTTGATTCACTACGTTTCAGGTGTACAGCAAAGAGAATTCAATTATACATACATATATGAACTATATTTAATATCTTGTAATAACCTATAATGGAAAAGAATCTAAAGATATATTCAGATTCTCTTCTGCTCTAGGTTATTACAAGATAGTGATGGTAGTTCCCTGTGCTATACAGTAAGTAGGTCCATGTTATTTATCTGTTTTATATACAGTCATCTGTACCTGTTAATCCCAAATTTATCCTTCTCCCCCCTTTCCCTCCCACCCCTCTTATGGCATTTCAACAATAACATTCCACTTAACATAAAAAATAAGACCAACTGGACGTAAATTACAATCATCGTAGTGAATCTGAAATCTCAAAAAGACTCTTAAGAGAGGAGTGGTTTAACCAGACTGTGTGCAGTCAGCACTTTATCAGACTTACAGGTAAAAGATCTTTTTCAGCGCGTCGTCTAGTATCTACAGGACTAAATGACATATTTAGTTAATGCCGTTCATGCAGGGCAAAGACCAGCAAACGTCTCATGGTGCATTCTTGGCTTCTTTCCCTTTTAATTCCGATGGAAAACGTAAGCACATTAGTTTTAAATTCAATATCAGTTTCTGTCGGGTAAACTTTTTGGCTGACTAGATTTTCTGAACCTAGTCTTTTTCACTTGGAACAAATGTGTTATTCCAGAAGATGCCAACACGTCACGTGTTACTGATGCATAACAAGATTAAGAGGAAAAATGAAAACATTTAAAATGCAAAACATACTTGGGAAAAAATTACACAGTAAAGTGACCTGGGAAATGCCCTCAGCCATTTTCTAAAATTATTTAGAGAGTATCTTCAGGATTTAAGAATACAATTAAGTTCTTTTAAAAGTGCAAAATATTTTAAGCTTAGGGAACAAAATGGCATACAGGAGTTCCTGTCATGGCTCAGCAGTAATGAACCCGACTAGTATCCATGGGGACGTGGGTTTGATTCCTGGCCTTGCTCAGTGGTGTAAGGATCTGGTATTGCCTTGAGCTGTGTTTTAGCTTGCAGACGTAGCTTGGGTCCCGCATTGCTGTGGCTGTGATGTAGGCTGGCAGCTAGAGCTCTGATTTGATCCCTTAGCCTGGGAACTTCCATATGCTGCGGGTGCCGCCATAAAAAGACCAAAAAAAAAAAGAAAAAAGAAAAAGAAAAAGAAAAGAAAGCATCATTCTATAATTTATAATGAGCAAAAATCATTTAAGTTTTGAAATTTCCAAAGTTCTACTAAGTCCTTAAACAACTCATATCTAACCATAACAAACTCTAAACTAATTTACTCTTCTAAAACATATGGATTAAATCACATTGTTAGATGTGGCGGCATTTTTATATTTTCCTAACTTGAATCCCTTCACTAGAAAAACAAGGCAGAAGACTCCACTATCTAACTACAATAGGAATCACTCCATAGCTCTGCTCACAAATCTTCCATAAGTTTCCACTGCCTGTGGGATAAAGTTCAAGCTTACTCACCAAGCAACACAATTGAGCCCAGAGTTCTCCAACTTGAGTCGCACATCAGTATCACCTGGAGAGTCTGTTAAAACACAGTTTTCTAGACTCATTCCCTGGAGTTTTTGATTCAGTAGATCTGGCTTGGGACATCAGAATTTATATTTCCAACAGGTTTCCATGTCATGCTGATGCAGAGACAACTTAAAAACCACTATCAAGTCACAACCTAGCCTTTGTGGGCCATTCAGCTCCCCACACAAATTTCTGGCTCTGCTCATTTTCTTATCCTTTGATTTTATGTCAACTATTCCAATCACTCTTATGTTTATAGGTGCTGGCTTCAGCTGAAAGAACTCTTGCTTAACCTGTACTCACCAGGGCAACAGTATTGCAAATGGATTTGAATGCTGTCACAACCACAATCCAGCTTATCCTGAATCAGTTTTAGCGTCACTTATTATTAATACTGTGATGCATAAAACCTCAAGGCCCTGAGGTCGTTTTCCGGTCCTCATGATGGCCGTGGCCCTGAGTAAGAGAAGCATGAAACAATATTCTGGGGAAAAATGTTTTTGTTATGACTATGAGCTTCTCCTATCTGAGAAGTGCTTGTCAGGGCGGGCAGTCTCCCAACTACTCCACAGGAAAGGCATTTCTGCTACAGGAACAAGCAGAGAAGCAATGGGTGCCTCTGACTCAGGAATGAGCCTTCCCAGCTTATGCGCATGCTCTCTGTCCCTAAAATAATCTTTTAATCTGTGTGAGGAGAGTTCCTGATAAAGATTCAGAAGTAAATGAACAGATTCCCTTAAAGCCCAGATGCAGAATCATACAGGGCAGCTGTCCTAAGAGGGTATCTTTCCCCCTTAACTTCAGAGTTGCAGGTGGGCTATCCGCTAAGTTTTTAGCAAAGGAAAAATGATCTGATTTTAACCAGAACTAATGGTGACTCTTTATTATGAGGAACTTTTCTCATAAACCAACTAGTAAAATTACAAATACATCTGCCTCCCTGAAATGCTGCTTTCAGAAGCAAAATAGTATTATAATTGCTATCAGAATGGTCAACACAGTATTTGAGCCCTAATTCAGTATTTCATTTGTAAAGAATATTCTCTGGAACCAAAATCTTCAATTGTTAGAGGTTAAAGGAAAATGTACAACATTTTCTAGCTGAGAAGGGGTGTGTGGGGAGGTATGTACTCAGTTTTGCTGCTGGTTATCTCTTTTACCACATAAAATCCTCTACTACAAATTATACCCCGAAAAGGAGAACACTGGCTTCTCAAAACTCACTTTCATAACATCTTAAGGGATTTTTTTTTTATCATTACAGAATAAAATACTATAGAATAAAGCCAAATGAGGACTAACCTGTTCTCCTCCCATATTCCCCACTATCCTAAATTTGCTACTCATCACTCCTATGAATATTTTAGGAGCTTAACAGAAATGTAATTTACATGCCATAAAATTCAGCCACTGAACATGTCCAATTCAATCCTTTCTAGTATATGTGCGCAGTTTTGAAGTTATATCACAATGCAGTTTTAGAACATTTTCAAAATCCCCAACCAAGCCCCATAATCCTTAGAAATCACTCCCCATTCTTGCCTTCAGCCCCATCATCCCAGGTAAGTTGAGGGTCACTTTTCTGCTTTCCTTCTGTTCAGTTTTACCTTCTAGATATTTAAGTGAAATTTATAAGGAGTTCCCGTCCTGGCGCACCGTAAATGAATCCGACTAGGAACCATCAGGTTGCGGGTTCCATCCCTGGCCTCCCTCAGTGGGTTGGGGATCCAGCATTACTGTGAGCTGTGGTGTAGGTCACAGACACGGCTCGGATCTGGCATTGCTGTGGCTGTGGTGTAGGCCGGTGGCTGCAGCTCCGATTGGACCCCTGGGCCTGGGAACCTTCGTGTGTGGCAGGTGCAGCCCTAAAAAAAAAAAAAAAAAAAGACAAAAGACAAAAAATAAAATAAATGAAATTTACAAAATGTCAGCTTTGACTTCTTAGTACAATGTTTTCAAAGTTTATTCATGTTATAACATGTATTTGCACTCCATTCCTTTCTATTTTCAAAGAACACCCTATCATATAAATACATTTTATTTATCTATTCATCAGCTGATAGACATATGAGTTGTCTTCATTTGTTGGCTGTTACGAATAATGTTGCTTTGGACATGGGGGTACAAGTCTTTTGGGGCCATTAGGTTCTCATTTCTCGTGGGTAGACACCCAGGAGTGAAATTTCTGGGGCATGTGGTAACTGGATATTTAACACTGCGAGGAATTGTCAGACTATTTTCCAAAGTGGCTATACCATTTTCTATTCCCAGAAGGAGGGTACGAGGGTTCTTATCTCCCTACAGCCTTACCAACGCTAGTTATTATCTTTTTGATTATAGCCATTCTAGTGAGTGAATCAGTATCTCATTGTGGTTTTTGACTTGAAGTTCACTGATAGCTAATGATGTTGAATACCTTCTCACTCGATCACCAGTCATTTGTATATATTCTTTGGAGAAATGCCTGTCCAAATTATTGACCTTTTTTAAATGGGGTTATCTTTTTACTATTGATTTTTAAGAATTCTTCATATAATCTGGATGCAAGTCCATCATCAGATATATGACTTGCAAATGTATTCTCTCATTCTGCAGGCTCTTTTTTCACTTCCTTGATGATGTATTTTTAATGAAATCCATTTTATTATTTATTATTTTATTGTTGCTTGTGCTATGGCATCATATCTAAGAAACTATTGTTTAAACTTATGACTATTTCTATATAATTGCATCTAGATCTAAAAATCGTATATTACTCTTCAGTATGGTTGAAACAACTTAGGTTCCAACTAACAGTGGTTAAGGGGGTCCCAATTCTCCTTATCTTTGCCAAGACCTGATAATCTCAGGCTTATTTTGTCTGTCTCTTGACTATAACTTGGTAGCTCATGTTATTTTAACTTGCATTTCTTTCCTTAGCTTCTTTCCCTCTATTTCTATCTCCTCTTTTAAGGGACTGTTCATATCTTCTGACACTTTTTTTTCGGTATTTTCTCATTTTTTAAGATGTTCTTTATATACAGTTGACATTAAATATTTCTCAGTTACATGCTTTGCCACATGCTTTCCAAGTATGTGGGCTGTCCTATGGCTTGTTTGGTATTTGCTTTGCTAACTACCATTACTTTCACTGTTAAGGAATTCTAACGTAATTTATGTTCTGTGACTTTTGCATTTTTTTTCAACTTTATAACATATAAATATTCTACTCTAAGAGATGTTGTATTGCAGAGCTACTAATGAAATGGATACTAGAACCAAGCTGTCTTGATTTGAATCCAGATTCTACCATGTGTTACTTTATAATCTAAAACACATTATTTAATTTCTCTGACCCTGTTTCTTCAGTTGTAGAATTGGAGGAATAAAGCATCCATCTCATGCTATGTGGAATTTAAATGGGTTAGTGAAGTGCTGACAACAATACATGAAATATCATGATTCCATTATTTTTCTTCTAAACGTTTTTCAATTTTTGAATTTTACCTTTAGCTATCTTTTTTAAAGTGATTTTTTTATTTTTTCCATTACAGTTGGTTTACAGTGTTCTATCCATTTCCTACTGTACAGTAAAGTGACCCAGTCACACATACATATATACACTCTTTTTCTCACATTATCCTCCATCATGCTCCATGATAAGTACTAGATACTGGAGATAATTATGTACATAGCATGAGGAGAAGTTTTTGTATAGTCCACCTTTCCCCACTGATCCATAATGTCCCCTTTGACACATTATTTCCTTATATAATATGACTCTCTATTATGGTCCATAAGTCTATGTCTACCCTAGACCATAACCACACTATTTTAATTATTATAGCTATTAAACTGTAAAACCATAGTAAGTTTCATATCTAGAAGAGCAAGTATCCCTAACTTTCCCTGTGCTCAACAACTACAAATGCAGGCACTTACAAGTGAAAGGATAACAATGCCAACATTTTTATATTTGGATTTGTGAATTATCAAAGCACAAATAAGTCAGTTATTTTCTATTAGATGGTTAGTATTTAATGTAACTACAAGAATGTCACTTTCTTTTTTAACCCCTAGACCACTTGGATTATTTTCTGAGTAATAATGACTCTGAAAGGCACAGGATTAATAAATAATTTAGACTAAGAAGTAAAACATTATAGAACCTTTTCTGAGGGGTGAATAATTTTGCTCGTGTATCTTGTAGTACAAATAGGTGATACGACATTCTCAGTAGATCTTAAAAACTCCTTAAATAACAATTACAAGAAGCAAAACAAAGCCCCAGAACAAAAGACCAAGTATTCCCATTTAGTTTGCAAAATCACAGCGTAAATTCTCATTTACTAAAGAAATAGTCAATGGGGAAACTAGAACAATTAGGAAAAACACTATAGAAATGTTACCTGTTTCTTAATTATTCTAAAACATTCTACAGTGACTGCTCAAAACCATGAAACCCAATGTGTAAATCTCAAGGATCCCTGTACAAGTGATAGCCTACAATGGGAAGGAACAATGACCTTGTAATTTGAGCATTATGAAACAAATCTGCAAAGGGGTTAGAACTTACTCTTAAGGTGTAAAGCTGCCTATCACATTTCTCGTTTGCAGTCATAGCCACACAGGGTATTTTACAAGTAATCTCTTTAGATTAACATTTGCAGGAAATCTTAGGAAGAGGAAAAAGGGTAGGATCCTCCATTCTTCAAGATAGAGTGTAATTTTTTTTTCCCCTAGAAAATATATGTGTTCCTAATTTTGCCTTCTCCTCACTTCAGCTGGTAGGGTACTGTGGCTCAGAACAAACTGCAAATAAACTTAATTCCTGTGAACTAAATTAGAACTGCCTTTATGTGGTTGAACATATGGTACTTTTTTATAAACTAGCACATGTTAGAGTAAATGGGAAAAATCAAAGCAGAAGTTACCAGTTCTGAGCTTTATTCATACACTGGAATATTTATTTGTGGTGGTGGTAGTGGTATTAAGTTTTTTTGTAATCTGTTTCTCATACAAAATATTCCTGGGGCAAAGACTTTGATTTTCTAAACATTCAGCCTCAATAGCCATCCTAAAGTCAAATTTACATGTCAGTCCTAAAAGAACAAGAACAAAATCTGGACTCCCAAGTTCTGGTTGTGCCACTAAAAATAATAGTGTGACTTAGATAAGTCACCTAAAAATTGTGTGCCTCTGTTTCTTCACTTGTGAAAATAAGGAAACATAAGTAGATCATGAAAACTGGCATGGTCTTTCTCAAATAGGAGTGTAGGTGTCTGCAACATTTATTTCTACCAGGCTTTGGTTGTGTAGATGTTTGTTTATACAGTGGCACTTTATTTTCTGTTCAAGAAAACCGTCAGCTCCATCATCCCACACACAAACTACTTCCGTTCCTACTTGAAAGGAAATTCCTTTTCAAGGTTCACAGTACATTAGAGACAGCTGCATTGCTGAGCTTCCTCCAAAAACTTTTAAAAAGCTGCAGATGTAGCCCATGCATGACATGGATCATGAAATGAGACAATCCCAAGCACTTAGACTGCCCCTTCTCTTACCCTCTTCTTATGTTGTATTTTCTGGGGTGTTGCCTGCTTACATTAAGTGGGGGTGGGGTGTATGTGTGTGTGTGTGTGTTTATTTTAAATCAAGTTCCCAAGAGAATGCAGGAACCTTCTTAAGTGAGGATCGTGAGTGCTAATTTTCAAAGCAAGATAAGGGAAAAATACATTTTCATTTAATGACATTTCAACAACAGACAGTCACCACCCTATTAACTTCCACAGAGGCAATGGGAACCCTCACTTCAAACCACACATTCCCTGGGTATGTGTCCATACTGCCCTGGAACTCTTAAGTGTTTGTCTGGAAAACTCAATTCTGGACTCAGAACCAGTAAAACAAGAATACCAAACTAGGTAAGAATTCTGGCATAGAACTTTTCCAGCAGAAGCAGAGAAGAGAGTTACGACTTGGTTTATTTCAGGATAGTCACCAAAACAGGCTATACAGCTACAGGGACAAAAGACTTTTACTGGGAATAACATTTTGAATGTAACTGGAGGTGAGCCCAGGGCTCAGGAGCATCCAAACACGTATGGTGCTTTCTGAAGCTAGTTCACAGGGCCAAACTCTGAGAAGACTTCCAAGAGCCTACCAATTGTCCAGTGACAATTTGGAGACAAAAGTACTTAATTAATGTACCTGAGAAAGTGATGGGGACTTTGAGATTCACATGTTTTGTTTCACTCTCCCAGAAATCTTTCACTTCAGATTTGAATTGTTTCAAGTCAATGAAGACTTAAGATACCTTCTTCGGCACTTGAGGCAACATTTTAATAGGAGGACAACTGTTTTGTTAAACAACAGGTCATACTAATGTAATATTTTATGCAAGAACATCTAAACTAGACATGTGGGCAAGTTACTTTTGAAACAAATTCTGACAACTCCTTTTAAATACACATTAATAAAATAGGTTCTTCTCTTGATCAGAAAAGGGGGTTAGAGGTTCTGTCTGCAGGTAAAGAATGAACTGAAATTTATTAACTCGAATCTAGTGTGTACCAAATTCCTTGGGGTAGCTTAATCAACTGCAGCCTTCTGGGCTCAGCTCCCAAATATTTGCTTTAGTGGATTTGGGATGGGGTAGAGGGAGCCACATCTTTAAAATAACCTACAGTGACTCTGACGTAGGAAGGACGCTAAACCACGCTGCAAGGACAACCACAGACTCCTTGATTCTCAGGTGCATCAGTGCTGACTGCGCATTGCTCGTCGACAGATTCCTATTCAATAGCGGCTGCAGCAAGCCCTCATTCAGCCAGTGCTCGCAGCAACATCTGTATAAAGCCCTCAAGTTCCTCCCGTCAAACTAGAAAGAGGCGGAAAATCACCTGATCCTGAATTCAGGTCTCTTCTGCCACACCGCACCAAGCTGCCACAAAGAAAACACATTGGCCAACTGCTATATTATTGTTGGCAAGCACCGAAATTTGCTCAAAACCCTTACAAATGAAACCCAGCTGCTTAAGCTCAATACCAGATGTCTTCTACAATGCGTGGCTTTGATAAATTAAATTGAGCATAAGAAAGAGATGAAATATTTGAAAATCTAATTTGCAAGATGTTTGTCATTAAGTCTGTTTAACAAAAAAAGAAAATTATATTTTTTACTATAAGCAGTTAAGCAGGGTAGATGAATAATATTCATAATAGCTATTAAAATGCATGTTATGAATAAACTGTTTAATGTCTATTTGTAAAATCCAGTCCAAACACAACCTCCAAACATGCCCACTGAAAGAATGTCTTAGGTCTGTGAAATCATGTGATTTAGCACGAGGGTCCTTTTCCTTTAAATCTATTCCCCAATTTGAACACGTTTTCACCCAGGGCATAGGAAATTAAGTAGGAAATATTTAGTGATATTCTCTGATTTCAATAAACTGCAATAACCCTATGAAAACATACATATAAGAACCACATGTGTGTGGCTATGCATGAGATGTTTAAGAAAGTATGGAAGTAAAAGGCAATTTGTTTAGTAACCTCAATTAAGTGGCATCGACCCTTCTTGTGTTACTGCGTAAAGATGGAACTCTTTTTGTTGTTGTTTTCCAGGTCACTGCTCAGTTCTCAATAACTCAGCTGATTTCCGAGCCTAAGTTACACTCACAGCCACTCAAATACTCGTCCACTGAGTCGCTGCACATTCCCTCACTTATATAAGCGAAGAGTTAATGGGCAAATACAGCATATTACTCTTACGACAGGAACCTTTTTCCTGTTTCAAAATAGAACACATAAAAAGACTCTGTAATGGAATTTGAAAACAATAAGCAATTGAGCATATTAACTCGAAGCAAGACAAACATTCAGTTGAGGTCTAACCCCATAAAAAAGGGCATAATCACTAAGCGTACACACAATTACAACTGGCAGGTTATTGTTTCTTCAGATTTAAAAAATATTGTCTTAGTTTTCTTTTAGAGAGAAAGCACAGTAAAGCTAACCACTTTAAGAAAGACATAGTTTGATCATGAATATTTCTATAAACATAATAACAGGAACGATTTCATGCAAAATTGACAAGACAAACCTGGCCGCCGGTTTCTAAAGCTGTGTGCTATTGGCCTTGGCACAGTGTGCAGGTAAAGGGAAACAGAAATAGCCATAAAAATGTTTAAGAGGCCTTATTATATTAAATAATCTCATACTCAGCTGATACCTTATCAGTGCTGTTCCCACATCACAGAAAGGCCACAATGGATGCAAACCTAATGTAAGTCACTATTTTCTCACCTGTAAAACTATTTAAATTGCGAAGAGACCAAGACAAATACGGGGACATTATGTATCTACGTTATGACCACAAGGTTACTGTCAGACAGTAAAACCTATGTGCCAGAGCCAGTCTTCTGCATGTACTCATGAAGCTTTTAAAAAGTGAATTCGATATGTGCATTCCTTCTCTGGACTTCAGAAGGGATCAAAAGCATAGTTTCAGACACTTAAGTTCCCAGAATCTGATCAAATGAAAGATGTATACTGCCGGCCACAAATGTGTGGCCTTTTTGGGGATCACAAGGCAAAATTTATGAGATGATCTCTGTGAGACATAAGGTTTGCAACTACTGTGTTTTAATAAAAGAGTGAAAGTTATATGTAACCATCTGACAAAACTAGGGCCTAAGAGAGCTCACTACTTATTTCACCTGCTATTTTTGCCACTACCTTGATATCTTGAAAAAACAAAAACAAAAACAAAAACACCCTTCATGTACTATTAAAATACTTCTGCAGAAACTACAGAAATACATTACCGTAAATTTTGGTAGAAACATTTCCTGGGTACCCAAGTACATGCAAAATGCTTTTTAAACTTTTTCGACACAGATAGCTAATAAGTCCCTTAGTAACCAAGAGGAATTCATTATAAACAAAGGAATACTAGAAGTATTTACATTGCTGCTATAAATGACAGTAGCAGCGACATGAGATGTTTTGGGTTGTCAATTGCCATCCTAATCTAAAAACCTCTTCCAGGAAAAAAAATGCCACTGCCCACAGAGTCTATCATTGTCTGATGGCCATCAGACAATGGCTACACATCCCACCTGGAATTACACTGGGATTATAATTGATTACTATTAGGGTCAGCAGTCCAACACACTCTCTCATTAAAAAATTAAAAAGAAACACAGTGAAACATTTGTAAGCCAAGCAGAAAAAGTCTTGAAACATCAGGACATACAGAAGTTATCCTGGGTCACATGCAAAATAATGAGTATGTCCAAGGAGGAGGTCTCCTCTCTATGCAAAGCATCGTATTATGCACAGAGGATGCAGCAGTAAATAAAACAGATGTGTTTTCTTCCTCTAAGATGCTGAGCTTCCATTATGAGAGTGACATATATAATGACAGGCCATGATATGTACTGTTCATGACAAATAAAACTTTTTTAATTTATTTATTTTTTGGCTTTTTGCTATTTCTTGGGCCGCTCCCGCGGCATATGGAGGTTCCCAGGCTAGGGGTCCAATCAGAGCTGTAGCCACCAGCCTACACCAGAGCCACAGCAACGCGTGATCCGAGCCGCGTCTGCAACCTGCACCACAGCTCACGGCAACGCCGGATCGTTAACCCACTGAGCAAGGGCAGGGACCGAACCCTTAACCTCATGGTTCCTAGTCGGATTCGTTAACCACTGCGCCACAACAGGAACTCCAGAAATAAAACTTTTAATGAGGGATTATATCAAGAGAATCTCATATAATTTGGATGGTTAAGGAAAACAGTGACATTTAAGCAAATGGACAAGCAGAGTAGAAAAGCAAAGAACTTTCCAGGTTGTGGAAACAGTATACAGTGAAACGCCTGAGGAGAGAAGAGGTTTGGATCATTCTGGACAGGAAAGGTGTTTGTGGCTGATGACCACTGCGCCGTGAGAGGAGCTGCAAAGGAGTCAGGGGTTCACGCGTGGCAAGCCTGGCATGCTGTGGAATGGTCTGGGTTTTGCAATGAAAGGGGTGTCTGCTAAAGACTTTTAAACACAAAGACGGTAAAAGACACCCAGAGGGAAGAGGAGAGGGATGTCCAGGAAGCCCCTCATGGACACAGATCAGTGGAAGTTCATGTCCCTGTGGCCTCTGCATCCCACAAGGCCTCTGGTTCCTTTAGCTTTGCTTTATGTCTCCATGCAGCTTCTTCCTCTACTTAAGTTTCTATATTTTTGCCCAAAATAGCAATACTAATAATGTGATTTGTATATGAATAGTTAACTAATTATGGAAGGAATGTGACCGAGATTATATCAAGCAAGAAATCAGTTAATCCAAAAGCCATAGCTTCTCCAGTGTTAGAAGAAAAGCGGGAGGGCCTAGAAATAAGAACAAAGCTCTTCCCAGCCCACAGTCCCAAAATCTCATGTCCTATTTTAATATGAAACATTTCCTCACGCACACAATTCTACAGATGGAAAAAAAAGTATAACAATCAAGACCAAAAGGGTCTACCTAAAATATAGTCTAAGAAGGCTTGATAGACAGCTGATTTTAATTGTCAGTATTTTGTCTTAGAGATTTTTCTAAGGTCCTGTATGAATTCTAAAAATAGATACACTTTTAAAAAGTTGGGGGGAAATATACGCACAAGTTTGTTCTCGGCAGTTCTAAGTCAATACGAGTTCAGCAAATGGTATTTAAGATTCAAAGGGCTCACATAGACAAAAAAAAAAAAAACCCAAAAAACCAAAATCAAAACTCAAAAAACCCCCAATATTGGAATCATTCTGGTCTTTCCAATACTATTATTCTTCCAGAAGTCTTCAGGTATTGGTAATTGAAAGATGAAAATTACCTGCACACGGATACTGAGAAACACAGATGACTTACGTGGTTGCCGCCACCACATCCTTAAAGAAGGCAACTTAAAACAAAAGGAAAAACCAAATCATTTTGAGTTTGCACTCAACAGTGGTCTAAACCTCTGCTCTCCCATCTACTGTGAAGAATTCAAGTTGAGAACTATCACTTAGCCACTTTCCTCCCAGGTAAATTACCAAAGAGATCGAATATCTTGCATCTGTGGTGCTCACCACAACATGCAGTTACTGCCGATTAAGATCCCGAGATTAATTGTTGGAAGTGCCACATAATAGCTGTAGGAGCAAACATTTTAAACACAGAACCACATTTATGCATTTAACAGCTGTGTCGGTCTAACAGTTCAGATTTTCACTCTATTTTGCCATATGGTAACGAGGATCGTTTTTCACTTAAAAAATACTACCAAAAATTGATGCCCTCTAGCGATTCTACCCTTTTAATTTTGAAACTACACATTCACAACCATGTTGGTTATCTTCCTGCTACTGTAATTCCTATCAGCCTTCATTCTACTTAAAACGTTTAGTAACAGAGATATTTAAAACCATTTTAAATTAGTGTCCACCAGATCAAACACAAACCGGACAACAGGAAACCTGTGGAATACGACCTGGCAGTGAAGAAGCAGGAAGTAAAACCTGGGTTATCGAAAACTGTAGGGGCCATGGGATCTGTTTTGTTCGCTGGGTTTGGGGGTTTTCCTGCATTCCAAAAAGGGCGAAATCTACTTCCTAGCTTGCTTCTTAGTCCCCTGTAACTTAAATTACTGATAAAGAATTACTCCTAAACCAAAGAAGTTGGTGCCCAATTTGCATTGTCATCTGATTGCTGTAATAATCTATTAGCATGATTTTACAAAGGGGGTGCACGCGTGGAAATTTTCACATACACATTTACCAAGAAGGGAAATAAAAATCTCGCCTTTTTTAAGATGCCATTAACCTGAGGCCCGCGCATCCATGTCAAGAGGGACACCAAGGTGTTAGAACAACAAACAGAAAGCGTCCTTTAGTTTTTAGGTCTGTCAATCTATCACCTTTATAACCTCACTGAATTCCTTCGGCAGAACTTAGGAAGAATGGTAGTGACCAAAATGCTGCCTTAAAACGTACAGTTCACACACTGCACCGAACTCACTATGATTGCCTGTAATTCTCTGTGTTTTGAGAATAAAGGGGCAAGGTACTACAAACAGCTCAATCTTTAAAGCAACACATTTTAAGAAGAAATCAACACTGTAGATTTTCACCCTTACAGGTCATATTCTCACTTTTAGAAGAAGGCAGTTAAACATTTCATGACCCCAAGCCTTTAAAAAATGCATTTCTGAAACAATCACAATGTGCCAGGATAAAAAACACACAAGTTCAAAACCTACCAAGATGTACCCTTGCTTCCTTTTTTTTTCTAAACCTGTTTCTCAAGTAAAACATTTAAGATTGAAGCAGTGATAAGATTTAGGCTGATGAATCACCCCACCCACAAGCCACCTCAGCTACTCTGTTCTGAGTGTGAAAAGTTCTCCTTTCCACTTACTGTAATTTTGCAGAGCTTTGTACCATTTGAGGTAGAATTATAGTAATAATTATATAATTATAATATCACACATATTCCTTCTGTATAGAACTTTCAGGTTTTCATAAATGCAAACAACTAAATATTTTCATTAGCCTGAAGCTCACACTCCCTAATGTCTCAAGGTGTCATTTTGTGACACATGTACTGTAAGTAAGTATTTAAGGTCTCAGAACATTAATCTTGGCGTTGCCCTTCACACAAGTCGTGACTACCTCAGTTGTCTGTGCTTCATATTTAACTATCTTTGTGATCATCATTTCATCAAAGTACATGCAGAATTACTGATCATAAAGTACCGCAAGTTGTCAATGAATATTTAATAGTCACAGTTGCTTAGTCTGGTTGAACTCATAGTCCCTGTCTACAGCACATTGTGTTTTCATCAGGCAAAGAAACAAAAAGTGAGCCTCATTTTTTTGTAGGAAGAGATACTCAGAAAATGTTAAAATTTCATTGATGATAAAGCTGGGAACATGCACTGGGATTCAGGATGTTGACTGCACTAAGATGAGCTACGGGATTCTTTCAAAATCTTGTTTCAATTTACATTTCCAGATTGGTTTTCTCCTATTTTGCATAGATTAACATAATTACTAATGATATTAATAATAGCAAAACCTCAGAAAATACCATACTCCAGTTACTCTTCTAAGTGCTTTACGTCTATACATTTAGTAATTTTATCAATTCCACGGTTAATTATTATTATTATAATGCCCATTTCACACTTGAGCAAATCAAGGCATCAATAAGATACCTCATTTGAGTTTACATATCTAGTACACGGTAGAGCTGAGATTCAAACTCTGGCACTCCGGGTCCAGCGTTCATACTCTTAACCAACATGTTATGAAATAAAGTAGCAGAGACACACACACTCATATGATGGGCTCTGGACAGGGGGTTAAAAAGGTTGTTTCCTAGAGGAAAAGTAGGAAATGTCTCTGAGCTTCAACCTTCTCACTGGAAAAGTAAGACAACTACACAATATTATTTTAAAGTGTGTACTAAAGCTAAGGTGTATTCTAATGCTACCATGTATGATTCAAAGATTTAGTCTGTAGCATATAGCCTCTTTACTTTCGCTTGACATAATTCAATAATTAATTCAGGTATTCATATGTTTCAAAGGAAAATGCTAAAAGACAATGAAAAATTACCATCAGGCAATCAAGAAATAGTAGTAGTATGAGTAGAGAAATCACATATATTATACTTTGAGTTTCCTGGAACATTCTTAGGAAAGTTTCCCTGAGGTCTTCCTATCTTTTCTAAAAGGTGCCAAATAATATCAATTTTTGGAAAATAAACTAGCAAACCAGGTAAATGAAGTACACACTGTTCCTTCATATCAATACACAAAAAGGCCTTTGAGTTAACACTTATCTATGCCAGAAATTAAAAGCATGTTTTCCATGGAGCAAAGCTACAAAATAGAGTATTTAAAGATTGTCATGGAATACTCTGAGATTATGAAAACCGTGATCTTACAAGTGCCAACTGAAACACATGCCACTTGGTAATACATCTTCTCAAATAAATGGTGTGGCGAAAATGGTTCTATAAAATGCATTCCCAGGTATTTGACGTTGAACTGTAAATGAATTATGATCACATACACACACTGCCACCTGGATTAATTTTATAAAACTGCTATTTCCTCACTTCCAACCTCGTGACTCCCTAGTTGCAAATCACAATCACAGATGGTTGTTTCATGTTCGTTATCTGTCTTCTAACCTGAAACGAGTTCACCTACTTTTCCAAGTAGTCCTTTAAAATAATTTTTAAAAATTGCTATCCTTTAAGTCAATTCTATATAAGAATAATTCTTCTAAACAAAATGATCACTAAGCAAGCCCCTGTTCTTCAATATGGATAAACATCTGACATACAAATTATAATTATTGCCATTATAAAACTAGAGAGTTACTCAAAGCATGCATATTAAAATTACAATGAACTTCAAAGTTAATTAGCTAACCTATAAAAATCTAACAGAATTCAAATTAAAATGATCAAAACAAGGCTTATTAGAATTGTTGTTTTCTTAAATTCTTCACATCTAAACTGTCAGAGTATGCTGACAGTCAACTTCATAACTCAAGTTCCAAACTGGACTGCATTTAATTCTTCACGGCTACAGCAAACAAACTTTGCATCCCTTTGAAAATTACTCTAACACACAATCTAGAAAGCTTTGCCATAATAAAGTAGTAAAATTACAGAGCAGTTGGAGGATGGGGGTTGGAAATGTTTAGCCACTGAACTTCTGCCCTGAACTTTCCCTTCTGTGATAAAACCCACAAAACCAGACATTAAAGGAGCCCCCTGTCAGCACTGTACTGTGGGACACTGATCCTCTTACCCCTCGTGTGCATAGACAGAAGAATGAGCAAGGAAATGTGAAGCTGCCAGTTTAGTTCTTCCAGCCAACCCATTGCAGCAGGAGAGCAGTCAATGTGACCCGCCCGTTTAAGCCTCCTGCTTCTTGCCTTTCCTCCTTTCACTGAGACTCCGCTGCTGCCACTCTTGTCAGAACTTCTGGCAAGCCTGCCAGCAAGCCCTGGACGGGACCGTGAAAGACAAGCCTGTTACAAACTGGTTCTGTCACCACAGAGACTTCAACTGATCACCTCGTGGGGAGGACAACAAAGGGCCGGGAGGACCCCGAGCCGGATTGTTTTCTTAAGAAAGGAGCCTGACCCAGCTGCCCACACAAGGGCCAGCACAGGCGGGACTGTGCTCTGCACTGGCCACACCAAAGTCCCCACACCTCCCGGACAGCTGCGGACAGAGCCCAGGGCAACACACCCCTTTCCTTTGCCATCATGCAAATGCTTCTTTCTTCTAAGGTTTGTCTTCTCTGCTAAGGATTCTAACTCTTTGGGAATTATAGAAAGATATGGAGAAATAATTTTTTTGATCAAAGGAAAAAAATATTGCAGCACAACAAAGTGTCATGTTAACAGCAGTTTTCTCACACTACATCACCATGTAAATAATAAGGCACATGCCTTTGAGTCAAGTGCACAGATACAAAAAGGGGTCACATGTAAAAGGCATCTCTAACTTATTTATTTCAAGTTAAAATATTTCAGTTAAGCTACTCACCAGAGAATTAACTTGATATAATTATAGTTTGAAGTTTCCTATATAAGAAAAAGGGAGTCCTGTGAACCTAATTTTATTATGTGAATAAAACCAAGGTAAGTTACTCAATTTTTAGATGTTCACTCTAAAAGTGCCTCAACGTAACTTATGAACACTTTGTAATATTTCAATTTCCCATAGTATTCTGAGTGACCTTTTTTTAATTCTAAAGAACATTTTAAGAGGCTGCTTTCTTTTACTCTGGAAACAGTCTATCATAAAACAGCAAGAAATGTAAATGAACTGTCAATATGTGAAGAAACTACCTTATCACCATAGACAGATACAAACAGAAATAGTTATTAAACCAATCCATTTGCATGATAAAGAATTTATGCATGTTGACAGTAGAGACACAGTTCACTGGTTATATCTAAGACAGCATCAGAATGTACTTACTCAAAATTTTAAGAATTATTTTCTGGGGGGAAAAAATCTATGCTGTCTTCTCATTTGTAAGAGACATTCCCACCTCGCCACATACACACTGGCATCCCCCAGCACTTCCCCGCTAGGTGCCATTCAGATCTACTCCCCGGCTCAGGGATTGCTTTTAGGATTTAACAGATACTACTATCGATCTAACACCCTCAGTTCAGTTTCGTGAGAGGGCATTTAAAAGAAACACAGTATTTTTAATGACACAGAAAATTCTAGATCATCCTATGCTTAAACTATGCTCATTTTGCATTTCACAGGATCTATGCAACTTACTCTAAGTTGAGGGTGGTAAGTGAGGGAGTCTTGCAGTATCATTTATCCACATCCCTTTCAGCTAAGACGGAGACGGAGGCATAGAAAAACGAGGAAGAGTCATCAAGGGTGGAGGGGAACTAGGAGTAAAAAGTAGATCATCAAGCAATGGATTCTCCTGTTCAAACCTTCTAAAATCGGCTTAGAGCCACATCGCCACATGGTTCCACTGCCAGTTTGGAACCTAGCCTTGAGCCCCAGAACAAAGAATGAAAGGCTGAAGTGTGGGACAGCTCCCACCGCTCACATTTCCCCCATGTGGGCATCCATAAATGGTTCAAAGCATAAGGGGCGAATAGTCGCGCTCTCCCCAGAATCCTAATTCAGTTCAAAACATTCCCTATCAACACCTATGTCTAACCTTGTACTATCTGCTAGCTGAAGCAAATGCACTCAAGAAGTATACAATGTCACCGAAAAAGGAGTATGATGGAATAGAGAACGAAGGAAAAAAACGTAAGCTATTTTAAGACGAAGTGTCATTAAATGGAATGAAGATGGAAAATCAGAGTGAAGGATGGAGTACACTGAGCCAGAAATTGAAGGCAGGGCTGGATGCTGAAATATGAATTGAACTAATACAGAGATAGAAGAGAAGACAAGAGAGGAAATTATATGAACCAGGATTAAATATTTCATTTTTGCAACAGCATGAGGAGAAAAGTCTTACTGGAGCAGACAACTCCTCTTAGGAAAAATGGTTGCAGCGAAAGCTAGACAGAGTGGAACCACATTGTGCACGATTCTGAATGCAGGTATGGGCTATATATTATATAAATAACCAAGAGGCTGTCAAGTCCGGACGGGCTTAATGATTTTTTTCAAAAAGTTTAGGATTTCAGAACATAGGATGAGTCTCTGAATCTCCACTTCCAACTATGTGAGTAGAGTGAAAATAGAAGTGTGAGGACAGGTGTCCACTCAATCAAACGTTTTGGTAGTACCTATTTCCTTCTTTCATTTATACTGCTAAGAAATTCAAGAGGTGCCCAATTAACTCCGTCTATTTCACCCTTACAGTTTAACCTATGCTGGATGCTAACAGTGAAGAAGATGTATAAAACACATAATCAGATTCCAGACAAGTCCCGCTCGAAAGACCTTGGGGGAAAAAAAAATCTTATAATGTAGATCAGAAATCTGACTTAGCAATAAAAAGATCCAGGTCTGCATATGTTTTAGCCCACTCACCTTAAAGTACACACCCCAAGAGGCTTCAAAGAAAGCTCTGAGAGAGTATTAAAAAGAAAGGTCTCGGCTTGAATACATGCACATGAAAGAAGGGCAAGAAAAAAGACTATAGCCAGCGCTACCAATATGAATACAACATGTCATCGCTATATATCATGTGTGGAATTCTTAGAGACCTACTCATTCCAGATTTATGGAGTCTGTGTTGCAGCAGAAAGCGAGCCTATTTGTATTATCTGTTTAACTTTGGGCAAAGTATTTGCACTCTCTGTTCTATAGTCTGTTCATTACCTGTTAAAATTGTTACATGGATTAGACAAGTAAACGAACAAAAACTACTGGACTCCAGTGCCCAGAACTTAGGAGGACATCAGAAAATGGTCAATTTCCCGACAACTCTCACTAATCACTCTCCTGCCTCTTGACAAAAACAAAACAAAAAACAAAAAAAACCCAAACCCTTATAAACAATACTGTTCTTTGATGTCACATTCACCAGATTGTTCCTGTCACAAATAATGTGATCATAAAACAAGGGCAGAACCTACATCTTAGGATAATCAAGGTTTTAGAAATTCCTATTATATCCATAAAGGCAAGTATTTATTTAATCATTTTATTTTTACTTCATTTATTAAATAATCATGTAATTGAAGCAGAGGTACGCAAAATAGGTTTAAGTTATGAGACCTTTTTAACAATTTCAATTTGTGACTTATTTTTGCACAGAGCGTCCCCCAAATTTTCTGATTTTATGGATAAACACAGTTTTTTAAACTGAGTGTAGGGCCCTGTGCCTAGTAAATGGGCTATGAAAACATTAAAAAGACAGTATTTCAGGACAAAGCCTACCCAGTAATGGATGAAGAAAAACGTATCATCAAGTAGTGACAATGCAATACAGTAACAGCCTGCTCTGCTGAGGGAACATGGCAAGTACAGCGCATAAACAAAGATTAATCCTGGCTGGGGGTGGGTTTGGGACTTGCGGGGGAGAGGCATTTGAACTAGGTCTTCAAAGATAAGTAGGAATTCACTGGGTGAAGGGAGGGCAAAGGAATCTCAAAGCAAAGAGAACAGATAGTACAGACATTTATGAGTAAGAAAAAGAGCAGTGTTTGCAGAGAACATGAGATCCTGGATATGCCTTGAGAGCAGGGAAGTTGGGATGGAAACGCAGACTGGGAGACACTGGGGACATTATAGCTCCTGATGTGATTTTGTTTCATCCTGCATACACCGAAGCAATGCCTCGGTTTCTAGAGGAGGCATTCGCGCAGTTTCCGTTGCATGAATTGACTGCAACTACTTCTTGCAGCCGATTACATTGCAAAGGAAACTAATAAAGTTTTGGAGCTAAGGTGAAGAATAGTTTTCTTCTTATAAAAGAAAATGCTACAATATGCTTATTATTCTCCATGAGAACAATAAGGTGAGTGTTATTTTAATCCTTGAACATCTCTGCTGATATTGCTTGGAGCAACACTTACTTCTTACCTAACCTTCTATTCAAATCACAGGCGCACAAAACAAGTCATTTCCTTCTTCCTATTAGACACTCTCATATTTTAGGTCCCTTCCCTTCCACAGAGTGCTGCAGTAAAATCACTTTCAAACTTTCTTACTGGTTGTGCAGAAAACAGCAAAGGGTGCTCCGAACTGTACTGGCTAATTCATGCCATCATTCTGATTTTCAGCTACACACATAAAGATACAAAAAGTTACTCCATTATCAGTGGGGAAAATAAATAAGGGACTTCCAGTGTCCAGAAACTTTTCTTCCCGACGTTGGCGTTTACAAAGCCCACAGCTTCAGCCTGCTTTCAGGCTGCCTCCTGCCTCCCCGCCCCGTTCTAATTTGCAGCATTCCACATCACTAGTCATTAACAACCCAAAGCTCCCTTCAGCTGCAGAGTGAAAGACCATCACATCATTACAAATAAACAATCCCTTCCTCTCTCCAAGGAGTGACACATTATGCTGAGCACGTCTTTGCTCTGCTTTCATTGCTCTGCCAAGGTCCCCCGTGAGTGGGAAGGGGTAAAAAGGGGGAGAAAAAAATCTCCCACAACTTGTCTGCAGCATGTGGAGGATGATTTGTGTTCTTACGTCCGGGATGTGACTGTCACTGCTGATCTGCTTTCAGGCCTAGATTACATGTGATAAGGGCTGACCTTCTTTAAGTATTCACACATTATGCACTCATGGAGAGCAGGCAGGACACAAAAGTCCTTCAGATGTTCTGGACATCAATCAAGTGCACAGCATGGAGGCTGCCAAACTTTTCTTCCAGTTACTCAGAGAGAGGAAGGGGGAGTCCAAGACAGACTTAATCAAGTTTAAAGCTATGCCACAGTATATTTGGGGAGACCATTGTTAGAAAAAGGGGACTCTTTGAAAAAAATTCTCTCGAGTTACCACTAGCAACAAAAAAATTCACACACACAAGGAGACAACCAGACTTCACGTCGGCTTTAAAATATCAAAACTTTACTTACACACCATGTTTCAAGGACCTTGGCAGTCTGATTTTTCTGAAATAATTGTTTATTAAGGACATGCATCAAAAACTAAAAATATGAAATTTTATACTATCATAAAGTGTATCCTTTGAGAGGCATTTATAAAAGTAGTAGAGTATTTGTTATGAAATACTCTGTACACATCTTAAGGTAAATTAAACACCAATCAATAGCATAAACCATTTTCCACCTAATATAAACATGATCATAATTAACAGCCGAGAGCCCCAATATTATGAAACAGACATGACAGTATCTCCTGATACAGGCTTTCAATGTGGGTCTTTTATCATCACTATGCCTGACAAGTCATTACGGGGATTTGAAATGGATTTTGAAGGAGAACAAGTAAGCCCTGAACTTTCTTCTCCCAAAACGTTGTAACACTGTGTACCTGGAGGGCATAACTTGATCTTTGGTACAACCAAACCCATTAGAGCAAGACGCTTCATGGAATTTTCTAACAGAGTGCTATCTTACATCAAAGACAGCATCATTTACCTAGAGACTGCAGAGTTCTTTTTTAAAGTTCATATTAGACCATGAATAAACAAGGATATGTACAGCCTGCATACAAGATAAGAAGACTAGACACAAAAAGCAATTCACATGAAAGAGCAGAAGAGAATTAAAGGCAACTTACACAATTAAACTACTGATGAACATTCATTTAGTGAATTTGCCGAGATAGGCTCTACAGTTAAAAAAACAAAAACAAAACTAACCTCCAGACTGCCCCCAGGAGCCCTAAACCCCATACAGGCATAATTCTGGTTATTACCTGGTTTCAGTGAGATTCAACTAAAGGTTAATAAGGTCACACTTGTAACCTAGGGATAGGGAACCAGGTGATAAATAACTTGTGAGATTATTCTTTAAAATATTCACTATAGAGAAATCCATCACCCGGTCAATAGGATTATCTCAGACCAGAAACTAAAATTGGATGGGAGGAAGATGCCCAGGCCAGAGCTGGAAATTAAGGAATCCAGAGAAGATAAGTAGGCTATACCTAGGTACAGCATCGGATGATGATTCTAATGATGCTACATACCACTTAGTGAGCTTTCCTATTTAGGTACCAGGCTCTGTAACTAACATATTTTGTCTCATTGATGCTCACTGCCTCCTTGTGCAGCAAGCAGTATCATTCCCATTTACAGATGATAATACTGAGTGTTCCTGAGCAATGGAGATCTGGAACTGGTTTTGCGTAGGCACCAGTACCTTCACCAGCTAGGGACCCACAAGTTTTTGCTCTGCAAGAGATAACTGGGGCAGAAACAGTCCATTCAGTAGTTGGAGGACTCAGAGGGGCTGGTGAGATGCATTCAGGGAACATGACTGCCAGAAATTCTGAGTGCTGCAGAGAAGAGGGGTCAGACACCCAGAATCCCAAATCTGTCAAATCAGAGGAGGAGACAAGAGACACTTTGAAAGCCACAGCACTGAATTTAGAAGTCGATGTTTCAGACCCAATGAAAGATGGAATTCCCCTCCACAGCATGTATATTAACTTGTTGTTTAAAAATTATATTGATAACCATTTAAAACTATATATATATATATTATTTTCCCACTGTACAGCAAGGGGATCAAGTTATCCTTACATGTATATATTTTTTTCCCCCACCCTTTGTTCTGTTGCAACATGAGTATCTAGAAAAAGTTCTCAATGCTATTCAGCAGGATCTCCTTGTAAATCTATTCTAGGTTGTGTCTGATAAGCCCAAGCTCCCGATCCCTCCCACTCCCTCCCCCTCCCATCAGGCAGCCACAAGTCTTTTCTCCAAGTCCATGATTTTCTTTTCTGAGGAGATGTTCATTTGTGCTGGATATTAGATTCCAGTTATAAGTGATGTCATATGGTATTTGTCTTTGTCTTTCTGGCTCATTTCACTCAGTATGACATTCTCTAGTTCCATCCATGTTGCTGCAAATGGCATTATGTCATTCTTTTTTATGGCTGAGTAGTATTCCATTGTGTATATATACCACCTCTTCCGAATCCAATCATCTGTCGATGGACATTTGGGTTGTTTCTATGTCCTGGCTATTGTGAATAGTGCTGCAATGAACATGCGGGTGCATGTGTCTCTTTTAAGTAGAGCTTTGACCGGATATATGCCCAAGAGTGGGATTGTGGGGTCATATGCAAGTTCTATGTATAGATTTCTAAGGTATCTCCAAACTGTTCAAAGCAGTATCTTGTATCTTTTTAACTTTCCAGCAGCCCATCAGTGCGGGTATTAAGGTAGCCACGTTTTACAATGGAAGCAACTAAGGAGCATAAGGTACCTCAAAAATGAACAAAGAGTTTTTTCCCTTGAGCTGGCCTGTGCTTCAGGAAGTAGACTGAGACAACTCTGCAGACTTGGGAGAAAGAAAACATGGATGAATGAATGGATGGATGGATGAAGTCACCAGAACCATGGAACAAGGTCTTTCCTCCCCCAGATGCATCTGAATGTGTTTTAACAAAAGAGGCAGTTTTCTTTACACCATGAGAAGGCTACAGAGATGCCCCACTTACAAGGAACGGTGTGAGGAAGAAGGTGGGGGTTGTTATTTAACAACAGAAATACCCTAGTTCTGTTTGTTTGTTTTAAAAACACTTTGGCCCTGGGCTCCACAGAATTTAAGTTACACACCAGGAAAATAATGAACCCAGGAAACTACTAACTTGTCTTGCCTGAAGCTCTATTCCAAAGGATTTTATCTTTTTTTTTTTTTAAATCAAATTAGTGCTAAGGCAGCCCTGAGGATAAAATCCAGACTTCTAGTACCTGTCTGCATTACTTACTAGCCATTATAAAAATCTGAACACGGTTTTATATAAAAATCAATTTCTTAGAGAGGATTACTTATCACTCATTTCATTCTAGAGTCAACTGTGCATTCATTTCAAGCAAATCCAACCTGAACTGATATTAACAAAATTAAAATTTTAAATATAAATCATATCAATAAAATGTTATGTTCCTTATAAATCCCTCTGAATATAACTTAGAAGTGCATCTTAGTTTCCACATAGAAGAAACATAAAAGGAGTTAAAGCAGAGGCCTGAAACATTTGAAGAGTCCATGCTTAAGTTCACACAGCATACGGACACAGCTTCTAAAAAACTCGTTTTCCATTGTTTGGAAAACACCTTAATATGTATATAAGAAAGTACAGGAGAACAAGTTCTTAAAGGAAAAGAGAATACTTTTTTTTTTTTGGTCTTTTTAGGGCAGCACCCGTGGCATATGGCAGTTTCCAGGCTAGGGATGGAACTGGAGCTGGAGCTGCTGGCCTACGCCACAGCCATGCCAAATCTGAGCCACGTCTGCCACCTACACCACCACTCAACGGCCAGGGCAGATCCTTCACCCACTGAGTGAGGCCAGCGATGGAACCTGCGTCCTAATGGATACAGTGAGATTCTTTCCACGACGGGAAGTGAGCCCAGGGATACATTTGTTTCAGAGAAAACTTTTGTTTTTATTTATCATACAGTAGTTTCTCCATAGTACTTTTCTCAATAGTGCTGCAAGCATATGATTTCCACTTTCCTTAGCCGATTTAGCTCTTAGCACCCTTTTAAAAATTGATGCAAGAAGAAATATAAAGATTATAGAAAGCTAATTTTTTATTTAAGATGAAGCTTAATATCTATGTGCATGCAAAAATATTTTCAAATAAAAGAAGTAATAATGCCATAATTTTCAGCTGGGACTCAGGACATGCTAAACCTTTTTTCACCTCTCCTACCAGCCAGAAGTCAACTGTGCATATTGAAATATTTTCCTAATGACAGATGGTTGATACCAAGAGGATGCCTGAAATACACTGTATTTCATAAATACATGTATATTTCCCTTATCTTTCTCCACCTGTCCTCAGATATAAAGCACAGCTGCTTAGTGTTTCGAATTTCTTTATAAGTCACATTCTATGATAATTTCATTAAAACTTTTCTAATAGACCCCATATACGGCAAATTCCCACAAGATTGAGGGTTGGTTTGAAATGTTTAAACAACTCGTTTGTAAAAAATAAATAAAAAGAAACTCCATGTACAGACTTTAATCCCAGTACATCACAGGAGAGTGAAATCAGACTTTGGTCTAAGTGAAACCCTTTCTTTCTGTGCTCTATCTAGAGCATTACAGCAAACTCAGAGGATGCTACATGTGCATGAAATAACAGAAGATGCTTATTAAATTATGGAGGTAAAAAAGATGAGCTTTCCTGATCACAATATCAGATAAAACCACTGAAAAGGAAGAGATCGTATACACACACACACACACCTATGTGTGTATATATTTTTACGTATGTATATGTGTGTGTGTATGTAAACTGATTTACTCTGTTGTACACCTGAAACTAACGCAACTGTGTAACTTTCTTTTCTCTTTTTTAGGACCGTACCCACGGCACATGGAGGGTTCCAGGCTATGGGTCGAATTACAGCTGTAGCCATTGGCCTATGCCACGGCAACGTCAGATCTGAACAGTGTCTGCGACCTATACCACCGCTCACAGCAAGGCCAGATCCTTAACCAATGGGCGAGGCCAAGGATCGAACCTGGATCCTCGTGGATACTAGCTGGATTCGTTTCCACTGAGCCACGATGGGAACTCCACAACTTTGTATTTCAACTATACTCCAATAAATTAAAAAAAAATCAATGTGTTTTGATAAAGAAAACAGAAAAAAAAAGTGATGTATTTAGACACAAAATCCCTATTAGTCTAGTGAAAATATATGAAGTTGTAATACCATTCTTGGCTAATACAAAAACCACCATTCTAGTCAAATTCTTCTTTCAAAGGTCAACAAATCCAGTAAATTTTTCTTTGCTCTTTACTTTTTTCCTCTGACTTATCACCTCTAACCACTACATCATTAATTTACTGTATTTATTCTTAACTATCTGGCTACCCTCACCCCTCTAAAATGTAAGTATGCCAGGGGCACTGATCTTTGTCCATTTTACTTAGATACTACAAGCACTTCAAGCAGTGACTATGAAGTAGGTGCTCAATAAATCTTTTTTTGAAAGCGTTTCCTTTGACAAGTCTTCTCGCTCTCTTCCTGAACTACCTGACCCTTACTGCCACCTTATTCTTATCCCAATGACTTTTTCCTTAGAAATCTCCTTTTGCGCTCTGGATTCTACCCCATCATTCTAATGAAGTTCTTCTTTCAAAAGTCAAGAAATCCAATGACTTTTTCTTAGTCTTCATTCTTTCCACCCCAGGCAATAGGAGGCCCTGCCACTACTTCCCTTCTAAATGCCTCATTCATTTAGAAGTCAACAGCGCAAATACACTTTACTAGGTACTCTCTAGAAGCTCTTCCTTTGGATTTCATAAGGAGAGTTTCTCCATCCAAGTTTCTTCCTCTCAAATTCATATAAGCAGAGCAAATCATGATTCTTTCCCAATTATTTCTTCTCTCAATTTTTTTTTTTTTTTTTTTTTTTGTAATGCTCATACTTCGGCTAACATCACTTTGACTACTACGCTAAATCTTTTTTGGAACTGCCAGTGCACATCAAAATATTACTATTACTCCTCCAGCACTTCAAATTCTGCTTCTCTCAGCCCTGTGGATGTTACCACACTTTGCAGCCACCTGGGTTTAAGCCCTTCTCACTTCCTGTGTGTTGGGTATTTTCCATTTGTTTGAGACAGAACTCTCCCAAAACGAAGGTAAAAAAGAGTCACAGACTATCTTCACCTCTCCCGTAGCTAGGACATGACGACATGTCTGAAACTTTCCAAATCAGATACACCTCTCCCAAACTTTACAGGAAGCTAAGATCAATCTCAAGGCATTTATCCCGACCAGGGCAATTGAGAGCATTAGCAGCTACATTCATTTCCTAGAGGAAACAGCAGCAGCACCAAGTCTAGGGGGGAGCATCTGGATCTAGCACTGATGATGTCAGTGGGATAAGTTGGAGTGTCCGCTAAACTGTGGTGACCGTGGTGTCCTTATGACAAGATAAATGCTGGGGTAGAATTTTATGTGCTGTTCTAGGCTAGGTCTCCTCCAAACCAGGTTCTCATCTCCTCCTGGAGAATCTATGAACTAGCAAATATTCTTTTAATATTTTTGTTTTCTGTGTGAATTAATCACAGTTGGTTTTTGTTGCTTTCAAGAGGGAAATTTTGATGACTATATCCAGGAAGTAACTGATTCTTTCAGAAGTAATGTTTCCTCTTCTAAAGTGCCATAGTCCTTTATTGGTATCATTTCTAGGACACGGACCTTATTTTACCTGGTATTCATTATAAATACTGATGCCTACTGTCTTCCCCAAGATGCTTTATATTTCCTTAGGGTGAGGGGCCTGTCATTCATCTTTGTCCCCACTTTTAACATTCACTCCTTGTCAACTTCACAAACATTGTTTTGTATACTTTTTCTGGCTCCAGAATTACCTCCAAAATTAACTTATTTAGAAAGTCTCTGGTGTCTCCCTAAGATTCTGTCTCTTAGGTCCGTCCCTTATTTCCAGGCACTAAATGCCCTCTTTTTTCTTTGCTCCAGCAGTATACACAAAGCATCAACAAGATAACCAAGACCATTCAATGGGGAAAGGACTGTCTGTTCAACAAACAGTGTTGGGAAAACTGAATATCCACAGGCAAAAAGGAGAGCTGCACCCTTCATTTACACCATATACAAAAATTAACTCAAGATGGATCAAAAGAACTAAATGTAAGAACTAAAATTTAAAACTCTTAGAAGAAAACATATGGGAAAAGTTTCCTATCATTGCAGTTGACAGTGATTTCTTGGCTATGACAAAAAAGCACAGGCAATTAAAGAGATAAATTAGACATCAAAATTTACAACCTCTGTTCATCAAAGAATACAATCAGTAGCGTGAAAAAACAACCTATGGAATGGAAGAAAATTTGCAAATAATATAGCTGATAAGTGGCTATAATTCAGAATACATAAAGAATGCCTAGAACTCAATAACAAAAAACAAGCAACCCGATTAAAAAATGGGCAAAGAACTTAGACAGACATTTCTCGAAAGAAGATACATAAGATACATGGCCAAGAGGCAGAGAAAAGATGCTCAACATTACTAACCAGTGAGGAAATGTAAATTAAAACTACGATGAGATACCATCCTATATCAGAAAAAAAACAAAACAAAAACAGGTAGTGAGGAGGATATGAATAAATTGAAACTCTTAGGCACTGTCGATGGATATAAAATGGTGTAGCTGGTATGAAAAACAGTATGACAGCTCCTCAAAAAAAGAGAGTTACTATATGAACCAACAATTCTACTTCTGGATATATACTCAAATGAGTTGAAAATGTAATTTTGAGAAGATGTTTATACACCCATGTGTATAGCAACATTATTCACAACAGCAAAAAAAGCAGAAATCAAGAGTCCTTCAACAGATGAATGGATAAATAAAATGTGGTATAACATAAGATGAAATATTATTCAATCTTAAAAGGGAAGGAAATTCTGACACATACTATAGTATGGATGAACTTTAAACACATTATGCTAAGTGAAATAAACCCGTCACAAAAAGATAAATATTGTTAATGATATTCATATGCTGAAGCTGTAACCCCCGATATGATGGTATTTGAAGGTAGGGCCTTTTGGAGATAATTAGGCTGAGATGAGGCCATGCGAGGGTTACTGTCTTTGTAAGAAGAGGAAGAGGGACCTGAGCTAACCAGGTAAGACGAAGCAAGTCTACACACCAGGAAGGGGGTCCCCACCAGGAACTCAACATTCTAGCACCATGATCTTGGACTTTCTAGCCTCCAGATCTGTGAAACAAATGTCTGTGATTGTTTAAGCCACCCAGTACAATGTATGAACAGCCTAAGTTTTAACTTTGCAATGATGAAAAGAGCTAGACAGACTGGCTGCTCATCATTGTGAACGTACTTAACACTACCGAATTATAACATGCAATCATGCAATAATGATAGAGATAGTAAATTTTATGGTATGCATTTTACCAGAATTAATTTTTTTTTTTTGTCTTTTGTCTTTTTAGGGTTGCACCTGCAGCAGATAGAGGTTCCCAGGCTAAGGGTCAAATTGGAGCTACAGCTGCTGGCCTACACCACAACCACAGCCACAGCCACATGGGATCCGAGTCACGTCTGTGACCTACACCACAGCTCAGAGCAAGGTTGGATTCTTACCCCACTGAGCGAGGCCAGGGATTGAACTCGCAACCTCATGTCTACTAGTGCAGTTCGTTAACCACTGAGCCACGATGGGAACTGCCAGAATTAGATGTTTTAAGAGGATTTTTCTTTTTAAAGAAAATGAAACAAGACAAAAATCCCTTGTTCAACCCAGGCTTCTAGGATAAGATATCTCAGCCAGGGCAAATCAAAGAGCTAGATTCCCATGCCTCCATAATGCTGGTTAAGAGTGATGAGTGGCTTAAAATCCTACAGTGGCTCCATAACATCCTCTATGATCCAGCAGCCACACACAGAAGCATCTGCCCTGCCTAGTTCGCCAATCCCATCTCTTGCCACCGATCTCCATGCACCCCATGTTCCAGGCGTAGCTATATTTCCAATTGCGTTCCTCTCCTACATGCCAGCTTCTCTCTCAGCTCTCTTCAATTAAGTTCAATAAGATTTCACTGAACAGGCACTCCATATAGAGCACAGGGAGATAGGATACATGGATTAATAAAAAGCATCTCTTCTCAAGAACTTAAAAGTCTAGTGGAGGGACACTCATTAAGAAATTCCTTCCATTATAAAAAGGTTATCTATTCTCTCGAGGAGACTCATCATAATTCTAAGTTTTAAAATGTTTTAAAGATACACTGGTGACAAATGTGTGCTTTCCAAAGTATGTGTTTCAACTTAAAAAAGGTATTAGAAATCCACTATTTCTACTGTAGGAATTCCATTTGTAGACCAAATATTAATAAAAATTTGAAGATATTAATATGAAATTTAAAAATATGATCTAAGCATTGGACATTGATTTGAAAACTTCTGAAATATGAAAGAAATTAAAAAAGTAAAATCCAAGTGGCATGTGTGTCATTTTTTTATTTATCAGCATATAATTATGTGTGAACACTATAATATTTTTATAGGAGAAGGAAAAAAAAACACAGGTACATTTCTTCCCAGTTGATTTATCACTTTAAACTTAGGTATTTTTGCCTCTTTACCGGTTTTACAATTAAAGTTTCTCCTGCCATTCAGAGTAAACACAATTTCAGTCATGAGAGAGAAGAATGACCAGTTCAAGTTCAAGGGTTCACTGCACATGAATATCCATAAATGCCCCCTGACAGTCCTGGTAGTATAATGAACCTTGCAATTACTCAGCAGGCCATCACCACCACAATACATAAACATAATGCTTCCAACGTCAAACAACAAAACATTATACAAATAATACCAACTGTTAACAGTTCACATACGGCTTTTGGAAACTAACCAAATGGCAAAAGTTCCTCTTAAACCTCTTAAGGTCTGCAAAGAGTTTTGCTTTACTGAGCTATGCTTACGGGAAATAATTCATTCAAAAAAGGTGTTGGCATTATATACAATTGGGAGATGCCAATTAGCAAAACCCTCCTTCAAAATGACACCAGTTAATTCCAGCATGAGCCCTCCGAGAGAAACAGCCTCTGTCTTAAACAAATGCCAGTGCTTCATTATCTTTTGGAATGTTTTCACTCATCCTACATACAACCTCCTGGGGTAAATGCGTCTGGCCCTGCCTTCCTGTTGCCTCTACACTTAAGAAATGACCTTCATTAAGTTAATTCAGCTGAATAGTAGTGTGATTTCCTTTCCTCTGGTGGCTCTTCCACTGTGGGAAGTTTACTCCTAAAGGACAATCTTTGACACTTTTTGAGCAAAAAACATGATCACATAGAAAGTAACACACTGGCAAAAGACTGGTAATTACTAACACCCCTAACAAAAAGTGCATACCAGACACTCTATGTGTCTATGTGCATAAAAGCAGGCATCTCATCTGCCCATTTAATTATCTGAGTGGTTTGGGAAATAAAAGTACAAGACTGAAAGTGAAAAAATACATATATTCTATCTAAGATAATCCATTTTAACTCCTGGTTCCCAATGAATAAGCTGAAGACTGCTGATGTGCCAAATACACTGCAATATAGACAGTAAGCAAGTCCGTGATTTTTAACTTGGTAAAGAGCTATGCTGTGCTATTTTCATCACAATGGGTTTATTGTTACTCTGGACATATTCAGAATAGGTTTGACATGATGGTTCAGCATTTATCATCCAGTTCAAAAGGAAAGACGAACACTAAAGCAAGCTGGGTTTCCCTCTCAGAATCACATACTGAGGAAAACGCATGTAGGATCTGGTCATGACACACGGAGAAATCTTGGTTTCCACTTTCTATGTTTTTAATCAGATAACGGATTGAACGTTATCAGACTCCAAGAAATTAATCCAACAAGCAATTAGTATTTCTACCTCTAATTTTATTTTCAATTTTTTAATAAAGCGAAACATTCGAGGAAAAATAAGAAGAATGAAAAACTCATTCTTCTAGGTTTGGAAACAAGTATTTCTTTTCCTCTTGTTTTACAAACAAAGCTAACTGGCCTTCTGATCCTAAAAGAATACTACTCCTTTTTTAATTGGCCATAGAGAAACAAGCAATAACCTAGATTACGGATAACTTTATTTCGTTAAGAAAAATCTGCCTTTCATTTTTAAAAGTGCAGACTTTTTTTTCTTGGCTGTTCCCACGGCATGCACAAATTCAGGAGCTAGGGATAGAACCTGAGCCACGGGAGTGACAATGCTGGATCCTTAACCTGCTGAGCCACCGGGGAACCCCAAAAGTATAAAATATACATACACAAAACTATAGCAAACATCACATTTTAAAAAATGATATTCAGAATAATCTGATAATTGTCATTTTTATCTAAAGTAATAGACATTATGTGGAAAACTTTTAATGTTATCTAAAAATTATATGAACATTAAAGGAAATTTTTTTTCAAAAAAAAAAAGAAACACACTAGTAAAAAAAAACGGAGAACGAAAGATATAAAGTACCCAGAGTAAGAAATGGTGAGAAATCATGCTTAAAGGGAATCAGGTCAGTATGGACACAAAGTTGTCTGGCAACTTTACAAAGGTTCAGCTGAGGTCTTACCTTTGCGTGGTATTAGGATTGCTCCTAATATTATTGTTTGGTGTTGAGCTCCTAAGAGTACAGAATTAAATACGTAATACGTATGATGAAAATGTTATAGGGTAAAAGGTTCAAATATCAACTTCTATACAGTAAAATTCTGTTCAATAAAATGAGCTAAGATGTACTGTACACATTGCTGAAACAGGGGTCTTATGTTCTATCAAGTGCACTTGCAACACATAAAAATTCAATCATAAATCCATGCTGGTCATGATAAAACCGAAACAAATGTCTAACAATTGTATTTTTGATCTTCAAACATTATTAGTACTCTTATGAATTCTCTCACATTCATAGCACAGATTTCAGCAATGTTCTTTTCTTCCTTCTTGGTAAATAAAACCATGGTTATCAGAGTATTGCTACCAAACATTCCAATAAACTAAGACTTTGAATCGAGTTCCATAAAAAATATTCAAAGAGATGATTCCTAGTGAAGGCGATGTTTCTGAAAATCACTCTGAAATTTAAAAGGAGACTCGGAAATCTCTCTCATTCATTTTCTCTTCTTCTGGCTAAGTGTATTCTACTCAACTGAAGCAGCAACTTCTCGGAAACAATTCACGTGCAAAACGCTAAGTCTATCAAGATACCTCACACTTCTGGAAAAATGGATGAATCAATGCTGGCCAGCCACGTTGTTACCATTTTTACTTTTCCCAGGAGTTATTTTCTGTTCACAAATCATTAGATCTTTCTTAAGTCCTCTCTTCCTCTCAGGTCTCACATCCAATCCATTGTATCAAAACCTGGCATACACACCAAACACATCCCAATCTGAACCACTTCTCAGCACTTCACTGCAACATTTCTAGTCTAGGTTATGAACACATATCTTGCAGAAACTTTAAAACAGCCTCCTCTTTGGTATACTGATTCCATGCGCCCTGCCACAGAGCTCTCTCCTCAGCAACCAAAGAAACATCAGCAAAATGTAAATCTCACATTAATTTCCTGCAGAAAACCTCCAATTAAAAACAAAACCACTCTTGCTCCTGTGGCCTCATGACATTGCCTCTGTCTGCTTTCTGGACCTCATTTCCTATCACTTTCCCCTTGGTCCAAATTGCTCCAGGAATGCTGGTTCTCTCTCTGTCCCTCAAACATACCATGCTTTTTTCCCTTTCACCGTCCCTCTACTTGTTCCTCTATTTTATTCTCATCATTTAGATTCCAGTTCCATGGCCATCCTAAGAAAAGCAACCACCACCATTTCTAACTCACTTTCTGCAGATGATTTCTAGGTTGATAACCTTTGTTTTTTTGGCCACCCTGCAGTATATGGAGTTCCCAGGCCAGGGATCAGATCTGGGCCTCAGCTGTGGTAATGCCAGATCTTTTAAGCCACCAGGCTGGGGAGCGAACCTGTGTCCTGTCACTGCAGAGATGACACCAATCCTGTCGCACCACAGTGGCAAGTCCTGGTAATCTTTGCTTTTGTATTTATTGTTTGCTTCCTCCTAAGTATCAGCACTTTGAAGGCAGGTATTTTGTCATGGTCATTACAACATCCAAAGCATCTCCAACTGCACTGGCATATAGTTGGCACAATTGACATTTCTAGAATGAATGAAGTAAGTTATAGTATCTGTGCTCATACTGTATCTACAGATACAATAAATCCTTGTTGACTCTGTCCTAAGAATGCCTGGACCAGCGAGCGGGTAACCGGGGGCAACCCTCACAGTAACAGATGCAGTGGGTTACAGGGGAAGGGAGCAGGATTAGACATACCTCTCCCAAATCCAGGAGGCATCTTAAGTTCTCCCTAGCACTGACCTTGAAAGGGGCAGATCAATCTTCGGTAGAATCCTCAAGAGTGGAAAAACCCTGAAAGACTGAGATACTTACCTGGTAGCTAAAATTGCAATCTGAAATGCAAGAAATATCTTCAATTGCCAAGATCAATCATCTCTCATTATTGGAGAGAAAAAGGGAGTTTACTAAAAGCAGGATCAGATAAATCAATAGTATTTCTCCCTTTACTAGACAAGGTATGCAATGTAAATACAGATTAATATATTAGCTACTAGAATAATTATGCCAGCAGCTAATAAGCTCATGGGCTAAATTACAGACAGATTCAGCAATTCTGATTTCAATAGTACTGTTAATAAAAGCAGTGTCATCTTGCTGAGTTTTAAAATAGATTTTTTAGTGTGATGTAATAAAAAGTGCTGTGCACCAAGGGTCACAGATCCAAGCTCTGCGCAACTCATCCCTCTTAGCATCAGTTTGTGCTAGAAGACAGAAACCCCCTTACTGCTCACAATGCTGTCATACTGAACAAATGACATGTCATATGTGAAAGCTTGGAACTTGTAAGATAGGGCACAACATTAACATCCTCACATTAGGACTTCTTATAATATACACTTTCACATTGATGTATATAAGCATGTATATACTAAAATCTATTCTGTGCGAGAGGTCGGTTTCATTTGTGGCATATGCTTCAAAGCCAGAGAACCAGAAAAAGTCTTACACAAACACATTTTAAAAGAAGTGAGTGTTGAAGGCTTGCCATCATTGCTTCTAGATCTGAAGCAAGTTCAAGGGTCTCCGACATAAGAGTTGGAAAGAACACATAAATTGAAAACATTTTCCCATGCTAGAAGCTTTGTTGGCAGGCATGAGCTGAATAGGAAAGGCAGAGGTCTCTGAGGAGAGGGAAGAAAGGTATGAAGGAAAGCGTGGGGGGTTTGTGTGTTTAAACTGAAAACATGTTAGGTTTCATTTATTTTGAGCCCTATGGGGTTTTTCATTCAAAATGGGAAATACTTTCAGAGAAAGGAGAGTAAAGGTAGTGGCAGTTTTACTGTGAGGAAAATATACTGTGCTCACAGAGGTAAGCGTTCAAAGTTTTCCTCAATTCCAACTTTAGAGCGTGATCCTGCTAACAGAGTCGTTTTCATTTCTTCTGTCTAACCCGAGCTCTAAGACATGACACAGTCCTTCTTGCAATCAGTCAGGCTGCTCTCTTCATCTCTGTCGTAAGGAAAAAAGACTTTAAATCAAATCTTCCTAACATTTGAACTAGCAGTGGTAGTTCTGTGATGTATACGATTTTTAATCATTGTGATTAAGTCACATTTGGAACCCAAGTCCCATACTATTATTATATTTTTTGGAAAAAGGAATTTTATTTTATTTTACCCAATGAATTTTATTACAGTTACAGTTCTAAAACAATCATCCAAACTCAATTTTACAGCATTTCCATCCCAAACCCCCAGCCCACCCCCACCCTGCAAGCTGTCTCCTTTGGTAACCGTAAGTTTTTCAAAGTCTGTGAATCAGTATCTATTCTGCCAAGAAGTTCATTGTATCCTTCTTTTAGATTCCACATATAAGTGATAGCATATGACATTGGTGTCTCACTGTCTAATTTCACTTAGCATGATAATTTTGAGGTCCATGTCATTGCAAATGCCATTATTTCTTTCCTTTTTATGGCTGAGTAATACTCCATTGTGTATATGTACCACATCTTCTTGATCCACTCCTCTGTTGATGAGCATTTAGGTTGTTTCCATGTCTTGGCTATTGTATATAGTGCTGCAGTCAACAATGGAGTACATGTGTCTTTGAGACTCATGTTTTTCTCTGGATAGATGCCCAGGAGTGGGAATGCTTGATCAAACGGTAATTCTGTTTTTAATTTTCTGAGGAATCTCCACACCGTTTTCCTCAGTGGTTGCACCAATTTACAATTCCACCAACAGTGTACTAGGGTTCCTTTTTCTCCACACCCTCTCCAGCATTTATTGTTTGTAGACTTTTTGATGATGGCCATTCTGGCTGGTGTGAGGTGTTACCTCATACTGGTTTTGATTTGCATTTCTCTAATAAAGAGTGATGTTGAACATTTTCTCATGTGTTTTTTGGCCAACTGCATGTCTTCTTTGGAGAACTGTCTATTTAGATCTTCTGCCCATTTTTTAATGAGTTTTTTTTTTTTTTCTTGGTATTGAGCTGCAGGAGGTGTTTATAAATTTTGGAGATGAATCCCTTACCAGTCACTTCATTTGCAAAGATTTTCTCCCACTCACTAGGTTGTCTTTCCATTTTGTTTATGGTTTCCTTTGCTGTGCAGAAACTTTTAGGTTTAATCAGGTCCAATTTGTTTATTTTCATTTTTATTGTTATTACTCTAGGAGGTAGATCTGAGAAGATATTACTGTGGTTTATGTCAGAGGGTATTCGCCCTATGTTTTCCTTGAAAAATTTTATAGTATCCAGTCTTACATTTAGGTCTTTAATCCATTTTGAGTTTATTTTTGTGTATGGTGTTAGCACGTGTTCTAATTTCATTCTTTTACATGTAGCTGTCCAGTTTTCACAGCACCTCTTATTGAAGGGACTTTTTTTTCTCCATTGTATATCCTCGCCTCCTTTGTCATAGATTAGTTGACTATAGGTGAATAGGTTTAATTCCGGGCTTTCTATCACATTCCACTAATCTATATTTCTGTTATTGTGCCAGTACCATACGGTTTTGATGACTGTAGCTTTGTGGTATAGCCTGAAGTCAGGAGCCTGATTCCTCCAGCTCCATTTTTCTTTCTCAGGATGGCTTTGGCTATTCTGGGTCTTTTGTGCCTCCAAACAAACTTTAAAATATTTTGTTCTAGTTCTGTGAAAAACGTCCTTCATATGACAGGGATTGCATTGGATCTGTAGATTGCCTTGGGTAGTATAGTTAATTTGATAATATTGACTCTTCCAATCCAAGAGCATGATATGTCTTTCCATCGTTTGTGTCATCTTTGATTTCCTTCATCAGCACCTTATAGTTTTCCGAGTACAGGTTTTTGTCTCTTTAGGCAGGTTTATTCCTAGGTATCTTATTATTTTTGATGTAATGGTAAATGGGATTGTTTCCCTAATTTCTCTTTCTGATCTTTTGCTGTTAGCGTATAGAAATGCAGTCAATTTCTATGAATTAATTTTGTATCCTGCAACTTTACCAAGTTCATTGATGAGCTCTAGCATTTTTCTGGTAGCATATCTAGGATTTTATAGGTATAGTATCATGTCATCTGTAAACAGTGATAGTTTTACTTCTTCCTTTCCAATTTGGATTCCTTTTATTTCTTTTTCTTCTCTGATTGCTGTGGCTAGGACTTCCAAAACTATGTTGAAGAGTAGTGGCAAGAGTGGACATCCTTGTCTGGCTCATATCTTAGCAGGAATTCTTTTAGCTTTTCACCACTGAGGATGATATTAGCTATGGGTTTGTCATATATGGCCTTTATTATGTCAAGGTAGGTTCCCTCCATGCCCACTTTCTGGAGGGTTTTTATCAGAAATGGGTGTTGGATTTTGTCAAAAGCTTTTTCTGCATCTATTGAGAGGATCATATGGTTTTTATTCTTCAGTCTGTCACTGACTGATTTGTGGATATTGAAAAATCCTTGCATCCCTGGAATAAATCCCACTTGATCATGGTATACAATCCTTTTAAAGTATTGCTTGATTCCATTTGCTAGTATTTTGTTGAGGACTTTTGCATCTATGCTCATCAGTGATATTGGTCTTTAATTTTCCTTTTTTTTTGTGTGTGTGGTATCTTTGTCTGGTTTGGGGATCTGGGTGATGGTGGCTTCATAGAATGAGTCTGGGAGTGTTCCTTCCTTTGAAGTTTTTTGGAATAGTTGCGAAAGGATAGGTGTTAGTTCTTCCCTAAATGCTTGATAGAATTAGCCTCTGAAGCTGTCTGATCCTGGACTTTTGTTGTAAGTTTTTAAATCACAGTTTTGATTTCAGTACTTGTGATTGGTCTGTTTGTCTTTTCTATTTGGTCTTGGTTTAGTCTTGGAAGATTGCACTTTTCTAAGAATTTGTCCATTTCTTCAAGGTTATCCATTTTTTTGGTATATAATTGCTTTTAGTAATTTCTTATGATGCTTTGTATTTCTGTGCTGTCCATTGTAACTTCTTTTTCATTTCTAATTTTACTGATTTGAGTCCTCTCTCTTGTTGAGTTTGGCGAAGGGTTTATCAATTTTGTTGATCTTTTCAAAGAACCAGCTTTTAGTTTCACTGATCTTTTCTAGGGTTTTCCTCATTTCTATTTCATATATTTCTGCTCTGATCTTTATGATTTCTTTCCTTCTGCTAACTTTAGGTCTTGTCTGTTCTTCTCTCTCTAGCTGCTTTAGGTGTAAAGTCAGGTTGTTTATATGAGCCATATTTTTAAAATAAACTCAAATTTCAGAAACTGCATTGATGCCACAGAAACAGAATTGATGGTACAAGCCCTTATAAACATAGAAATAACATTTTCCTGCCATAGAACATAACATTAAAACTCTGGACTGGTATATTCTGTGACTTTTAAAAGCATAAATAGCAAAGGTCACCTAGAACATCAATACAATTTCCTTCAATTTCCTCTTTTGTTTCAAATATTGAACATCTGCCAAAATTCACAGAAAAACTGTGCTGAATCATGATATATGACTTCTAATATCATTCTATCATTCTAAAATAAGCATGCCATAATAGAATTTGAGAAATGCTGATTAAGGTAGTTACTTAATGTGGTTAGAAAACACATCTGTTTTGGAACTAGTAACAGGGCACAAAAAGATATTTTCTAACAGCCACTTCCTAAGACTTGCTTCCAAAGGGGGAGTTTTCATATTTTCTTTCGAGTAAAACAAAGTGGCCCTTTAACAACCATATGGCCCTATACTCTACAAGAAGTTTCATTCAGCATCTATTTTTACACACAGGTTTCCTTATAAAATATACTGCAGTTACTAAGCTGAATGAGCCTTCATGTTTCTGTGGACAAAGCCTCCTGCCATCTAACAAGTTCTCTACAGCGAAGTCGGCCACAGTGCCTGTCCTATTTCTTCTCTCCCAGGGAATAAGTCATAAAAAAAAAAAAAAAAAAAAAAAAAATACTGAATTGTTTTTCAAACAAGTTACCTCTCGTTTACTTAGAAAGCTACTTTTGTGAATTCATATATTAATCTTGAAAGTAGAAATCTTTCCTACTTCTCACTCACTCAGTATGCATTCATTTTCTGCTGAACTTTTTAAATATAAAGTGCTTTACAAATAATACCTGAAAATAGACTAGTTCAAAAAGCAAACATCCCTTTTTCAGCCAAAATTCACACAGCATTAACAATGTTAAATTTCTTGGGTATGGTGGTGGGTTTAGGAATATTTTTATGTTCCATCACTTACATACACCATATATATATAACATAATTTTAAAGTTTTTACATAGTATGTCCTACTACATACCGAAATCAGTATGAACTGATTTAGTGACTTTTAGAGGATCAATGACAAAAACCAAAATGCCAAAAAAGGCATTTGATATACACTACTGAGCATATGTTTATCTGTATTCATGTCATGAAAGAAAAATAATGAGCAGATGAAATTTAAACTGTTTAATTTGTAATCAAGTTATTGTTTACATAGTAAATAAACACCTGATTTAAATTTTATCTACAGATCATGGGTTAACATAAAATCACACAGGAATAAAAGTTGCGGGCAAATTTTTTAAATCAGATGAACTGAGGCCTGAATTTAGCTGCTGGGTTAAAATCCTCCTGTAAATAACTAATACTTAGCTACTCCACCACAAGGAAACCATACAGGCTTTATAAGGACAATAGCATGCAATATGGCACAGTCACATCAGTCACACTGTATTCTTTCTAGGCCAAGGAAATACTGTAATTCCTTCAATTTTCAATATATAATAAAAACTGAAAGAAAAAGCTCCAAAGAACTTGTAACTTCCTTCCCATATTTCAGACTATTTTCCCCATGCATCACTTTCCCGCCAGTTTTATTTAGATGTAACTGACATACAACATTGGATTAGTTTAAGGTGTACAATAAAAGGATTTGATATACATATATATTGCTAATTAATCACCATACTTTAGTCAGCTGTTTAGTTTACATTATTGTAGTTAACATTTCTCATCTCACATAATGAAGTCACCTTCACTTTTTATTCCTGCAGTACAAAAGTTATCACTTGAAAAGGAGAGAAAAATAGTAAAAACTAAGAATGGGTTATTTATTAGCCAATCCCGTATATATTGAACTCAATACTTGCACACCCACCTATGACTGTTTCCTTAAACGTACAGCATTTCTGCACAAAATCTCCAGCATTTTCTCAACCCACTGATTATAATATGTAGAGTTGCGTAAGAAGAAGGCATCATTAAGCAAGACAATTTCTTAATCCCTGCAATATTAACATTTGGGGGCTACATAATTCTTTTTCATGGGGGAACTGTCCTATGCATTTTAGGATGTTTAGCAGCATCTACCACTTCTACTCAGTAGACACAAGTAGTACTCTTTCCCAGTAGTAAAAATCCAAAATGTCTCCAGACAGTGCCAAAACTCCCCCTGGATTGAGAACCACAAATTTGAATTTTCATTTTAATTGTAAATTTAAATCAAGTAAGGTCAAGATTCTGTGATGAGGCACAAAAATATTCTAATGAAATTTTGTTATCATCAGCTGTAAGTATATCAGTAACATCCAAGTTCATAGAAACCTATACTTTCATCTTAAACAACACAAATTGTATCAAGGTACCAATTGCAGAAGTAATTATTTTTGCTTTTCCAATAATATTACCCAGTGAAAATGTTTTCTTTCACCATTTGAGTAAGATTTATTTTGGTTTTGGTCTAGCCCAAAATGGCTAGAAGTAAGTACAGGAAGTTTTATCTGAAAAATGAACATGGACCAAGTCTTATAAATTGGCCCTAGTGCTATTTCCTATCATAGCTCCTGTTTGTTTATATTGGAGTTCTTATAAATTGGGTGTTATTTCCTTTTCACTAAGTTTCAAAGTATTAACAGCCAAGGAGGTGTTTTTTGACTTCTTCCTCCCTCATTTTCTCCCACTTCCCCCAAATAAATAATGCATGGCTTGGAATACAATTTTAAGCCTGGTCCCCAAACTTCAAAACTGCTGAGAATTTATTTTACCTAAACCTACCTTTGTATTTGAAAGTCTAATAGTCTCTTTAAAATGGAAATTAGCAAAGTATGCATCTTCTAATAGGTACCTACGTTCTAATAGAATCATTTATCTAGTCATTTCACAGCTGAAACTTGTAAATTCTTAAGTAAATCAGTTCCATTTATTTTGACTTCCTGCCTAGGCTCTTCGTTCCAGAGAAAACATTACTCTAATATTTTCATCCATTAAGTACTCTTAAAATTAACGTCCCTATTTAAGCAAAATTTCTTACCCTTACTCCAAAAGGGGGGGGGGCACAATTAAAGGAAGCATAGATTTGTTCCTTTGTTCTCTGAATACTTATACCATCTAGCTGTAAAGCAGCCCAGGGTACCTCCATAGTTATTTTCATTTGTGAGTTAGCAACTAAATCAGCAAAACAATTGGCTTTGTATGCAATCTGTAGCTGAGTCTGACAATTGCAAAACTGTCCTTGCCCAGTGAACTTCCAGGGAAAAAAAGCTGTTGAAAGTTCATGCACCCCAAATGCACATTCATTATAATTAAACAAGAAGATTACACAGACATTGCTGACAAGGATTATCAAAATAAAACGGCGCCACCTGCCCCTTGCTCTCCCATTAATTAGTACAGAGTCCGAGGTGCCAATTAACAAGAAGCAGAAAAGGATCAGTAAACACAGCTCAAGCTGAACTTGAAGATTAACTCTTCTAGTGCAGGTCCTGTTTCTTAACCATACTATGTTAATTCATCTACACAAGCCAACATTAAATCCTGTGCTTTTTTTTTCCCCCCCGAAAAATAGGATCATTAAAAAGACAGTAGTACAAAATAATTCCTAAAGTAGCTGCCTGAAAAGTTCATCTAACTCATGAATAAGGGGCCATTCAATATTTCACAGAGATGGAGAATACTAAATAATCCAGGGAATCCCAGTGACTAAAGTACTTTCACATTATAAATTACAAACCAGTGGTAGTTAATATTAACTCTGAGAAACAACTAGAGTACTGTATGGTTAGTACTAACTAGCATCCCCCACACACCCACCCCCTGCTACTAAAGAGCACTTTATGGGTTGGAGACCAGAATTTTTTTTAAGTGAGTAAATGGCTTCATTATTAGTTTTATAGAACTATTATTAGCTACTTTTAAATTTAACCATTCATTCTTCTTAAAAATACGTTTCCAAAAACAATATAGGTATTTTCGTACAATTCCCAACTTGACCCATAACTTCTCAGTAGACAGTATTATGATTATGGAAACCTAAAACTATTCTTAATAAAAAAGCACAGTAAATGCAAATTATCAACAAAATTAAAATGCAGATTTTATTGCTTGTACATAAGGGACACACTTTGCATGCCTACGACCCTGGAGTCCTCTTCCCCAAGGAACATCCTTTGGATGGCCAAGAGCAATTAGTTACTGACCCTGTGAGACAGAGTTCGGACAAGAGGGCGGAGATATCCACATATATGCAAGGTAAGTCCCCTTGCGGAGCAACGAGAAGGGAAGTGGGCTGTGGCCAGCGTCAGATTTCCTCTCCCAAGGCAGCAGTAGTTCAGCAGGAAATTCGAGTTAATCTGGGAACTCGACATTGAAATCTGGCCTTCCAGTGCGTTTTGTTTGAAAAACTCCGAAGAGCAATGTTGTTGGGGAGGGGGAGAGGGGGCTGCCTGCATGGCTTGCTGAAGATTAAACAGGAATCTTGTAGACTCCTCACTTGTCTTGTACAGCAATAGGGTGAAGGTTGGAAGAGCACCTGAGTTTTGGGTAGGAAGGAAAAAGCCTCCTTTCATACAGAGGAGAAAGTGGTGTTTTCCCCGGATTTGTCGAGCGTTGGGAAGAGGAGGCTAGAAGACCAAAAATGAAGATAGATGTTCTTCCCTATTCTTCTCTTGTCTAGTCAATGCTGCTAGGTCTCCCTAGGATAAACCGTAATCCTTGGTAGAAAGGCCATCATTCTGAATGTGCACTCTGCAGAGTTATATGGCATAAACTGTTGCTTTACATATATTTTCCTAATCATTGGTTACATGGCATATTTTTGTCAGAGCATGAAGATAAACATTTAACAGTGTGTGTCAGTATAAGTTCTAACTTTTTAATATTTTGACATATGTAGTTCTCCATTCGTCTCTTGCCCTGGGCTCTCCAAAAGCTAGGGGTAGATCTGGAAAACACTTTGCAAATACCGTGATAAAGCTCTTCGTCTCTCCCTTTCCCATACTTTTCTTGTCTCTTGTCCCTACAATCTGTATGTAATTGCATATATGCAAAATATTGCAAAGATATATACCTCTTCCATACTTTCAAACATTACAGAAAGAAAGTAGGGGGAAGGATATACTTGTTCAAATATTAGCCAATCCCTGCCATAACAACAAACGGCAAAGACATAAAAACATACCAAGCAACATCTCCAGACAGTTGAAGATAGGAAAGAAGAAACCAAATATTCCAGTTTTACCACAATTAGGGAAATAAAAAGTATAACACATGGACCTGGCTTTAGAGCACCTTACAAATAAGCAGGGGATGGATCTTTACTCGAAGTAACTGAACTCCTACGACCTAAAAAGCTATCTGGAGAATAGAAGGTAACCAATACTCATTTGTTGAAATGAAAAAAATAAAATGGTGGAGTTCCCATTGTGGCTCAGTGGTTAATGAATCTGAGTAGGAAGCATGAGGTTGCATGTTCGATCCCTGGCCTCACTCTGTGGGTTAAGGATCCGGCATTACCGTGAGCTGTGGTGTAGGTTGCAGAAGTGGCTTGGATCTGGCGTTGCTGTGGCTATGGCGTAGGCCGGCAGCTGCAGCTCTGATTAGACCCCTAGCCTGGGAACCTCCATATGCTGCTGGGGTGGCCCTAAAAAGGATAAAAAGACCAGAAAAAAAAAAAGAAAACAAAGAAGAAATGAAATGGTAACAATGATACTGAGACAATACTAACGTGTTAAGCAATATTACTCCAGACCTTGGCACCCTGACCGCTGACCTTACCCAATCTAGAAAGTGTCGTCACATTTTTTGGTCTCGGGATTCTTCTATATTCTTAAAAAATATTAATGACCCAAAAGAATATCATGTTTATTTTTGTTTGCGTTTGTTTTGGTTTTGATTTGTTTACCATATTAGAAATTAAAACTGACGCATTTATAAAATACTCATTAATTCATTTTAAACCATCTCTTACATGCTACCATAAATATTTGCATGAAAAATAATGAGGTGTCCACAAAATAATTTGGTGAGAAGTGTGTGGCTCACCAGAAGACAGATAATAACTCTGGTCTGTCTTCAATATGTTGGGAATAGTTGCTGTGGGTGAGGACTATGAAGGCAATTCTGCCTCCCACAGAAAGAACTGAAAAAGGGAGAAATATTTTAAAAGCCTTTTCAGATAGTGTGGATATTCCTCCTTAATACTACACCAAAACTCAACATGGAGAAGTTTCTTAAAGTTTATCGCAATGAGGAATCTGAACCATACAGTGAAATATTTGTATTCTTTTACATTAAAATCAGCTCTGCTCCCTCGCACGTTGACCAGATCTTTTATCCATGCATAGTTTTATAACATCGTACAAGGACCCATACAGAACTTGCGGATGTTAACACATTTCCTTATAAAATTACAAAAAAAATCTTCCAGTATCATCTACCAAAAATTTACCAATAGCACCGATATCACCTGAAAAAAGTGGTGGTGGCCATTGCAAGTTTTCCAAGCACAAGTTTCATTAGCAGCACAAATCCTGTCCTTTATTTTCCTTGATAAGTTCGCTTCATTGTTTTTAAGAAAATGCCCACCATATATTCAAATCATATAAAATGTCATGGTTTGTCAGTCATTCAATTAAACATGAGGACCCATTAAAAAGGAACTAGTTTGGCAACAATTCCTTGAGTTAAATCATTGTCCTTTGGTATCCAGGAGCAGGACAAGCATACATCCATTTCATCGCAAAGGATATTAAAATAAGGCATGCACTCAAGGGTTGAGATTTAATGAAGTGATAATTTCTACCGCTTTTAACAAGGACATTTTAAGTTAAATGTTCATTTTTTTCTTTTTTCTCTTCAAGGCTTTGGCAGCGAAAGACACAATGATGAACTGTACTTCTGCGGCCACCACCCTGGGTTGGTGCTGAGGTGCCAAAAGTTTTCCCAATCATTGTTTTTTGAGCCATCAGAGCACATATCGGCACAATGAAAACGGCAGATAAATAACAGTAATTAGTAGTAGTATAATAATGATAATAATAATAATTAAAATGGTTTTGAATTCACAAATGCCCTCCAAAGTTCCCGGAGACCTCCCAGGGGCTCAGGGACCAGCCATACTTTGAAAGCCACTGTTCTGGTTGCCCCTTCTTTTCACATATCAGGGAGCCCACTAGGACAAATGAGCATTCCCCCAGCCCTACCCCATGGCCCTTCTGGATGAGGCTCAGTGTCATGCGGAACCATTTTGTTCTTAGCAGAGTATCTTCTTTAACCAATATTTAGGGGAAAAAATCATAGGGAAACACTGACATTTCAAAAAAGGCATCGGTTTTGAAATCAGGAGAACTAAGTACTTAGTAAGCCAGGTAATAAAAATCTACAATTCTAATCACTTAATTTCCAGTAATCCTTTTTAGACGTAAAATATTTAAAGAGGGAAGAAAGTCCTTTTTACAATGTTGATGCTACAAAATCAGATAAATGAACCAGTATGATCTTACCCTACATAAAACAGAGAATTCAACCATCCCCAAGCTGTATTATATACCCAGGTTAATGTACCTGTAGTCTTTATAAACCACAACATGAATTGAAGAGGAATGTAACTCAGTTAACTAATTGGTAAGTTTATATTAAAATTTAAATAAAATTTAAATGGTAGATGAATCCTAGAAAAGATTGTCCTGATCAAAGTAATTATTCGTAATAGCCTTGAATCTACACCACTTGAGTGATTTCTGCAACACTGTAAGATAGTCCAGCTTCTGAATTTGGACACGGATGTAACACCTTTGCTGAATTAACAAATATTTACACTAGCCACAGAATTTAGAATTAAAAGGGACTTGAGAATTAATTTAGTAACAGAATGCCAAATATGTTGCCATTCTTCCTTCCTCTCTCAACTATTGCCAGAATAATTCATTCATTCATCCAACAAATATTTAATACCTCCAGCCTGTTGGGCACTATTCTAAGTTTCTGATATTGCAATTTATAAAACAGAGTCCCTGGTCTAATTTAACACTTTTTTTTTTCTACAAACACAGACATAGAAGCCTCAAAACACTGCATGAAGGAACCACTACTTATCAGATGTGCCACCTAGATCCTCCTTATTTTAGGCTTAAAATGTGTCTGACATGATGCTAGATGCTATAGGTGATCTGAAAGAAACACAAGGTAACGGTTTCCACAAACTAAAATCTAATTAGGGACGATAATATTATAATATAAATCGTGTGACAAAACACGAGTTTTATAGTATAAAATAACAAGTACAACGTAATCTAGGTTTCAATGTAGATTAATGACATTAAATAGTATCTTTTTTTCCCCTCATTTATCACCTCTTTAGTTCCCCTTATTCTCCATCCATGTATCAGTTAAGTACCATTCGCAGGTTTACATGCTCTCATTTCCTTTAACTGTCTTTAAGAACACTGTTCACTCCCACTTATAGGAAAAAAGAATATGTAAATCCTGAGAAGCAGGATAGTTCAGTACCTGTTTTCTCATGCAAGTCAGTGTTTTCCAGAGCACAAATAGCTGGCCTGGGGCAGCATCTCTGCATGGGGTGGGCTGCCTCTTCTGTGAAGCCTATTCATGTGGCTCCTTTAGTACTCACCCGTACCTGCAAGTCAGCCAAGGAAGCAAATGTCCGTGTTTTCTCAAAGGAAAATCAGATAAAGATAATTTTATCCAAAATAAAATCAGTTGGAGGAAATACATGAGGAACTAGCCTTGGAAAGTTCAAACTAGAAAATTAACTATAAAAATAAAACACAATGACTTTCACATAATCTAATTGCATAGATACAGAGTCATTGTTTGGTGGGAAAAATAACTTGGGAAAGTCAGGTTTATTAAATATGTTTATCTTGTATATCCTCCTAATTTGCTTTAAAGAGTACACAACGTTTTTGTCAGTTGAGGAACTAGTTATTCAATGAAAAGGTTGCAAAATTTTTTGAACACAAAAGACAGAAACATTTGAAAACAACAACATAAACCTCTCCCCCCTTTCAGAAACTGATTTCACATTTTCAATATTATTATAAAGTTCGGCTTTCCAGAGGCTCTCTTAAAAATGCCTCCTTACTTATTTCAGATAGGCTTCTATTTATTTTCATGAGATATGATTACTAACTCAAACTGTGTTAATTATTAAAGAATTCTTTTTTCAATAATGTCATTCTTTCCTCCAAGTACTATTGTGTTATACTGTCTTTGCACAAATACTTTTAATTGGGCCTGTGTTACAGACGTCTATGTTTAAGATATAGTAAATGAAGGACAGATGGTTAAAACACTGGGTTCACAATGAAGCTGTAAATACTGCTAGCACAGTAAATTCTGTGATTAATTTTAGTCTGTTTATGCAACAGGATATTTATACAGCTGGAAAAGCACCAGAAATAACTGTCCTATGTAATATTCATTCAAATCACTATTAATTAGAAGCAGTCTAGGTACAATCATATCAAAGTATCTAAAGGCTCAGTTAGTGTTTATGCTTAAGACTAGAAATTAATCGAATGTATCAAAAATCAATTTCTCTTGGATTCATAACACTATAAATTACTGAAATAATTCACTTGTGACCCTGGGCAAATTAATGTCTCACTTTCTCTTTCTGCCTAAAAACATGTACCTTTCCTTGAATAGACCAAAATTTTGGGATCTATCTGTACATCCAGACATAAGACTTCTTTAGTTGAATTCTTAGTTCCTCGACTGTCTAACATACTCATGGGAATAGTTATTCAAATCTCTCAATGAAACCATGCATTTTAACTCAATGTGTCAAGAAAAACAGAATGGTAGGATTTTCTTTTTTCATTTTCAATGGCTAATGACCTTTAAAGGTATCCATCAGGGACATTTCAATATGAGACACCTGCACATAAAATATATGAATAAAGAACAATGTCCATTTTTCCACCTTCACTGGTATCTTAAGTTGAATACATGAGACAAAATGGGCTAGTCATCACCCATCATCCATTCTTCCCTTCTTCCTTGGCCAAAGAATCCTGGTTTTTGAAGGTAGTAATATATCCAACTAGAAGACCATGATGTGGTCATTTGATCAAAAGCTGGCCATGAAATCTAACTAGAGATGGGAATCCTGAACTGCTGCTCACAAGAAGGCTTGTCCATATGATCCGCCCCTCACTTCCAACTCTTTTCTATTGCCTAGAGACTGGACTGCTAGAATAATAGCCACCGAGGACCAAAATGTGTCTGTGGAGATGGAAGCCACGTGGTAGGTTGGCAGAATAAGAAATTAGATAAAGAGACAGATGCTTGATATCTATGGAACTGCCACGTCCTACCTGGACTGCCTGCCCCTGGTCTTCTTTATATGAAAGAGAAATAAACTTCTCTGTTTCCACCATTATTTTTATTCCTGTTAACTGAATCCAAATACAATTCCTAAAAGATAGGAAGCACGGCTCTAGCATATGAGAAGTCAAACACATGCCTGATTACGATGACCCTAGCACTTCCACCATCTGATACAAGCCTAACATATCTTTGATGTACAGGAACACCAAAACTCACCCTGCAACAAATCTTCCTTTGCCATTACTGTATAATTTGAGTGGTTTTCTGATTATGAGACGTTAGGTAAAGATACACCATTGCTCTGGATTAAAGGTTGCCTAGGAAGATTGCTACAAGTCACTGGAGTTTAAAAAACTGTTCTCAGGAAGGAATTCAACAAATCTTCATATGGATCAAAGGATATATATATATATATATATATATATATATATATTTTTTTTTTTTTTTTGGCCTCCCTGCAGCATACGGCAGGGATCAAATCAGAGCCAAAGTTTCGACCTTTGCCACAGCTGTAGCAACACCAGATCCTTGACCTACTGCACCAAGCTGGGGATTGACCTTGAGTCCCTGCTACTGCACAGACACCATCAATCCCGTTGCATCAGAGCAGGAACGCCCAAGTGATTTCTAAGGAGCAGAGATTCCCAATTCCATTCTCTTAGAAATGTAACAGCTTTGGAATATTTAAAAATGAACGGGAACATTCCAAATGATTCCCAAGGACACCAAGACACTAAAAAGATTGGAAGGAGCATCAAAATCAGGTCTTAGATGAGGGAGCTGTTAGAGAGAAGTGGTTCCAATATAGTGGATAACTGAAGATATGCAAGTATCTCTAAAACAGAGACGTTATCATTTCAGGGTAAGCAGGAGTAGAAAACACCAACGAACAACTAATCACTGGAATGTGTATCAAGAGTTTTCAAGAGTGACACAGAATAGCAGGTACAGAACAACCATAGGCAAGATGGTAAGTATATTTCTAAGTTTGAAATGACTGTATTTATACACGGATACGTAAAGTGCCCATCCTTCCTCTAAAATGGGCCCCTCCTATATTCTGTCTTGATAGACTATACCAGCATCCATCCACCTGGCCAGGTCAAACAACAAGAAAATACATGCTACTGTTCTTTATCTCTGCCCTTCCAGTCTATTTGATTTATACCTTTTTTAGGTCTACAAAATTTCCCCTGTCTTCCAGTCCTCTGCTTCTGTCTTAAGATAATGCCTTCACTGGGTCTCAATCTGTCATAGTGTGCCTGCCCTTTGACCTCACTCTCAACTCCAGTCCACCCATTCTCCTCACTGAGACAGGGACTCCTAAGTAAAAAATCCCACTTTACAAGTGAGGAAATTAAGGCCCCAGAAGGTGAACAAATTTGCTCAAATTCAGACAATTACTTGGCAGTAGAGTTTAAGCGCTCTAACTTCAGAACCTACCGTCTTAATCTCTTATCACACTATTAAGCCTCCCTCAGATAAATGATCTAAGTGGAGAGTGAGATTATTATGAAAACTGATGCCTGACTCTGCCTCATACTCTGTAACTTTTTCTTAAACATCATATTTTTTCAATTACATGAAGTCACCTTCAATCTACTACGTGCTCTTTTGAGAAGAAACTCTACCTCATTAAACACACGTCTATGCTTTATAAGATACATGTTAATATGTGAAAGAACATTCACCTCAGAATGAAAGAAAATATAGTTGGAACGGTGTCTACAAGGCTGCAGATACAACAGTGTGTTCTTGTACAAAAGCGTGTACACAGTCACACGGAGAAAACCTCAGACATAACTGAACACAACTATCACGACAACAGCAGCCTAGACAGCGTTCCTTCAAATAGAATAGCTAACAAATAATTTTAAAAAAAATCCACCCTAACTTAAGAAAAACTAACAAAATGAGCCTGGTTCCACTAAGGCAGGAAGGTTCATTGCAAACATAAGGTTAACTGGGTAGGTAGCAATTGTTCCAGCAACAGTGTGGGCAACAGTGTGGGAAAAATAACCTCATTTATTCTTTAATTTATATTCATAGACATATACAATATTAATATATTTCATTAATGAAATGCAAAATGCACTTACGTATACATACAATGCATATACATATATTTAATACAGTAGACTTTCTCCTTCCCCAAAAATCTAGTAATAAATTGAAGTCAGCTTCATGCAACTGAGGAAACATGCTCTCTCTGAAACCATTTGTGAGGCATGCAGCAATATAACAGAGTGTAATGGAAAGAGAAAAGGAAGCATGTGGTCCACATTTTTCTCTTCCTCCTTTTGGCTTCTCTTTATTACATTTATTGGACAAAATAAGAAAATATGGCTATTTTAAAAAATTAACTGTCCTGGAGTTCCCGTGGTGGCACAGTGGTTAACGAATCCGACTAGGAACCATGAGGTTTCGAGTTCGGTCCCTGCCCTTGCTCAGTGGGTTAACGATCCGGCGTTGCCGTGAGCTGTGGTGTAGGTTGCAGACGCGGCTCGGATCCCCCGTTGCTGTCGCTCTGGCATAGGCTGGCAGCTACAGCTCTGATTCGACCCTTAGCCTGGGAACCTCCATATGCCATGGGAGCGGCCCAAGAAATAGCAAAAAAAAAAAAAAAAAAAAAGACAAAAAAAATAAATAAATAAAAATTAAGTGTCCTATCAGTTCCTTTGGGGAAGCATATTGATTTTGCCAAGCCATCCCAAAGGTGAAAATTTACTTTCTCAGCGTTCTTACTATGAAATGTTTCAATAATGCCAAAATGTGAGAGAACATAAAATACCCATGTATCTCATCAAGATGAAGAAAGCAAACATTATAAATCCAACCGCATATAGCTAATCCTAACCTCATATGCAGTCTACTTTTATAGGTAATCACTATTATTTTGCTGTTTATCATGGTCAGGCATATTTTAATGTATGTGTGTGTATTATGTAGATATGTATATGTGTATATATGCATGTATATGCATATGAATATATGTGTCCATCAGCCATACATATTCTTTACGGATTTTTAAAAATATTTTTTATAAAGGACACTACAATTCATGTGTCAGTAGCTTATTTTGTTCCATATTATATTTTAATGATTAATCCATGCTAAGCTCAGGTTCATTCAACTACAAAACTATGCAGTTATTTATGCACATAGTTATTTATCTATTCTACTGCGGATGAACATTTAGAGGATTTCAATTTTTACCACTACACTGTCACAATAAAAGTTCATGTTTCTTCTTGCAGAGTTTTGATCTCTCTCATTCTTTCCTGAATCATTCTACAAGAGAGCTCAAGCTTTTTAAAAAAATCAAGCTCTTTCTTATCCTGAAGTGTATATCACTTATAATTCAGGGGGAGAAGTTACTGAAAAATTACACTTACTTGTACCATTTCATGGGAGTTTAACAGTCCTTAATGAAAAGGTAATCAAATGTTGATTAAAGAGATTTTACTGGCTGGGGAAGTACTGTAGCTTCTGAGAATTACAGTTTAGTAGGCAGGATACCCAAACTTTATAGGATAGATTCTCAAGTATAGCATATTATCTAATAGAATAGAGTGTCATCAAACAGGACATTTCCTATCAAAATAAACTGCACCCCTGAGCTGTTGCTTTCAAATTATTATATTCACACACAAAAATTCATAACTGTGGTGATACATTCAGAAAAAGTTAACAATACCTGAAGTCAGATACTAAAAGATGCACTTAACTAAATTTGTGTTAAAATTTGTTTTTAACATAATTTAGTGGTTAAGCGCTCAGGCTTTCCAATCAGGTAGCCCTATTGTGTAGCAGAGTTCCATTTTTCACCATTTAGCCAAATTTTGCTTATTTATGTTATCTGAATCTCAGCTTCATCACTCATAAAATGGGGATGAGAAAACCTACCTCATAGACTTTAACATGATTTAAATGAAATGATGTATAAAATGTAATAACCCTTGCCGCTGCTCTCTTCTACTCTAATTGCTATTGTTTTTTATTGCGATCCAGGCTAAGTTCAAGGTTTAGATGCTGACACAGGCAGTGACGCCTATGTTAGGGACACTAATTCTCTCCAGCTATGTAGTGCACCACAGATTTACCTGGGGCCTGAGGAACCACCTGAGAAGTGTTTCAAACATGATCTGCAGTAAGAGTTTGATATTTGCAAGCATGTCTGAGTCTCTGAGAACCTAGGGTTATATATGTGTGTTTAAGAAAGAGACTGATTGATAGATCAATCCCAGGTCTAAAGCTATACAGAAAGGAAAAATTTCTCAAGGCAAAATTTTAAGGTGGAACCAGGACCTCTGAGAGAATTCACCCATAGGAGAGAAATGAGTAGGAAAGTTCAATTTGACAGTAAGACCAGCGATTCAGAGGAGAGTCGTGTTTCTGGTGATAACTTGATGAACGTGAATATTGCCCTTCCTGATCCACCTACCTTGGACCTTGGTAACACATGCGTTCCATGAGGACAGAGCTAAAGCCAAAACACATGATTCCATAGAACTCATAACACGTTAGGGTCTAAGCAAACATGATATAGGTCCCTAAAACAAGAACAATTAACAATTAACAGAGGAAGGCAAATGCTCCTCTTCTCAATTTGCAGCAGAGTGTACACTGTCGGGATCCAAGTATTAATGAGGATTAATGGGTCTCGACAGAACCTCACACCCCTAAACCTAGAACAAGCAGACAATCTGGAGAGACAGAAAGATGCCAGTGGCCAAGGACAGATCGCCATCATCAACAGTGGTGGGAAAAGTATCTAGAGCATAGCGATGAACAGCAGTGATTTAAAGTAGCAACACCTCCCGACTGCAGGGGCCTGGCTCAGCTGTGAGGAAGAGGGCTCTAAGGATGGTGGCGCTGCTGAGGAAGGGCAGCCTGGGATTCAAAAAAGGCAGCTTTGGAGCATTTCCATTGTGACTCAGCAGGTGAAGCACCCAACTCGTACCCATGAGGATGTGGGTTTGATCATTGAGTTAAGGATCCATCATTGCCGTGAACTGTGGTGTAGGCCACAGACGCAGCTCAAGTCTGGCGTTGCTCTGATTCGACCCCTAGACTGGGAATGTCCGTATGCCACAGGTACAGACCGAAAAAGGAAAAAAAAAAAAAAAAAAAAAGATTAAAAGTAAATAAATAAAGGTGGCTTTGGAAATGGCCAGAGTGGTGTTGGACAGAGGTAGCCTGGTCAGAGTGGGAGCAAATAATGGAAATTCCTGAGCATCCCCAGAAATACTTTAGGGAGGAAAAAAAACTTGAAAAAAGGGCTCAAAGTCCTGTGGTTGAACACATGGGAGTCAGTGAGCTGAAGAAATATGAATATACAAAGGAGCAAAAACTAGTGAGACACAGGGAACACTGGAAAGCAACATTACCAGGAGAAAACCATGATGGGGTAAGAAATCAACACAAATAATAAACCGTCCTGGATATTAGAGCCAACAGGTTAAAAAAAAAAAGTCACATCAAGTATGAATTATGAAAAATTCAAACTCCTAAGTACCTACATAAAAGCCAAATAGCATTCTCGGATAAAAATTAGTTTGAAACTTAAAAGGTTTTTAGAAGAAAACGAAGAGGAAATCCTTTCCTCCGATTATTTTTACTGTATTATAAAATATGTCATACGTGTGCATTTTACATAATTGTATGTTTAGAATACAATGTTATAATAAATTTCCATTATTTAAAGTAACATATCAATTGTTTCACTGTTAATAATAATACTTTTAAATATAATTTTTAAGGATCATCCAACCTCTTTGGGCTCCTCCCTGAACCCAATTCCTCCCCTTCTACTAGTAATGCAATATCCTCAATTTTTTTTTTCTCCCCAGAGCCGAACCCAAGGCATATGGAAATTCCTAGGCGAGGGGTCAAATCAGAGCTGCAGCCGCCACCCTACACCACAGCCACAGCAATGCCAGATTCAAGCCGCATCCGCAAACTAAACCACAGCTCACGGCAACACTGGATCCTTATCCCACTGAGCGAGCAGGGACCAAACCTGCATATACTAGGGTTCATTACTGCTGAGCCACAATGGGAATTTCTTCTCGATTTTGTTTCAGTATTTTCCTTTTCTTTACAGTTTGATTATATAATGATTCCACAAAAATGTATTACTCAGTTTTGCCTCTAATCAAAGTTTGTCTAATTGGAATCATGCTGTATTTTCTGTGACTTGTTGAATGAAAAAAAATTAAGTTTGGGGGAGTCATCCTGGTTCACTCATTTTCATTATGCTAATTCCATTGTCTTCAAATATTTCCCGACTTATTCATTCTATTCTCTGTTGTTTCCAAATTTGGTTTGCATTTTACACAACACTGGACTGAAAAATCAGCTACCTGTTTCCTAAGGCATATTGTAACTGAGCAGGGCATATGTGTATCCATCCCTAGAGAGGGAACCAGGACCCTGCCCCAAAACGGACTATTATTTCTTGATTGTTCCTTGTCTTTGCATCCCCTTTCTTCTCTGATTAGCAGCTGTTTGAACCTGCCCCTTGAAACTTAGGAAAGGTCATGGAGGCTGAATGGGGCCCATTACATAAAAACAAGACATGGGGAACACAGAAAGGCCTTTGTGCCCAGAAGCCCCACAGGGCCCTGCTCAGTTACATTATGAGCAAGAATTTCTATAACATATATACTCCTAGGGGTGGAACTGCTGAGCAAGAGTATACTCATGCTCAATTCAATGTATCCATTCAGTTGTATCTAAAATTGTATCAAATACACTCCCTGTGCACAGTGTATGAGAGTTCCTGCAGCTTCACTTCCAAACTAACATTTGATATATTTCAGACGCTCATATTTTCAACATGATGGATATGAAACTGCCTACCCACTCCAGTTTTTAACTTACATGTCTCATTATTAATGAGGCTTAGCAAGCTTTCACACATTCACTGAGCTTTTCTTTTTGAAATTCCTGTTCATTTTTATATTGGCCAATTTTACAATTTTTATTAAGTCATAGAATCTTCAATATACTCTACACACTAAACCAGTTTTCAGCCTATCTTATTCTTTGATGAACATACTTTGTAAGTTTCAATGTCGTTGAATTTATTAATCTTTTTATGGTTTGCTCTGTTTATGTTTGAAATTATCTTACCCTAAATAATAAATATATCCTTTTCTAAGTATTTTAAAAATTATTGATTTTCATAGTTAATTCTTTCTTCCACACAGAATTTGTTTCTGATTACAAAATGAGGGAAGGATCAATTTTAGTCTTCCGTACAGTAACTAATCACAGATTGTAGTGGCAACTTAAATTCAGGGCTCACCGGGACTCAGAAGAAGACAGTATAGATGGGCTGGTGATGCCTGCCATGGATGGATGCATTAAAGCTGAAGCCCCCACTGCATCATTACAGATGATGAAAGAGAGAACAAATATAGTTTCAGGAAAAGAAAACCAATTTGATAAAGTCACTCCATTCAAATTCTTATGAATTTTACACGGTTTATATAATTCTTCACAGTCATGCTGTCATCACTTTACCCCATAGCGCGTGAGACAACATTCAGTAGTTTATTTAAACTGGACTGTATTCCTTATAAACTCTTTATGGACATACCAGCACAGCTTATGAAAATCTTGAGGAAAATATTACTATTACACTATATACTGATTAAGAGTTTTTATGTGATAATTCAGTGGTTCTCAAACGTGACTCCCATATAATTCCACAAACTCAATACAGGTGTTCTGCCACTATAATCATATTAAATTCCTTTCTCAGTTTCAGAAACAACTAAATTAAAAGTATAAAATTTTCTCAATATTAACACTCTCATAATTTTTTTTTTCTTAAATGACTTGCACCTGTTACTCATTATTTCTACTACAGCCTGGCGTGGGTTAACATATACTTACTCATTTCTTTACATTTCATATATTGCAATTAAGCTAATCAAGTTCAATAACTATTCTGGTAATAAGGTCAAAACACTTTGCTTTTTGCAGTCTGGGATTTTCACCCCCCCTTCCTTCATGTTAATTGTTCCATGCATAAAATGTATCTAATTCACTTCAAAGCATTTTGGAGAGCAAAAGGTCAAAAGGAACACTGGGTGTGAAAATGCTTTTAAAATGCCTAACTTTTAAAAACAGAAGTTAAAATTCACAATAATCTTAAATCACATCTTATAAATACAGGTTGGAACAGTCATGGAAAAAATAATTCCTAAAGGTCATTTTTATCTACAGTTTCTTTCATAGTCAATCTTTTAACAACACAGATTTCTCAACTAGACTAAAAATAAAATCTATCTGTTTGAATGTCATTTCCTGCCCCACACAATTTTTAATAAAGTTCTTGAAAAGTAGAGCAGGGCAAAGGTAAAAAGCTAATCTATATAAGCAACCTAACTCATCTCCAAATAATCTGAAAATAACTGTTTTTATAATGGTGTGTCTAAAAAAAAAAACCATGCCATCCAGGTGTGATTTATAACTAATGAGAAAGTCTATTAAGAGTCCACCTGAAATCAAGAGTGTATAGGTTACAGATGAAGCTATAACCTTACTCAAAATCATTTTAGAGCATGGCATGGATTTATTTGGAAGAAGACACTTTCCTGATTATTTATTTTGTTATTTCTTTGCATAAATAAACCCTGGTAGAGTTACAAAAGTGAAGAAAATAGGGGATGAGACGAGAATAATACACTAAAATTCAGATTTGTTCTTCCTGTCTGTGCACATCAACAGAGGTTCATCTTCCTTGTAAGGAATAAACTTTCTGCCCTCTGGTTTGGGCCTTTGTTCCAACAGGAAGCCCTCTGCACAGCTGTGCTACTTCTCGAACTTTAGACACGTGTAGGAGTAGGAAAGTGACTTTTCAAAGAAAGTCATACATTATACTGTAAAGCTTTTAGAGTCAGAAAGAACTGGATTCCAATCCCACAACTTCTATTTTCCAAGCTGTGTGACCATAGGCCTGATTGTTTAACCTCAAATTCCCATTTCTTCATCTTAAATACAGGGATAGTAATAACCACCTTCCAGAAATACTGTGAGGGTTAAATGAGATTGTTCTTACAGACACAAAGAGTCATCACGTAATGCTGACCCAGTCACCATTCACTATGAAACCAGAGCGTAAATGACTTTAGAGAAAGTCTGTAATATACTAAATGCACTTTAACATTCCATGAAACAAGCTTTTCTTACTTCCAGGCATTAACATTTCTGTTAAAACTGGAAAGATTTTTCTTCGAATTGTGCAAAAAACTCTTCTGAGAAGATTGGGAAATAGGTGGGAGATGGAAGATAAGGAAAATGTGAAAGTCAAAATCCGTAACAATTTGGTAGGATGGGTACCCGGGAGCAGGCAAAGGAAGAGAGTAACGAGCGGGGAGGCAGGGTGGGGGTGAAGAGACAAAGTGGGAAAGAGAGAGGGGACCTGTGTGGCGCTTGGCTGGATGGGTGAACCTGTGCTAGTCATGCCGGGTCCACCTGTCTGTTGAACTGGTCAGCATGTAGAAATAAGCAGCCTTACCGTAAGTATGGGATAGAAGTGCAAAGGACAATGCTATTATCTACAGTTTGGTCCCGGGCCCCACTCAGTGGGTTCAGGATCCCAGGGAACTATATTCAATGTCTTATAAGAAACTATACTGGAAAAGAATACGTATATAACTCAATCACCTTGTTAAACACCAGAAACTAACACATTGTAAATTAACTATACTTCATTAAAAAAAAAAAAAAAGTCAGCTTCTAATTGACCAAAAAAACCAGCTTCCCTAGTTAAGAACACGTGGCTTCAGCATTTTTCAAGCTCACTCTTGCGCTTTGGAAGCTATACCAATCTACTTTACATGACAACAGGACAAGAAAAAAATAATTCTCAACAACTGTCTCTTTCTACCAATGATAATTTTAAAGATTACATGTGGAGTATTAATGCGTAACTCACAAGAATATATGCATTGTGTGTTTGCTCACTTAAAACAAACGAAAAGCTTTGCACATTCAGAGAAGCGTGAATTACTTCAGTAGAACAGTGTGTCCTGGGTCATCATGCTTCCCTTCTCTATTATTGTCAAGTTTGATTTGCCAACAAGCCTCTGATAACAAACACAGAAATAAATTTCAAGGTTAGTAAGCTAAACTACTACTGTGAATGATGATATATTAATTTACTGTCGAAGTTTAAAGTGGTATAGAGAGAAATGGAAAAGTCTCAATGAAATAACTTTTATGTATAGAAAAAGCCAGTGTTTACCTGCACAATAAATGTATGAAATCATATATGGAATTATGTTAGAACTCTGCAGCGTGCAGTTCTAATTATCTTTAAATAAAACAGGAAACTAAAAAAGATGAATGAAGAGGAAAAATAATATGAATAATCTACTGAGAATTTTTAAAGCTATTGGTACAAACACCAACTAAATGCAAGTAATAGCACAAGAATAACCTGTTTATTAACTAAAGCTACAATGTATTTTCAAGTTTTCAAGGGAGGGCCATCAACAACCAATAACCAATAACCTGTACTATAAATCTTAGCAGACACATCCATGTATCAACAAAGGGTAGAGTAATGCAAGGAGATAAAAATCCTGTATTATCTTAAGGCAAAATTGTTTGCCTTGAATCAAAGAGGAAAACAAATTACTCCATGATGGCCAAATTATAACAAACAACTAAGATGGCAAATGATGTCTTTGTATAAACTTTTATATATGAATTCCCACCTCCAACATACACAAACATAAACTATATTTATGAGTTAAGTCCATTCATAACAAGTAAAGCGATCCTTTTACACATTTCAGGTAACCAATTAGTGCTTTAAGTGCTGAGTTCTAATGATACTAAACTATCTACAATTTCTTTTCCTGCTTTAAATACCAAAGCTTTATACCAAAGCAACAACTATGAGTCTCCTAACTGAGTAGCTTCATATAGAGACGATCAGAGATGATGGTGAAGGCTGCCAGGTAGGCAGGCTCCTTTCTTCCCTGAACGAAATGTGTAGTTACAACAACAGGGACCAAATGGAATGGTCTCTCCCTGCTGACTTAGCAGCCCCTGGCCAATGTCCTTGCTGAGGTGCTGAGCAGCTATGTGGCAGAGGGAGTGGTGCTGTGATTTAAACATATGAGGGAGAACTGAACACATCAGCTTGGAATGAAAGAAAGTTATAAAACCAATGGGGGTACTACCATCTGAAAAAGTTAAGAAAGTTTTTTTTTAGCTGATTTTACACTGATTCAAAGGAAAGGGTTATTTCTGCCCATCGTGAGAATCCTGCATCAGGACTCTCCCAAACAACAAAAGGCTCCTCTTAACCCTGATTTCACTGGCTTGACTCTATGCTTCGAAAGTCAGCGTTCCTGAGTTCACTTTTTCACAAATGGAGGCAGGTGAGCCAAGTTCTTGCCATCTGACCCCTTTTAACATTTATGGCAAAAGTGTAAATTCTCTATTTGGCTGTAATTTCTTAAAAGATGGACTTTGGTCAGATCTGAGTTTAAATCATAACCCTATCACTTGTTTGTTTTGAGAGGCTGATCATGCTGCTTTACATCTTGGGGTCTCAGTTTCTTTATCCTGAAAAAAATCAAAGTCACTCAATGGTCCGTTACAAGGATTTAATGAAATCATGTAGTTATAGTTCTTGGTAGAATGCCAGATATATTATCAAGAAACCATTGATAAATGGCAACTATTATTAATGCATTATTTCTCACTCACAGATTCATATTCTTATTATGTCTGCTTTAACCTAAGTAACAAATGCAGCCTCCTGTCCACAGTAATTCCAAGGAACATGCCAAGTCCCAATCCCCCTTATATGTTCCAATGCTTAAATCTTATTTAATAAGAAACATGAACTTTTATTCATTGGAGATAAAATTTTAAATGCCATACAAATTTAGAGGTGACGCAAAGATTTAAGTTTACACCACTGGAGCACAAGGTAAAGGTGACTTCAGAAAAGAGTGGGAAAGGGAACTAATGAGTCAACCCAAGTACTGAACTGCATCGTCAATAAATTCCTTGTGAAACACAGAATTAAGTTAAACCATAAAATATATAAAAATAGTTTTCATATTTATAGATTGTAAAGAGCCTACGTTTCAAAGGAGATGAAGAAAATATTGACAAGTTTAATAAAGATATTTCAAACACGCATATTTCAAACTACACATAACAAAATTTAAAAGTAATCAAAAGCTTGTGAAAACAGTTACAATCTTAATAGGACATTAAAGAATCAATGTTCTTCGATTAAAAAAAAAAAAAAAACTCAGGGTTCCTGTCGTGGCTCAGTGGTTAACGAATACAACTAGGAACCATGAGGCTGTGGATTTGATCCCTGGCCTTGCTCAGCGGGTTAAGGAGCCGGCATTGCCGTGAGCTGTGGTGTAGGTCGCACATGCGGCTGGGATCCCAAGTTGCTGTGGCTCCGGTGTAGGCCGGTGGCTACAGCTCCGATGAGACCCCTAGCCTGGAAACTTCTATATGCCACTGGAGCGGCCCTAGAAAAGGCAAAAAGACAAAAAACCTCATCTAAACCAGTAAGAGAAATACAGTCTCTGAGGAAATAAGAAGTATATGAATGATAAATGATGAAGAATAAAATGCTAATAACCCCCTCGGATTCAAGATGACCAGTAATCAAAAACAGAAATACAGTATTACTTCCCCCTATCATATTAGCAAAGATTTTAAAATAATACATCTCTTAACCAGCAAGACTTTAGGAAGATAGGGAATACATGTTTGAAGTAAAAAGTATTCATCCAAAGGAAAATGTTTACAAAAGATATTCAGACTTTTTTCACTGCCTGTAGGGGTGGTCACTGGAATTTTGAGGCGAGCAAAGAGGAAGGCATAGAAATCATAGGCTGAGGCGGAGAACAACCTTCAGCCACTCTTTCACCTTTAAATATACAAGCGAGTGTTTCCAGGGCCCTTAATATTAACGGAAATGGAAGGAACCAAAGAGCCCCAATTTCTTGGGGAGTTTGGTGGGGACAGGAGCAGAGAAGCCAAGTCTTACAAGAAGAAATGTACAAAACAAGCTTGTTTTGCTCCTCTCTGCCCATTTAAGTATTTACATTTTTAAACGACTCTTAGAAGGAAGTCACTATAATCTAGAAAAGTACATTTGATTCTTTGATTTTTGTTCGATTCAAAAATCTTCCAGCTGGAGTTCCCATTGTGGCACAGTGGTTAACGAATCCGACTAGGAACCATGAGGTTGCGGGTTCGATCCCTGCCCTTGCTCAGTGGGTTAACGATCCGGCGTTGCCATGAGCTGTGGTGCGGGTTGCAGACACCGCTCGGATCCCGCGTTGCTGTGGCTCTGGCGTGGGCTGGTGGCTACAGCTCCGATTCAACCCTGAGCCTGGGAACCTCCATATGCCGTGGGAGCGGCCCCGGAAAAGGCAAAAACACCAAAAAAAAAAAAAAAAAAAGAAGAGCACCCCACAAAAATCTTCCAGCTATAAATAAATAGGCATCTTGAAAGAAGTTATAGAACAGGAGTTCCATTCCGCGGCTCAATGGTTAACAAACCAGACTCGGATCCGTGAGGATGTGGGTTTGATCCCAGGCCTCGCTCAGGGGGTTGGGGATCGGGCAATGACGTGAGCTGTGGTGTAGGTCACAGATGTGGCTCAGATCCTGTGTTGCTGTAGCTATGGCATAGGCCGGCAGCTGTAGCTCCAATTCGACCACTAGCCTGGGAACCTCTGTATGTTGTGGGTATGGCCCTAAAAAGACCAAAAAAAAAAAAAAAAAACACAAAAAACAGTCCCAATTGGAAGGTCTTAGATATAATCCAAGTATTATTATTCTGCAATTTCTGTCTTTTGCTTGAGATTATCTTCCATGTTCTACTTAAAAAGGAGCATGATTATGGGGCATACATCTAAGTGTACTACCAGAGAGAATGAGAGAAATCAGGAAAGCCAGAAAGGGTAACTGTCCTTAAAAAAGAAATACCTATATTTTTAACTATATGTGGAAAGGCCTTCCTTCTCAATTGGGAGATATAATTATTAGCTTTAATTTTCAGGAGTTATGAAATAATGGAAACGAGTCTAATACAATACAAAAAGCAGAGTTACAACAAATTAAGCTTTACATGTAATACACAGAATAAAAAGAGCAATTACAAATAGGAAAAGCACAGTGATAAAATACTGGCCTTATAAGCCTTTTTTTTTTTTTAATCAAAATCTTAGCTAGCTACTTTAAAAGCTGATGTTTGGCAAGTTATGTTACCAGTGTGTACATATTTGCCCATATTTTATAAAATAAAAAAGTTTAAGTATAGCTTGAAGGTTCCATTTCCATGATTAATTCATTCTTCTCCTCTCATGTTCTATGACTCCTATGCCATGCATACCTATGAAAAAACACTGACTGTCAAGCTAAGCTGCTAACAATAATAAAATACTTCATTGTTTTGGCAGAATTTCTTTGTGCCTCACTCAACCTCCTCACTGTGGTGGTGGTGGTGGCTGCAGCAGCAATTTTTGCTTTTGTTTTTACTATAATCTTCTAATACTGAGGCAATCTGAGGTTTCTCTTAAAAAAAGCTACTTAGAACAAGCTACATTTCTAAGTCCATGACCATAGAAACCCCTGCCCTTCCAGTTTTATAATGTTTATATTATTTGATATGCCAGCAAGATACATAAAATGTATTATCTATAACCCTTTGGTAAGACCCCTTATCCATACCTATTTCACTACAAGAGGGTTACATGGGCAAAATCAATCTGAAGAGAAATTATAGAATGAATTATGGTCCATTTTAAAGCATATTAAAAAGCTACCAAATTTTCCTATGGAAACACCAATCTTGTTTTCATTCCTGAGACAGATACAACTCAAGGTTAAACAAACAGAAAAATCGTATCAATAGCTGGAGGAGGTTTATAAGGCTTAAACAGTAGTAGAAACCACTGGCAGAGCACACTGAGAAATAAAAATAAGCGAAGCAAGAAAAGTTGTGAATTACTCTAAATTGTGTATCAAAACTTTAACTATGTTTCTGGTATGTACAAATTATTTCCTTCCTATACAAAGTAAATATTTTTATGCATGATGGGGGGAATACAACACAATTAAAGACAAAAAAATTTATTGAGAATCAGAACTAAAAGCAACAGCTGCTATTTCTCAACCACTTTTTTAAATATTGACATCCTTTTCTTTCAACATTTCTGTTTTGAGGAGAAATTTTTCCTCCAGCTGAAATGAAGTATTGTCTTTCCTAAAAATTTCTTAAAAATATGAGAATTTTAAAAATTTATTATAGTTGATTTCAGTGTTCCATCAGGTTCTGCCAGACAGCAAAGTGACCCAACCATTCAGACACATACATTCTTTTTCTCATATTATCCTCCATCATGCTCTGTCACAATGAAGCGATGATATTCTATTACTTCCTTAAATCTGTAAGTTTCTCTACAATAGGAAATAAAATTATGAGATGTAACTTTACTTGTAACATGGGGAGTCATTCCACTCCGTAATTCTTCAGATTACAGGAGGATGGACCATCCTCTCCTGAAATTCTCTCTGGATCTTTCTGAAGGTGTAACACTGTCTTCAATTTGCTAAAGCATCACTTAATTTATCATAGCAGTGCATGCAGGTGTAGCGACAAGCTGATTTTCTTGATAGATTTCATGAAGTTAATTAAACATCTGGAGGCTATATATCATGAATCTGAATGTGTTAAACAGTATAATTCTGAACTTTTGTCATTCAAATAGTTTATGACTTTAATAAATATCTACTTGCATGAGCACACACCACTATAACTCCTGGTAGAAAGTAATTTTTTAAAGTATTATTATAGTTTTAAAAGATTTACCAACTACTTAAGGGGCTCTTCTTCAATCCAATTAAAGTTTTAAAATATAAAAATAAAAACTCTAACAGTGGGTTTAGGAGTTCCCACTGTGGCTCAGTGGTAATGAACCCAACTAGTATGAACCCAACTCAGTGAGTTAAGGATCTGACTTTGCTGTGATCTGCAGTGTGGGTTGCAGGTGAGGCTTGGATCCCACATTGCTGTGGCTGTATGTGCTCATTCAACCCCTAGCCTGGGAACTTCCATATGCCATGGGTGCAGCCCTAAAAAGACAAAAAAAGTTTTAAAAAAAAATTTAAAAGGGAGCTTAAAATAAATATGACAAAGTTTTTCTTTAGGCCAAGTTCTTGAGTACCTGTTTTATGCTAGGTCTTAGATGAACATAAAAGTATAAATTTTAAAACCTGGCTACAATTACCTCACAAACTCATATGGGAACACAGAAACACTGTGTCATCAGACTTGCAAAAGTGCTGTGACAATGGTCTATACAGGAGGCCAAACCACAGAGGCTGACAGTGGACCAGTGGGGCATTTCGGAAGGCTGAAACACAAAGACCTGGCAGAGAGTTTTTCAAGATAGAGGGAGCAACCCAAAGAAGACATGCAGATGGCCAAAAAACACATGAAAAGATATTCAACATCACTCATCATTAGAGAAATGCAAATCAAGACCATTATTAGGTACCACCTTACACCAGCCAGAATGACCATTGTCAAAAAGTCTACAAACAATAAGTGCTAGAGAGGGTGTGGAGAAAAAGGAACCCTACTATACTGTTGGTAGGATTGTAAATTGGTGCAACCACTGTGGAAAACAGTATGGAGATGCCTCAGAAAACTAAAACTAGAACTACCATTTGATCTAGCAATCCCACTCCTAGGCATCTATTCAAAGAAAACCATGACTTGAAAAGACTCGTGTACGCCAATGTTCATTGCAGCACTATAAACAATAGCCAAGACATGGAAACAACCTAAATGCCCATCGACAGAGGAGTGGATCAAGAAGATGTGGTACATATACACAATGGAACATTACTCAGCCATTAAAAGCAAAGAAATGACAGCATTTTTAGCAACATGGATGGACCTAGAAATCATCCTGCTAAGTGAAGTCAGCCAGACAATGAGACACCAACATCCAATGCTATCACTGACATGTGCAATCTAAAAAAAGGACACACTGAACTTCTTTGCAGAACAGATACTGACTCACGGACTTTGAAAAACTTACAGTTTCCAAATGAGACAGGTTGGGGGGTGGGGAGATACAGTGAGGGTTTGGGATAGAAATGCTGTAAAATTTGGTTGTGATGATTGCTGTACACCTATAAATAAAATTCATTATGCAATAAAAAAAAAAAGAAGGCGGGAGCAACAAACAATCCCAGAAAGGAGTAAATCTGTATGGATTGTTTTGAGAAACACATATATTCAATAATGCTGGAGCATAAAACAGAGGGAACAAGAACACGCCTGTGGGTAGAGAAAGGAGAAATGTGGAAAACAGTCCAGATGGAACAGTAGAAGATGAATACAGAACAAAATTAGCAGCTGGATCAAAAAGAGACTCATTGTGCCAAGATGCCTGACCTTTATTTACCTGGGAGCAGCGGAGACCCAGGGATGGGAAGGCGTTAGCAGGAAAGTGCAGGAATCATCAGGGTGGGGAGGCTGTCACTCTTAAGGGCAGTATCACATGTGGACCGAGCACAGATCAAGTGAGAGCACAGCACCGAGACCCACTGGGAGGTTAACATGAACACTTCAAGCTCAATTCACTCGTCTTACTCCAACAGACAGTTAAAATGTGATACAGAAGAGCCTCTATCCATTTTTATCATCTGTCTACATACGAAATATTATTTATAAATACGATAAATAACCAGTGTCAGGGTTGACATTAAAGTCAAAAATAACGTTGAGACGGAGTTCCAAGTTTTAAAATGCTCAACCAGCCTTCAACCAAAATATACCCCATCTTAGTCATTATCAACCAATATCACAATTTTCTATTTCCTCTCTTGATCAGAGGGAAAACTTTACTGTTATTATAGTAGTTTTACTAGGTTGTTCTCTGACCAAAGTTTCCACAGGGTACTTCAGAAACTAGATACCAGAACCAATAAAAACAGAACAAAATATTCAAGACATCATAAACCAATTATCATTGATTAAATATCATGTTATTTATGCAGTATATAAAGTGAACGAATAAAATATATTAAATAAAGACCTGAAATTACAATCTTGATCATGAGATATTACCCAAAGGCTGTAGCAAAGAAAAATTTAATTGAGAAATGCCCATTCTAGATCAACCATGGCTACATTAGCAAAATGAATATACTGTTGTCAAAAATCTAAATCAAACCCATTAATAAACTGGTAGGCAGTACTTGAAAAAGTACACAGAAAACGCTTGATGCAGAGGCTTACACAAGCATTAAATGAATGTTAAAAGACAGTTTGAATTTAGATATCAGAGTAGCCTTGAAGCACACCTGAATTAATAAATTCTAAAATCTTTTGCATTATTTAAAAAATCATATGTGATTCAACAACAGTGATACTCTACAACTACTGGCCTCATCTGAAGATACTCACTTTGCATTCAGACCTCCTCCACCTACCGTTTTGGACATGGTTTATTCCATTTTAGAATGAGCTGGTTCCTGAATATTAACCGTAATACAAAACTTATGCCTGAGTATTCGCTTTTCCTTTTCTCTCTATTGGCCTACAGTTTAAGGCCTATGGCAGCTTTCCTATCATTTTTGGTTTTCACTTGGATAGGTGACACAGAAAACCCTTTCGAACTATCATTACCACCTATAACTCGGCCTAAAAATGTTAACTATCATGCCAATGCCTATCTTCCACAATTAAAAAACCACCACAACAAACTATGACTCTGTCAGTAGGTAAGTTTCATCTCGTTAATGCCACACCTACAGCAAACCACTATACACATGTAGCAGACAAAATACTTAAGTACATAATTATCACGGGTGTTGTACATCAGGCAACACAGAAAAGAGGCTCTTTCTGTTCCCTTCGGCACCACTGCCTCTAACATCAATCCGGAATATGCAAAACAGAGATGATAAATGAACACACGACAGCACTGTGGACACACAGAGCATGTGTCCAAGCGCTACCTGTGATGAAAGGAACAAACCACTGATGTGGAGCAAGAGATGTTAATTTAGTGTCTTTAGTACTGTATCGCATTTTGCGAGGAACCAACCCAGCAAGTCACTTGGACAAGCAGAGACATTCTCCTAAATAAATGCTGGGTCCTTTTGCACCTTGGATTAAGACGACGATTCCTACTTTTCAGCACTCCTGCTTCTATTCCCAAAAGCGGTCTTCACTTCACTTTCCTGCACTGCCAAATGCACACTGGCCTAAGAGGGAGGGAGGTGGGGAGGGGAAGGACTGGGCGTTTGGGACTAGCAGAGGCAAACTATCATATGAAGGATGGGTAAACCACAAGGTCCTGCTGTATAGCAGAGGGAACGGGATTCAAATTCCGTGGCAGACCGTAGTCGAAAAGAAGATACATGCGTAACTGGGTCACGCTGCTGTACAGCAGACATACTACTGTAAAACAACGACACTTATTTTTTTAAGCGGACGTTGACTTTTACTAAGAACCTATGTCGCTCGCATTCACCGCCTGCACATTTTGACGTCCACACCGTCTTTCCACATTCATCTGAACGTCTCCCCTATTCCATTTCCAGACCACTCTCCATGACAAAATTACCCATATTCATGTTTTAAGACCACCATGAAGGCAAACAAGAAGTCACCATCAAAAGACTTCACGTCTGACAGAATGAAAGCATCAAAAATCTACTGATAGGACAAAACATGACATGAGCGCTCAAGAGCCCTTCCCACGTCACTCAAGTGCATTATGAAGGCGCACAGCATTCCGAAGAGCAGAACACGAAACTCCACTGCCACCAAGAACACTCTCACCCAGCGGGCAGCCCCTCCTGATCAGCTTGAACGTGCCACCCAGCCCTCTGCTTACCGATGGAGAGCAGCCAACGGGGAGATGGAGTTTACGAGGAAAAGCGAGAGTGAACCGGCTGATGACTTACCTTCTGGTGTATGGCAGGCTTGCTCCTTTAACTTTTTGTTTCCTCTCTTGTCATAGCTCAGGGACAACTGGTTGTGATTCAGCAGAAGTTGGAACCTGACAATTAAAAAGAATTGTTTAAGAAAGAAAGCAATTGGCAATTAAAGTTCCCTCCACGGCAGTCTTTCTTCCCTTGCCCTCTGTGTGCGTGTTGCTCTCTCCACCAGGCAGCTACGTCGTGGTCTATAAATATTGACCCTGACACTTGCTCAGTGCTTTACTTGCTCATGGCACAGGTCTGTGTTACTGAACACCGCGGTAACACGCCGGCAAAGTTCTCAGCTGCTCAGACAAAGCTGTGGATTGGCTCACTACCCAGCAACCCTGTGCCTGCCTGGAAATACCATTTTGCTGCCAGCTTTACAGATGCTACGGGCCTTTCCTGAGGCCCAAATCAGGCACAGAAGGGCAATTATGAGGTTTGAAGAAATACAGTTTTCCTCAAGCAGGTGGAGAAAAGAGGGGCTGGGAGGAGGGGAGGCCAAGAAAGGAAATATTGCCTTTGTTTGGGTTAAACATAATTTCAAACCTTTTGCAAAAGCTTTATGAAAGTGAACTACGACATATTATGAGAGATCATAAAATGTAGGAAAGCAGTTTTGTAATTGTTTTCAATATTGCTTCTCATTGAACAAGGCTGCAGTGACTGAGTAACTGGTCATGAAGAAATGCTTCGACATAAATAAATTCATGGCCAGAATGACAGAAGGGCACTGGAAAGGAAAATATTAAACAGAACAAATTATGTATGTGGTGAAAGCAGCTAAAATATAATCTGGAAATTATATAAATCAACATATTATATTAAATCTAGGTTTTCAATCATAACAATCTGTATTATTTTACCTTTACTTTTTTTTAAAAAATTAAGGATAAAATCTAAGCCATGACTATACAGTTTTGTAGGTGATGTGGACAAGGTCAGCATTACCTACAGATACCATGTATAATGCCCACAGTATGCATGATTAGAACATAAATCAAGTCTTTTTTTTTTATTGTTGGCAAGAATAATCATATGCTTGTTTTATTGAAATGTCCTCTCCAGAGTAAATCAAGAATAAAGGAAACTTAAGAAACAATCAGGTCTCCTACTCATTTAAGAGATGAGAAAATGACCCCCTGGCCAGATAATTTACCCACAATCACATGGGAAGTTGCAGCAGAGCCAAAGCCAGAAGTCCTTGCCTATTGCTTACAATGCTGTGCTCTATTACAAGAATGGTTCTTAAACTCATTTTTAGGGTCAAAATTTGATTTTCATACGACATGCTACTGAAAGCCTTATCAGTAAGGGCAATAGGACAGCCAGAAAAATGAGCATAAAGCCAAAAATAGCTTTTAACAGTTTAATAGATTCCACCCCCCAAAAAAAATAAAGTTATGTAGGAGAATTAACTTTCTAACAGTTGAAATCTACCTTTCCTTGATTCATTCCACAATCAACATTTGCCCAATAAATTAACTTAATGCCAGAAGAAGTACACAGTTAGATGCAGAGGAGCCAAAGATGAAACACAGTTCCTACTCAAAAGTTCCTGAAGTCCAACTGCATAGGAAAAAAAAGCTAAGGACAACACACGTGTTAGTACAGTGATATAAACTAGGAGGGCCACAAAGGGGGTACGGAGCCCGATCACAGGAGCCAGTATGAAGTGGGGGGCACAGACCATTCCTCAATCCAGGCTTTCCGTATCTTAGAGAGTTGACAGCAGTGAGGAAAAGGGAAAAGATAACATAATAAACACAAGGAGGCAGGGAGAAGCATCACAGGGAACTTCCAAGTTCTTTCTTGCTGGTACGCAGAATGTGAAGCAGGAAATAGTTTTTAAAAAAAATTTTTAAAGGGATAGAAGGAGAAAGGTGATGAAGGGTTTCATGTGTGTGGTTAAAAAATTTGAGATTTATACAGTAGGCTAGGAGCCTTCAACTATTTTTATTCACAGACTCTTAAAAGAATTTTGAAAAAATACATAACCACTCACACATTACCAAGTTAACATCTAAAATTTTTCACCTGTGGTAAAATACGTACTTAAAATAACTTACTTTCCACCCTACTGGAAATATTGACATTTTAAAATAAAATTTATAGCAACTAGTTTAAGAATGCTCAATAGACTAAATCCGAGGTAGTAAAATCATTATCCATTTTAAAAAGTATATGAATAGACTCTCCTTTCAACAGCTGAAAATTTTACATTACTATTTTCTCAGCCTCATTTCCATCTCATTTCCTCACCGAATTCTTACGTATTTTGTAATTAAAAGTCTTCCATTTTTCACTCTATCATACTTCTCTACAATAAAAATTTAAGGCACTAATTAACATTTTTCAATTCTTAAGTTTTCTATGACCCCAGGACAACGCACTATCGTATGATTTGGGATGGATGAGGATGTGACTTTCTTTGGTAAAGTAAGAGAAAGACTTGTGACTAAAGCACTGCTCTTTGTTAATGTTAATTAAAGAGTTTAATCCAGAAGTTAAGAATCTGGATACTGACTCCATTAAAACTATCCATTCAATTGCAAAGTGAGAGAAGGCTAGCTACGTGTGATTCCAACTATATGACATTTGGACAAAACTACAGAGACAGTACAAAAATCAGTGGTTGCCAGGGGTTTGGGTGGGAAGGGAGGATAAGTAAGGGTAGCACAGGAAATTTCAGGGCAGTGAAGCTATGTTGTTGTTGCTGTTGATACTATAATGGTAAATACATAACATTACACATCTGGCAAAACCCATAAAACTCTACAACGAAAAGATAGGGCCTTAATGAAAATGACGGACTTTAGTCTCTTGTCTTCCTGAAGTATGTGGCCTAAGAGGAATATTATTTTTTATTGAGTGATTATTGCCTAACAGAGGCTTTAAAAGTATTATCTCTAAACACTCAAAATAACCCTGACAGATTGGGTATGCTTTCACTTTTTTCAAGAGAAAGAGGAAGAGGCTTGAAGTTATTAAGCGGCTTGTCTGAAGTCTTATAACTAATAAACAGTAGATCTAGGATTCAAGCCAAAATCTGTCCTACTAGACTGTAGTACCACATACTGCCTTCTATCAGCTACTTAAATAAAAGGTAGAGGCAGCCCAGGCCAGGCCAGAAAATGGACTAAGCAGTGCCCTCACCAAGTCAGAAAGAAACATAAGAGTCTTATCCTACATTTTTCTGGAGGAACGACCAGAATTTTAATATTGAGATTTAAAGGGTAGCAAGAAGAAATTAATCAGTGGAAATCAGTGGACAAAATGAAAATAATTAATATGCCCTATAAATAATAACTTAAAGGGTTTCGCCTTTGCTTTGACTGAAGGGTTATAATGCATAAAGAGTGAAAGGTATTTAGACAATATTGACAAAAAAAATCAGTTCTTTCAAAATTTATCTAAAGATTCAATGCAATTCCAACCAAAATTTCAGCAAATTATTTTCTGGACATTAATGAATCTGTATTAAAGTTTACATGGGAGTTCCCGTCGTGGCGCAGTGGTTAACGAATCCGACTAGGAACCATGAGGTTGCGGGTTCGGTCCCTGCCCTTGCTCAGTGGGTTAACGATCCGGCGTTGCCGTGAGCTGTGGTGTAGGTTGCAGACGCGGCTCGGATCCCGCGTTGCTGTGGCTCTGGCGTAGGCGGGTGGCTACAGCTCCGATTCAACCCCTGGCCTGGGAACCTCCATATGCCGCGGGAGCGGCCCAAGAAATAGCAACAACAACAACAAAAAGACAAAAGACAAAAAAAATAAATTAATTAATTAAAAAAATTAAAAAAAAAAAAAAGTTTACATGGAGAGGCAAAAGACCTAGAATAGACAATACAACATTGAAGACCAAGTTGGAATACTGACACTACTTGACATCAAGACTTGCTATAAAGCTGTAGTAATCAGGACAGTGTGGTATCAGAGAAAGAACAGACAAATAAATCAAGAGCCCAGAAATAGACTCCCATAAATAGAGTCCACTAATCTTTGACAACATAACGAAGCCAAGACAGTATTTCCAAAAAACTATGCTCCAAATGAACCCATCTACAAAACAGAAACAGACTCCCAGACATAGAGAAGAAACTTGAGGTTGCCAGTAGCGGCAGTGGGGGAAGAGAAGGGAATGGGATGGACAGGAAGTCTGGAGTGGGCAGATGCAAACTATTACATTTGGAATGGATAAGCAATGGGCTCCTACTGCACAGCACAGGAAACTATCTCCAATCTCATGGTATAGACCATGGTAGAAGATAATACGAGGAAAAGAATGTATATATATATATATATATATATATATATATATATATGACTCAGTCACTATGCTGTATAGCAGAAATTGACACAACACTGTAAATCAACTATATTAAAAAATTTTTTTTAACATTCCAAAAAAAAAAAAAAAAAAAGTGGTGCCAGAACAACTGGAAATCCATAAGCAAAAAAAAAAAAAAAAGCAATCTGTACACAGACCTTAACATTCTTCACAAAAGTTAACTAAAATTAGATCACAGGTGTGCATGCAAAATGCACAACTATAAACTCCCAGAAGATAACGCAGGAGAAAACCCACATAACCTTGGATATAGTGATGACTTTTTAGATACAACACCAAAAGCATGACCCATGAAAGACGTAACTGATAAGCCAAACTTCATTAAAATTAATAACCTCTACTCTGAGAAAGATAGTATCAAGAGAGTGAGAATACAAGCCACAGACAGGGAGAAAATATTTGCAGAAAACAGCTAATGAAGGACTGTTACAATATACAAAGAACTCTTAAACTCAAAATAAAAATGGGCCAAAGACCTTAGACCCCTCACCAGAGAGGATAAACAGAATAGCAAATAAGCAAATGGAAAATGCTCCAGCTCAGGTCATCAAGGAAAAGCAAATTAAAACCATGATATGCCATTCCATTTTACATCTATCAAAATGACCAAAATCTTAACACTGACAACACCAAATACTGCCAAGGACGTGAAAGAGGATCTCTGACCTTTGTTGCTGGTGGGAATCCAAAATGATCCAGCCACTCTCGAAGACAGATTTGTGGTTTCCCACAAAACTAAACATACTCTTACCACGTGATCCAGCAATTGTACCCATCACTTACCCAAAGGAGTTGAAAACTTACATCTACACAAAACACAGATTGTAATACAAGCTTACAGACTGCAATAGAGGCTTTGGTTGTAATAAAGCAACCAAAAGGTACTTCAGCAGGTGAATGGATAAATAAACTGTGGTACATGTAGACAATGGAACATTATATAGCACTTAAACATTGGCTATCAAGCCATGAAAAGACATGAATGAAACTTAAACGCATATTATTAAGTGAAAGAAGCCAACCTAAAAAGGCTGTATACTGAATGATAACAACTACATGACATTCTGGAAAAGATAAAACTATAAAGACAGTAAAAACATCAGGAGTTGTGGGTAGAAAGATGACAAGGTGGAACACAGGATTTTCAGGGCAATGAAAATACTCTATGATGTTATAATAATGGAAACATGTTCCTATACATTTGCTCAAATCCACAGAATACACAACCCTAAGAATGAACTGTCATCTATGAACACTGAGTGACTATGCTGTGTCTAGGCAGGCTCAATTATAACAAATGTACCACTGTGGCGGGTAAGGCTGTTGATGGAGGGGTCTATACATATGTGGGGACAAGGCACATAACCAGAAATTTCCATACTTTCAATTTTTGCTGTGAACCTTAAACTGCTCTTTAAAAACAAAAACAAAAAACAGAGTCTTTTTTTAAGAAGTCAAAGGTGGCTCCTGTCTTTGGTAGCTGGGTTTTCCCCAACACAGAGGTTACAGAAAGAGTGAACAACTTTGAAACCAGAAACTGGGAAGAAAAGATGGAATTACTTTTAGGTGCAATAAACTTGAGGGTATCTGTGTTACAGACAAGTGAGTATGTTCAATAGGCACTTAGGCGTACTATCTCTAACACAGGAGTGACGAGGTCTACATTAATTCAGCAGCCTTCCATCACGACTTTCTGCTCCAAATCTTGTCATCAGATAGTTTATTCTCTACACAGAAATCAAAGTGGTCATTTACAAAGATCATTCAGATCCTACTCATGCTTCCCCATGTTACTCAGAGCAAAAGCCAAGAGCCTTAGATTCGTCTACAAATCCTTATTCCATCTGCCGCCTCATTATGTCTCTGACAGCAACCACAGGGCCGCTCATCTTCTTACCTCCAGCCTCTTTGTCCTCCCAGTATTCTTTAAGTATGTCTGACAAGTTTACCTTGGTGTCCTTCTATTTGCTCTCTCTGCTCTGGGATGCTCTTCTTGCACAGAGTTTCATGGCTAGGACTCCGCTTCGGCTCCTTCAAGTCTCTCTTCCAAGGCCCCCTTTCGGGGAAGCCTACCACTACCGTACAATTTAAAATGGCACATTTATTATTTGACTATTTTTTGCTTGTCTCTTTCCAACAGGATGTAAGTTCAATGACAGCTTACATTTCAAGGGCCTAAACTGAGCCTGGCACATGATAAATGCACAATAAATGTGTCACGTAAATAGCAAATAGAGGTCCGTGATGCATGTCCCAACGCCAGGTGGCTCCTGAACTCACAAGGTCTCTCAGGAATGAGAAATAAGCCCAAACCAACATTTAAAAGATGGGTCAAGGAAGATAAGCCCACAAAGACTGTAAAACCCATGAATGTAAGTAGGAAGAGAATGAGAAAATGAAAACAGTTGGAGCACTCATGAGGGAGTGGTCAGCAATGCCAAATGCTACGGAAACACCCAATGTGAAAGCGACTAAAAAGAGCCCATTATACACAACATGCAGAGGCACTATGATACTAAACATCTCTGAATTACACACTGTACAAGACTACACTTTATGCCATGAATTATGTTTCAGCAAGGCAGGAGTTTAAAAAGAAACAAATAGAGCACTAGTGGCTGAGTTATTCCCATTGGAGGAGGAAGCAAAGTGAGACCTGGGATAAGATCGCTCTTTCAAAAAGTATGGCCATGAGGAAAAGAAAAACAGAGCGAGGGATGGTTTAAAACCACTAACAATAACTCATCACAGGACAGAGGTTAAGTGAGCATTCTGAAGTCAAGCCAAATTGAGTTTTCATCTTTGTCAAGTTACTTTGAAAGTTGTATGACTTTGGTTTCTTCATCAATAAAATGAGTGTAATATTAGTACAGCACTGGGTATCAGTATTTCATTTCTTCTTATTGTGGAATAATACTTCATTGTATAAGATAGGCTTTTTATTTATCCATTCATTAGCTGATGGATATTTGGGTTGTTTCCACTTTTGAGCTATAATGAATAATGCTGCTACGAACTTTCTGGTGCAAGTTTTGGGGTGAACATGTTTTCATTCTTCTTGGGTAAACAGCAGGAGTAAAACTGCTAAGTAATATGGTAATTTTATGTTTAACATCATAAAGAACCGTCAAGCTTTTCCAAAGTGGCTATACCATTTAAATTCCCGCTAGCAATGTATGAGGGTTTCAATTTCTCAACATCCTTACAAATACCTATAATCATGTCTTTTTTATTACAGCAATACTTGTAAATATAAAGTGGAATCTCATTGTGGTTTTAATTTCCATTTCCCTAATGACTTATAATGTTGAGGATCTTTTCATGTGCTTATTGGCCTTTTGGCCATTTACTCTTTCTAGTAAATACAATTTAAGAGAATTCTAGGACCAAATAAAACTTAAAACATTTTCAAATTACACATGACATATTTACAGCCACTCGCGTGTTAGCTAAAGAAATGAAAAAACTAAACAAATGAAAGATTAAGGACTAGAAATACTTATTATACTGTTTCAGTCTATAACTTAATTTTAATTCCTATGCAGTTTTAATAGAATTTTTAGTAAAGGAAATGTGGCGTTCCCATCATGGCTCAGTGGTTAGTGAACCCAACTAGCATCCATGAGGATGTGGGTTCGACCCCTGGCCTTACTCACTGGGTTAAGGATCCAGCATTGCCATGAGCTATGGTGTAGGTTGCAGACACAGCTCATTTCTGGCATGGCTGTGGCTCTGGCATAGGCTGGAAACTACCAGCTCTGATTGACCCCTAGCCTGGGAACCTCCCATATGCTGTGGATGCGGCCCTAAAAAGACAAAAAGACCAAAAAAAAAAAAAAATTGTGACAACAAAATGTGCTAATCCTCTGTTCAGTATTACAATAAATACCTATACTAGTATTTTCTAGTTTGATAATAATAAAATATTCTATTAGATCAGTGTTAAGAAACTCGAATTCTGGAGTTCCCATCGGGGCTCAGTGGTCAACGAACCTGACTACCATTCATGAGGTCCAGGTTTGATCCCTGGCCTCGCTCAGTGGGTTAAGGATCCAGCCTTGCCATGAAGGTTGCAGACGTGGCTTGGATCCCGCGTTGCAGTGGCTCTGGTGTAGGCCAGTGGCTGCAGCTCTTATTGGACCCCTAGCTTGGGAACCTCCATATGCCGTGGGTGTGGTCCTAAAGAGACAAAAAAGAAACTCAAGTTAGAATCCACTTATTTTAATGCTTTAATGCTTCCTTAAAGTTAAAGGTGAAGAAAAAGCAAAAAATTAAGAAATGAATGATCTTAAAACATGTTTTGACCAACTCAATCAGATATGAATACTGCAAGTCTATCCAACACCTTAAGGAATGAGACACTCCTTAGGGGCAAATGAGTACGAGGAAAATATGCATATCCCAAGCTTGTCATCATTTTTAAAAGCCCCGAGGAAATATGTACCTCTCAGTGTAAATGACTAAGGAGAGAGAAAACGCTCTGCAATGTGTCCAGGGAGAAGCAAACTATGGACTGTCTTCCTCTTGCTTTTCCTTTGTAGGCAGATCCTATACAGACTCACTTACATTTAAACTCCAAGGCTCTTTGTTCTCCAGTAAAAAATACTTTGGGCTCTCAAGACCCCACAGGAAAATAATACCATCTACTAACCTTTACTGCTGCCAGCTTATTTTAAGGACTTACCAATTATTGGTTTGACTGCACAGTTAATAAACTGGTCATTTGTTCTTTTCGACCAGAACAAAGTTGCATATAAACTAAAACGAAGAAAAAGGCCAAACAGGAAAATGATAGCAAAGCATGTCCTTTATAACTTTTGACATTTCACCAACTAATGCCAAACTAAACTTAAATATTTTATCATTTATAAATAGAAATTATTCTGAAATTCATAGTGTATTGAACATACATGCCTGTAATCAATAATAAAGCTCAATTACATTTAACAAAATGAGGTGATAATACAGAGCGAAAAGCTTCAAGATATCAAGTTGTTCTTATATTATGCTAACTGGACTCATAATAAAACTATACAAATGTCTCCTCAAGCTTATTAATAATACCTGAGTTCCCAGCTACACTTCAGTATTTCCATTTGTTTCTTCTTAAAGGCACACGTATTTATAGAGCACCAAGGACAATCTCAAAAACTGTCTGCAGTATAATTTTTTTGCAATATAATTTGCAAGCATTTTCTACTTTTAAAAAAGTACATAGTTCTTGAAATCATCACACACCTTTAATATCTATTTCTTAAATTTATTCACTCATTCAAATTTTTCTTCTACCACTTCAAAATGGAAATTAGATTGTCTAGGTGACAATAAGAACCTTTATGAGAATGTTTAATACCATTAAACTCTGAGTGGTTCTAATACCCAGATGGCAGATGACTGATTATCCCACATTTGAAACAAAGGTTTTTTTGTCACCATAAAGATACAGTTGAACTCTCAATATTTGTTGCTTTTCCAAGAACAATTCATTCGAGGATCTTTTTGTTCATAATTAGCAATGTGATGTTAAATTAATGGAACATTTCTAGAAAAAATTACATTGCATTTTATTGCACAGTGGAACTGACATTCTGAGAAAGGGCTAAATGTCTTCTCCAAGGAAGAAGGAAAGTACAGGTGACTGTGAAACTGTCCCTCAGCTATAAGGAGAGCAGGAAAGATGAGGGGACGTGATAAAACAAGTTAACTCCAAGCGTTCCTTAGGCTGGATAAAGGGAAATCACAGCCACAAAGGATTCGGCAAAAACCAGCCCAAAGGGGGGAAGAGAACACCTGTCTACCACACTTAAGCTGACCTCTTTAACTGCTCATTACTCATATGACAGTAGCTCACTAAAATATCACTGACTAATTAAATTCAATAGGCAGTGAAAATAGGAATGTACGTTCGGTTTCATCATTCCTAAAAGAAAATAAAAACAACACTGGTTTATTTTACTGCTCCTTGATGAATCTGCTTTGATACAGAAGATGTAAATTTGTAAAGCTGAGAGAGGTAAATAGTCACTGTAATGTCACATTTTCTGAAGCAAAACCTCTTTCGAAGAAAAAGGAAAGGAAATAGGAAGAAAATAAAGGAAACCAATTTAAACAAAAAATGGAGAAATCCAATTACTCTCCTTTTGTTCACGTATAAAATGTGCTTGTTTCGAATGGCTGTCCTATTTGACAGGGCCTCAAATTTTCTTGAAATATGGTACCAAAGATAACTAAAGAGTAAAGAAGAAAGATTCAAATTTTTTTTTTTTTTTTTTTTTTTTTTTGTCTTTTTGCCATTTTCTTGGGCCGCTCTCGCGGCATATGGAGGTTCCCAGGCTAGGGGTCCAGTCGGAGCTGTAGCCACCGGCCTACGCCAGAGCCACAGCAACGCTGGATCCGAGCCGCGTCTGCAACCTACACCACAGCTCACGGCAACGCCGGATCATTAACCCACTGAGCAAGGGCAGGGACCGAACTCGCAACCTCATGGTTCCTAGTCGGATTCGTTAACCACTGCGCCACGACGGGAACTCCAGATTCAAATATTTTAAATCGAATTTTACTTCTGTATTTTGGTGGGTCTGAATACTGTTACATACATTTCCAAGAGGAGATGAACCGAAGCTGCCTGTCCAGCTGCGGGAGGCTTTGGAGGAGGTGAAACTGCACCCAAGATGCCTTTTGAGAGGTTTTTTTCTTCTCCCTCTAATCTGCTTCTTTCTAGTATTCAGCCCACATTGACCAAGATCAGAACTGGAACTGGGCTGACTAGGGGAGTGGGCAAAGCAGAAAAGGTAAAGATAAAGACTATCCCTCAAGCTTTCTTTCATGATCCAATAAAGAGATGAAATAACGTTAACAAACACCACGCCAATTCAGTCATCAACCTGCTCACATTTTTGTTTTCTTACAAAGATAATTTGTATGACACAATTAAACCAAAACAACCCTTTCATGCGAATATTCATTTTTGGAAAAGCAAGCATCAATGCCACTCATTCCTGATGCTTAAATCACATCAGTAAAGAATATGAAAGGGTATTTGAGAAGTACAGGGACCTCAAAACATGCCCCGCATTAAGGGATCCAGGTTGATGGGGTATAACCTAACTGTCCAGCTCTTAATGGTGTGTGTAAATCTAACAACTCGAACTCAGGACACCACCTCACTTTTTTTTTTTTTGTCTTTTTGCTATTTCTTTGGGCCGCTCCTGTGGCATATGGAGGTTCCCAGGCTAGGGGTCTAATCAGAGTTGTAGCCACCGGCCTACACCAGAGCCACAGCAACGCGGGATCCGAGCCGCGTCTGCAACCTACACCACAGCTCACGGCAACGCCAGATCGTTAACCCACTGAGCAAGGGCAGGGACCGAACCCGCAACCTCATGGTTCCTAGTCGGATTCCTTAACCACTGCGCCACGACGGGAACTCCCACCTCACATTTTTAAAGAAGTCTTCTTTCATATGTTTTCTCATTTGATCTTCAGGACAAGCCGATGAAAAGGTACCCCTACTTTACACAGGAGCAAAGCGAAGTTCAAAGTAGGTAAGGGAACAGTGCCATGTGTCAACGTTTGAAAGAAGTATAGACAGAAACTGAATTCAGGTCTTCTCACATCAAATCCTTGGCCTTTATTACTTGACTTTTTAATAATACCTGCGGGGCCATATCTCAATAGAATTATTCTATGGAAAAAAATAATTCCTAGGGGACAAACCAAAGTATTCCTATGTTGAGGTATATGCACTCTTGTTGATAATGGCAACACACACACACACACACACACACACACACACACACCCCCATTACTTGGGTAATGACAGTGCCACTACTCAGTCATCCAAGGGAAACATTTCAGGGTTCCGCTTCTGTTCTCTGCTACTTCTCAATGGTGACTAATGGCTCAGACGACTCTCTCTGAAGCATCTCTCAAGTTTGTGCCCTCTCCCCATCCCTGTGTTCCTACCCAAATTCATCTGTAGCTTTTACATACCCTTCAGTGCCGAAAGGTTCACAGCTGAGTCTCCTGTCACCACTCCACCTTCTCCCTCATCCATCTTGGAACTGCTCCTACACTTAACACAATTTCAGCACCTACTCTTGCAGGTTTGAACTTCGGGCACAGAACACAGGCCACCCCGCCGTCTTGACCCGGCCCTCTCCTCTTGGCTTCGTTTCCTCCCTGCCCACACCACCACCCTCACATTACCTCCTCCTCACACGGCAAACCGCAGGTTCACAGGAAAGGCTGTGTGGACCAGCACGTCCACACTTCTGGGCCTCCTCGAAGAACCACCAGACTTCTCTGAATCCTGATTCCTATCGAGTAACATCCAAGCTGAGGCAGAATGAGATCCAACTACGTGGGAGTGCAGAGTCGAAAATGAAAGGGAGGGAAACATCTTTGGATGCGCCACCACCGGCACTAAAACTCCCTGCTCTCTTGGCCCGTTTCCCTCTTAGAGATGTGACAAATTTAATGTTTCCTCCCCAAAGCAGAAGGAAAAGCATGTACCAGCTCCCAGGCCGCCAGCAGGAAAGCAGTGACAACCCTGTGAACTGCAGGATGATGTGGGAGGCCTTAACAACCATTTCTGTCCCAAGTATTCACTCTTCTTTCTCTGTTCTGTCATTTTTTTGGTGACAGAATAGGAGGCAATAAACAATCCCACAATATTACTGAAAGCGTTCATTTCAAATGCATGACTCTCCTTTCTAATCTAGCTTTCAGGTACGATCACCTAGTGCGATGGAGATGTAGAAGCAGAATCTGAAAGGGCCATCCAAAGTAGCATGTGAGTACTAAAATTATAACAGCAGTACCGTGAAACTACAGGGCTCTACACAGAGATGTTAAATATTTATATACCCAAAGGTTGTTCCATTTTCTTTTGGGCAGAACAACAAAGTTCAAAGTATACGGATGAACGTTATCATTGGATTTACTGGCAATCAGTATCAATTAAAAGCTACATTTTAAAATGCATATCAGGTGTTACTGGAAAATGCATCCATCTGAATAGCAGCTATTGAAAAGAAGTTTATCAAAAAGGGTAAATAATGTATAAAAAGTCCCAAGTGAGTGATGAAAACCTTGAATAGATGACAAGCCACGTATCAATTAGAAGCCAGTGCTCAGACTTATTGGCACCAAGAATGTTTTCTTAATTTCCTAAGTGTGCCTAACATCACACCCCTCCCCCTCCATCGGCCTGAATACCCTTATTTATTGCTTTATTAAAAACTACTTCAACCTTCTTAGATTCCTGACAAATCCATTTGATACTTTAAATTCAGCAGTTCTAATGCTTCTTTGGAATATTTTATATTTATTTATGCTTTCATTCAACACAATACTTGCTGAGTACCCATCATGGGCTTGGTGCCACAAGCACAATCCCTGTTCTCAGGGAGGCTGGTGAACAGGTCACTATCAAACAGTATGACAATGGCCACGACACACGCAAGCAGAGCAAAGGAAACCTAACTCTTCCTGGAGACTGAGCTCAGGGAAGGTTTTCTGAAGGAGGAGGTACTATCCGAGAGTTCTTAAAATAGAAGTTAACCAGAAAGTGTATGAAGATTTCAAATGTGTGGCACTTTGGGTTAATGGTTATGACCCAAGATACAGCATAAGTAAGAGTCTCAAGTGGTGGCAAGGAGCCCTGTCTTAATATCACCGACTCAAAGATTTCAATACCGGGGGCCACCACCAACCAATGTCTTCTTTGTTGACATTTTCTCTCATTTCATCTTATGGCTTTATTCTAATTTTTAAAATGTGATCCCATGTTTTGTGTTGGTTTTGGAGAGAAAAAAAAAGGTAACAATTATTTATATAGCCACAATCATTTTTCTATCAACATTTTAATTCATTTACCCAAAAATATTTATTGAGCGAATGCTATATGACGGGCTTGGCTTTAAATGCTAGGAATATAATGGTGAACCAGATATGCCCTCATGGACTTTACATTCTAGTTGGGGGTAGGGGCTGGAGCCTAACAAATGAATAGGATAACATCTCATGGTCCCCCTCAAATGGCAATAATACAAGTAAAACAGGATAATGGGACAATGGGGGGTGGGGAGGGAGTAGAAAGTGTCAGGGGCATTAGGAAAAGCCTTGCCTGAAGCAGAAGCCTTGGAGCTAAACCCTGTGTGATGAGGAGACAGCCATAGAAAGAGCATTCCAGGCAAAACAAAGTGCTAATGCAAAGACCTTGGGGTAAGAACAATCCTGGTATTTAAGTAACCAAAACAAACAAACAAAGGGAGAGAGGGTACACAATGAAGCCAAATAATTAGCACTGAAGGAATGGTGTTTTAAGGCAGTTATTCTTAAACTATGAGGATCACAGGTAACACTTTTAAAAATCCAGATGCCTACGCCATATCCCAGCACAGTGGGTTAAGGATCCAGTGTTGCAGCAGCTGGGATGTAGGTTGCAGCTATGGCTCTGATTCAATCCCTGGAAACTTCCAAATGCCATGGATGTGGCCATAAAATATATGTATATATAAAATATATACATATATTTTATATATATATTTAGGTACATGTATCACGTACAGATGGTATTTCTATTCTTCAAATAAACACCACAATATCTTTTATTGGACTGCATTTAATAGAGATAAAAGTCTCCTAATGGTAGTCAAATGTCTCATTTTCCAACTCTAAGTGTCTACTTCAATTATTTGTTTTTTAACAGCTAATGATCATCCACAAACTCAGGTACCTAAATTAAAATAAAAAAAAGCAAAAGCGATCGAGTCCTGGTCCTATTTCAGGCAAGCAAGCCAATTTGCTAAAAAACTGACTTGTATCATGTGGTTCTATTGTCCTAGGAGGTCTGCAGGTGATACCATCTCCTCCAGCTCTCTTAGCATATTAAAATACATTAACTACCTAAAGAAACTTTATTTAAAAAGTCAATCATTCCACAGAAAATAAATTTAGGATATTTCTTAATCTCCCTATCCCTAATAATATTTTATCAAAGTTGCATATATAAACACAGTACTACCATCAATTATTCTTTATGTGAATTTCAAGGCAATAGACAGCTTTTCTACATGGTCCATCAGTCATGGAATTCAGAGTAAAAAGGAATGACAAACTTCTACTCAACCTTCTCCAAGGTCTATCTGATAAAGGCAGCTGAGCCCATCTATCTCAAAACAGCCTTTGCATTTTTTTTTTTTCTGTACCTTTATAAAAACCCACATATTCTCAACTTGTATTAGGTATCTGTTTTCTCTTTTCTGGTAGACAACACCTTAATTAAAATCAGGAGCTATGTTTTATGCAGTTTTGCATAATCACAGGACAATTCTTTGTGGTGGTTCTACAAACACCTGCTTAATGAGTAATTAAGACTCCCACTGTTGAAGGTATACCACATTCAAGCAGCACAATGCTGGTATAAGCTTCTGCAAACATACATTACCAAGCCCTGCCTACCACGCTCTCTTCCTTGGTACATTTTTTTTTTAAGTGAGAAATACTAAAAATGTGCAATGAGAGGTACTGCCATGCTCCATGCAAGAAGGGTGGCCTGGTAAGACAGAGGATTCGATGATAAAAGACTGCAGACTCAAATGAAAAATAAAATGGGCCATAAATTCATTGAATCACTCATTCCTTCAGTAAACAATTTCAAATATCTAATATACGTCAGGTATCTATACCATACAAAACTAAAGACACAACTCTGCCTCCAAATAGCACATAGGCAAAAGCTATAACACACAGTACTAAAAACAGTATAAGAGCTATGCACAGGTGAAAAAAATATAAGTGCCTAATTCACTGGAGAGGAAAGGTGGTCAAGGAACTAAGCCTTAACAGGGTGAGCAGGAATCAGAAGAAGAGGCAAGGCAGGGGGATCCATTCCAGAAAGAGGCAAAGGCAGAGCTGTGAGAGAGCCTGTCGTCTGTGCAGGAGGTGACAAGCGGGTCTCTGTGGATGGCGCAGAGGCTGCAGAGAAGCATGAGGCAAAAGATAAGGCAAGGAGGGAGGAAGGAGCCCACAGCAGAGGGCCTGGTCTTTCTAGCTTTATCTTCCTGGCAATGAGATACCACTGAGCAGTTCTCAGAAGCAGGGTGGCAATGATAAAATCTGTAAAACTGTGTGGAAGGTAGGTGGGAAGGGAGGTGAGCAAAAGATATAAAGGCCTAAAAAGAATGTTTTAAAATTATTAATACATTTTGGGGAGTTCCCACTGTGGTGCAACAGGATTGGCAGCATCTCTGCAGAATCAGGATGCAGGTTCCGTCCCCATCCAGCACAGTAGGTTCAAGGGGGTGATGTTGCCTCCGCTGCCATGTAGGTCACAATTGTGGGCTTGACTCTGATCCCTGGTCTGGGAAATCCGTAGGCCTTGGGGTGGCCCAAGGAAAGAAAAATAAGTAACATTTGGCTTATATGAACATGCATAATGGCAAACACATCAACTTAATACAATTACTATGCTAATCAATGAGTTACTAACCTTAGGAAAAATAACTTTTAGAATTGGGGTAGAAAATGAATAAATATGACATTTAAATTCCTACTTAAAATGAACGAGTTCAGTTTTCATGGATAATAACACTAAATAAAGTGTTACTACCTTTAGTTATACAATTAAGATGCTAAATGAATTAAATTGAAATGAGCTGAAAACATTTATCAAAACCCGACATTCCAATTGTCTACTCATATTAAATAATTTTATGTTACTTTATGATCCAGTCTTCAATGCCGTCATCGTATTTTACATTTTTTTTTTTTTTCCTGCTTTTCAGGGCCATACCTGCAGCATATGGAAGTTCGCAGGCTAGGGATCCAATCAGAGCTACAGCTGCTGGCCTACACCACAGCCACAGCAATGCCAGACCTGAGCCACATCTGCAAACTTCACTGCATCTCAAGGTATTGTCAGATCCTTAACCCACTGAGCAAAGCCAGGGATCAAACCCGCATCCTCATGGATACTAGTTGGGTTCATAATCCACTGAACCACAATGGCAACTCCCATCATTTGTCACTTCTGTAGATTTACTGTATACCTAATGATTTAACTTCTTTGGTTTGAAAGACAATTGAATATTCTTAAAAATTGGTTTGCTAAAAATCATTAAATGAACAAATCTACTGCCAGTTTCACTAGGCTCCTTGCTGGAATTCAGATTTTATCACAGAGAAATTTACCTAAGGGTGAACTGTTGAGAGGCAAAATTATGACTATGAAATCCTACATTAGTATTTATTATATCATAACCACACTTTGCATGTACTTTAAAAGATCATCTAAATTACAGTTAATAATTCACTAAGTTATGTTGCCTTCAACCGTATGATGAGAGAATTTTCACTGTTAACAGGCCAGGCTGATTGCTAAAAAGTGGTACTTTCTTAGGTACAGTAATTGCAATAAACTGTAATGATCTACGATTGTATTTTTAACTCATCATATACCACCTCTGATCTGCTGAAGAGGGCTCAGTGGAACCTGGTCCTTGACAGCCCTGTGAAGACGTAGCTGTGTTTTACACAGGTAGCAGCTTTCTGGTCTTTGGCTTATAAAGACCCTGGTGCTTCTACAAAAGCTAGCTGGATAGCAGAGGGGGAAACTGAAGTAATAAGATGCAGTGAACAGGGTCCAGCCTATGCAGACTAAACATCCGAAAGTTAAAAATTTGCCAAAGCTCACGTGGCTCCGAGATGTAGTTGACAGAAGACGAAGCTGATGTGGCCAAGAAGAAAAGAGATGCTAGCAGCTCTCTGCCTTTAGGCAAGTTCTCACTGCTCATATCTGTGAAGTTCAACCTATGGTTCTTGGTATTCAAAAGATTAATTTTAAGACTCTCTCAGACAAGCTGACAGTTCTTATGCAGAGCTGGATTTTAGGAAGAAATGTAATTTCACCTATTTTTAGGAAACATTTTCCTTCTTTCCTTACAAAAACACAAGGTTTCTTCAATAGCTGGCCAGTTAAAACTTTTACTATTCATAAACTCTGCATGGCTAAGAACTTGATACAACTTAAATCATGTGCCACCCACAACCCCAATTTTGGCTTAGCTGAGAGAAAAACATGAAATTTAGATCCCCATTAAATGCTATAACTAGAAATTCATTGAATGTTTAAAGAGTGAAATTTGAAGATGAAAGCAAGGATGTTAAGGTCAAGGCTTTTTTTTAACCTAAAAGGTTCTATCTATATTTCTAACATCAATACCTATATCCATAAATTCTGCAGTTAACCTTCAAAGACTGGATACAAAGAAGCCTGGTAGATTTTACGTTCCAAAAATGGCCACAGCAGTACTTTCCATCCTAGAGGCTCTTCTTACATCCCATTGACAGGTAGGGTCTAAATTCTCTCTTCTTCAACCTGAATGAGCTTAGTAAAAGCGACACTATGTGCTTCAAGGGCAGGTGATAAAATAGGATTCAATTTCCACCTGACCCATCAGAACCCATGTTCTTAAAGCCTTTGGCTACCACACTACCAGTCTGACGATGCAGGGGATATGATGCTGCGAGACCAAACGAGCAACATGACAAACTCAGAGAGTTCCTCCAAACTATGTGAATAGAGATATGCTTCAGCCTCTTGCTGTTCTCACTCCAGACACCACTGACTGCAAATGCATAAGAGACCCTAAGTTAGAACTGCCCAACTGGGCTCTGCCCAAAATCCTGACCCACAGAAATCTTTAAGAAGAGATAACATTGCTTTTGCTGTTTCAAGCCACTCAGTTTTTTAGTTCTTTGTTAAAAAGCAATATGTAACTAGAACACACTTTGATACAAGAAGTGAAGTAGTATAATAAAAACAAGGAAAAATTAAAACATGATGTTTGCCTCTGGACCAGACAGCAGATATAAGCCTGAACCAGACTGTTAGTGGGAGCCTGTCAGGCCTCAAAGAGTTTAACTCTGAGGTCCCCAGAGGTTATGTTTTTGGAAGGTGGAGAAAAGGAGGTCCTTGCCACATAGTTGAAGAACATTGAGCAATATGAATGTTCGCAGTGATGTAGAAAATCGAACATGTCTCCAATGTACTCCAACCTCCTCTAAGCTAAGGAGATTTCTGAGTAGAATACTGAACGGAGCACCTGCCTTCCCTTTGCCGCTTATGATAAGATGTTTCAGAAGGAACTGCTTGGTTTTTAGCAAAATCTGGAGGAGCAATAAAAAAGAGAACTTGCTGGGTGTGAAAATTCAACTATTTATTTGGAGTTCCCGTCGTGGCTCAGTGGTTAATGTATCTGACTGGGAACCATGAGGTTGCGGGTTCGATCCCTAGCCTTGCTCAGTGTGTTAAGGATCTGGCGTTGCCGTGAGCTGTGGTGTAGGTCACAGATGTGGCTCAGATCTGGTGTTGCTGTGGCTGTGGGGTAGGCCGGCAGCTACAGCTCCGATTCGACCCCTAGCCTGGGCACCTCCATATGCTGCGGGAGCAGCCCAAGAAATGGCAAAAAAAAAAAAAGACAAAAAGAAAATAGAACTATTTTTCATTCCCTATCACTTCAGAGAACAAAAGCTTTGCCAAAAAAAAAAAAAAAAAAAAAGCAAGCCTCGGGGAAGAGATAAAATGCTGAAGTGTAATCAGAAAAATTTGGTCTACAAGTAAAAGTAAGTGTGTGACTATAAACACCCTGTGATACCACCTCAGGAATACCAAGGTGGTTGCCTCAGAGATCTTTCAGTACAGATAAAAGGTCTTCTAAGGATCTTAAAGGCATAAGGAACCAATTCTCTCTTCTAACCAACAGGACTAATAAAAATATTAGGGAAAGGGCAAAATAGGGGAAGGAGATTAAGAGGTACAAGCTACTATGTATAACATAACATATAGAGATATAATGCACAATACAGGGACTATAACCAATACATTTTTTAATTTTTTAAATACTTTCATTAACTCAGTAGTCTTCCCCCCCAAATTAAGTTCTCTGAGATTAGTGAGTCTAGAACAGTGATAGATTGTGCTCTTATTTTTTAAAGTTTTAAAGAAATATAGTTAACTTACATATTGTGATTTCTGCTGTACCACAAGGTGATTCAGTTCTACATGTGCACATCCATTATTTTTGAGATTCTTTTCCCATATAGATTATCAGAGAATATGGAGTAGACTTCCCCGTGCTATACAGCAGGTCCCTGTTGGCAAGTCATTCCATATACTACAGTGTGCATCTGCCAATTCCAAATCCGCAGTCCACCCCTCCCCCAAACCTGCCCCCTTGGGTAACAGTAAGTTTGCTTTCAAAGTCTGTTTCTGTCCTGCAAATAGGTTCATTTGTATCTTTTTTAAGATTCTGCATATAAGTGACATCACATGATGTAGGGCCAATATTTAAGAATGCATTTACATAGAGTATCCTCTATAAAAATATCAAATCACTATGTTGTATATCTGAAACTAATGCTGTAAATCAATTATACTTCAATTTTTACTTCAATTGTTAAAGAAAGAATCTTAAGAGTGTTTTCCCACCATAGCCTCATAGGGAACCCATAAGGCAGCAGTTATCTCAAAAATTTTCTGGGTGTGGCTTTTGCTAATAGAGGGGAATATAAATTAATATATAATATACCCTAAAGATTTTTTTTAAAGAATTGTATCAGCTCAAACTAAAAGGAAACAAAAACAACACAAAATGAAAAGTGGCTTTTGTACCCTCCAACTTTCATGCACAGAAAGAAGGTTGAGAAAACTTGTCAGCAATAAACACAGGCCATGTGTTTTTGGAAAAAGAAGGAAAATTCAGAGGATGGAAACAAGGACACAATGGGAAGAGCCAAGAGTCAAAGAGAACAGTCCCCAGGGAACAGACCGAGCCCCTACTTACGCAAATGGCAGCAGGACCATCTGGGTTTGAGATATGCTATGGAATACAGTAGCCTCTCATTTCTCCCTTTTTGAACAGATGGGACCATAGCCTTTTCCCATGCTTGTCACACCATTAAATGTTGGCTTTGTAAAGGGCAGATAACTTATCTCTTTAGTTCAGAGCTTTTCAGGAAATCCTCTAGTTCAGGCATTTTCAATATTCAGGAAGTCTCACCCAAGGAGTCTCCTCTGCACCTGGACTTTAGAAGACAAGGTTGGAGACGGCAAGGTAACACAGTAATGAGGGGACCTTTAGGGGCTGGAAGGCAAGAATAAGCGTGTTTACATGTTCGAGGGCTGTAAATGGCTGTGGTCAGAGGATGAACACTGGTAGATTCTGTTTTCCAAAGATCACCGCAATAATGTCTCCCATCCCAGCCTGTTCTTCTTACAACATAATTCTGATTCACCTTGAATTTTTTACTTTCACGTAAGTACAGCTATGCAGTTGAGAGAGCCCACGTCCTGATCAGATCTTGGAACCTGCAGTAGCCCCAGTATCTTTTATGACACCTTCAACAGCCAACTGGAAGCTTCCTCCCTGTGCAGTCACTGGCTCTTCAGCGTTAATGATCTGCCGATTTTTTGATGCTGTATTGGGTCCAGATGAATCGGGGCACAACTGAACTCCCAATGGGAGAGGGAGATCAGAGAGAAGACCACCAAAAATGGGAGCCCTGAAAACTAATCTAAGAAAGGCGAGAGATGGTAAAGGCTGCTGAAAAAGAATTTGATATGGAAAAGGAGATATTTGAAATAATTGTTCTGTAGAAACTGCCTATTAAAACTTTTCATAAATAAAGGATAAATATTAGGCCATGAATAACATCTGTGTGAGAAACATCTCAGTGTTTTATATAATCAAGTTGGTAAGAAAAATACTAAATAAAAAAAGGCCAAATCATACCGTGATAATGAACAGAAAAGAACCATAATCATGACAATAACTTCACCGGTAATAAAATAAATGAAAATTAAAACAACTATGAGAGTTTCTAGCCGGGTAAATCACTATCAAGTTTTGCTAATATTCAATACTGTGAGGGCTGTGGGGAAAAATGTATCCTTGCACGTTGATGAGGGAAGTATCAATTAATCCAAACATGCTGAAAAGGAATTAACATGTATGACTGGAGTCTTTACAATGTCAAGGCTTTAAATACTTTATTAAATTTAAATTTTAGACATTTATCAAAAGCGAAAGTCCTAAATTCAAAGACAGACTTTTGAATTCGGTACATGAATTCTGAATCATCAAGGAGTAATGATTATCAACTATTATTATGATGCCTCTATTTATTTAGCAGCTACTACAAACTGTGTTCTATGAAAATGTTTTTACTGTAGTGCTTCTAATATTGTGTCACATTTTAGTAGTTCTCACAGTATCTCCAATGATGTCATTTTTTAACTATTTGTTATGGTGATCTATGACCAGTTATCTTCGACATGACTCTGACTCGCTTAAGACTCAGACGACTGAATTTTTCCACAATGACTTATTTTTAAATTAAGATATGTATTGTTTTAGACATAATGCTGTTGCACATTTAACAGACTACAGTACAGAGTAAACATAACTTTCATGTCACTGGGGAACCAAAAAGTCATGTGACTCATTTTGATTGCAATATTCACGTTACCATGGTAGTCTGGAATTAAACCCGCAACATCACTGAGGTATGCCTGCATACGATACACTTATTAGCATATGCATGTATGTATGTATGAACGCATCAAAATAAGTAATGGAAAGAAATGAACCCGTATGTTTCCTATGGTTATCGGAGGTGATGATACTAATAAATTGATTTTTTTTTTTTTTTTTTTTTTGGTCTCTTTGTCTTTTTACAGCCAAACCCATGGCATGTGGAGGTTCCCAGGCTAGGGGTCCAATCAGAGCTGCAGCCGCCAGCCTACACCACAGCCACAGCCCCGCCAGATCTGAGCCATGTCTGCAACCTATACCATAGTTCACAGCAATGCAGGATCCTTAACACACTGAGTGAGGCCAGGGATCGAACCCACATCCTCATGGGTGCTAGTCAGTTTTGCTAACTGCTGAGCCATAATGGGAACTCCCAGATTTTTTATTTTTATTGTAATTTCCAAATGTTTTTCAATGGGAAGATATCATTTTCCTATTCAAAGAGATCATAAAAAAAGTTGTTTAGGGCCTATATCCAGAAAGATGAAAACTTTAATTTGAAAAGATATATGCACCTCAATGTCCATAGTAACACTATTTATAATAGCCAAGACATGGATGCAACCTAAATGTCCATCGTCAGTTAAGTGGATAAATAAGATATGGTATATATAAACACAAAATGGAGTGTTAGCCATAAAGAAAATGAAATAACGCCATTTACAGAGCAACATGGAAGGACCTAGTTGTCATACTAAGTGAAGTAATTCATACAGAGTAAGACAAATATCATGATTTCACTTATATGCGGAATCTAAAAAGATGATACAAATGAATGTATTTACAAGCGGAAATAGACTCATACTACAAACAATAAATGCTGGACAGGATATGGAGAAAAGGGAACCCTATTACATTGTTGGTGGGATTGTAAATTGGTGCAACCACTGTGGAAAACAGTATGGAGATGCCTCAGAAAACTAAAACTAGAACTACCACTTGATCCAACAATCCCACTCCTGGGCATCTATCCAGAGAAAACCATGACTCGAAAAGACACATGTACTCCAATGTTTGTGGCAGCACTCTATACAATAGCCAAGACATGGAAACAACCTAAATGCCCATCGACAGAGAAGTGGATCAAGAAGATGTAGTACATATACACAATGGAACATTACTCAGCCATTAAAAGCAAAGAAATGATGCCATTTGCAGCAACATGGATGGACCTAGAAATTATCTAAATGAAGTCAGTCAGACAATGAGACACCAACATCCAATGCTATCACTGACATGTGCAATCTAAAAAAAGGACACATTGAACTTCTTTGCAGAACAGATACTGACTCACAGACTTTGAAAAACTTACGGTTTCCAAAAGATATCGGTTGGGAGGTGAGGGGATGGTGGGGGTTTGGGATGGAAATGCTCTAAAATTGGGTTGTGATGATCGTTGTGCAACTATAAATGTTAAATAAAAAATCTACTGAGTTACAAAAAAAAAAAAAAGAAATAGACTCACAGACATAGAAAATAAACTTATGGTTGCCAAAGGGGAAAGGGGGTGGGAGGGATAAATTAGGAGTTTGGTATTAACACAAACATATTACCCTATATAAAATAAAGTACAAGGACTGCTGTATGGCACAGGGAACTATATTCTATGTCTTGTAATAACTTATAAAGGAAAAGAATCTGAAAAAGAATATATAGATATATCTTAATCACTTTGCTATATACCTGAAACAACACTGTAAATCAACTATCCTTCAATAACATTTTTTAAAAAATTATTGAATTTGGAGTTCCCGTCATGGCTCAGTGGTTAACAAATCTGACGAGGAACCATGAGGTGTGGGTTCGATCCCTGGCCCCGCTCAGTCGGTTCGGGATCTGGCATTGCCATGAGCTGTGGTGTAGGTTCCAGACACGGCTTGGATCTGATGTTGCTGTGGCTCTGGTGTAGGCCTGTGGCTGTAACTCTGATTAGACCCCTAGCCTGGAAACCTCCACATGCCACAGGTGCAGCACTAGAAAAGGCAGAACAACAACAAAAAAAAATTATTGAATTAGTTTAAATTTGATAATAAAAACATTTTAAAAATCAGTATTAGTAGAAAAAATAATTTGTTTAAAGAAAGCAAATAAACAACACAGCTAAAGTTACAGCTAACAAAACACGACACTGAATAAAAATTATATATTTTAAGTGGACTTAATTCTTTCCAAAATACTTTGTACACATGACTCATAAAACTCCTTCAAAGAAGATTTTATGTTATCTATAGCTTGAACAATGGGTTTTTTTTCACCTTATTATTTACTGCAAGGGAAAAAATATTCAAGAAATAAAGATATTGTACATATTACATTCTGCATTAATACTATTTAAATACTTCTAATTCCTTAAAGATTCTGAGGATACATTTTACATATTGTAATATATGTATGTAGTAGCATATATATTGTAATATATATATTTTGTAATAGATACACACACACGATAAATGATCACCCAAACCTTCAATACAAACAAAGGCAATACGATGCAATGTCAGAGAAAATCAGGGGGTTCCTGTCGTGGCTCAGCAGAAATGAATCAGCCTAGTATCCATGGGGACACCGGTTTGAGCTCTGGCCTCACTCAGGGGTTAAGGATCTGGCATTGCTATGAGCTGTGGTGTAGGTTGCAGAAGTAGCTCAGATCTGGCACTGCTGTAGCTGTGGCGTAGACCAGCGGCGACAGCTCTGAATGGATTCCTAGACTGGGAACCTCTACATGCCACAGGAACAAAAAAAAAAAAACAACAACAAAAATCAAATAATTTTAAAAAAGGAAAATCAATCTTAAAAGCATTTAGGCACCTTATTTTAAACTATTATTTTTAAATAAGATCATATTCTACTTTTATCCATCAATAAATAATCAATAAAAGAAAAAAGTCTATCAATAATAATAAAATAAAAATGCTAATTAAATAGGATCTTTGTCATGTCAGGCTTGATAATATCAAGAAGAGAAATAGATATGGAGTTGCTGCCTGTGGCTGAGGCATCTCTGAGTTAAATCAGGGTGGTACATGTTTACCCACATTTTAATTGTCATGTGAAACTAAACACTGAAGTTAACTGGCACAAGTGATAGAGGTGAGGACCAATTTTTTTTTTTTTTTTGGCTGCACTCTGTGGCGTATGGAAGTTCCCAGCTCAGGGATCAAACCCATGCCACAGAGTGACCCAAGCCATAGCAGTGACAATGTCAGATCCTTAACCCACTGAGCCACCAGGGAACTCCTAAATTGTTTTTCTTTAAAGTAAAAAGTAGAATAATAAAGGGCCTAAGTAAACATTAGTTTTTAGTAATGACTAATTCAATTAATAAAAATGTTGAGTTCAAACACCAATGGGATCATACTATTCCAACCAGTGGGATGGTCAAACAATTTTTTACTTAAATCAAATTGAACCTTTCTAAAACACATCTATTCCTAGAGAGAAAACAGTTATTTTTGTTTATCATATTCCACAGGCCAGTTCTCTCATTTCACAAGGATTGAAACTGAGACTCTGGGGGGTTGAATGACTTTCTACAAAGTCTGTCAGTGAATCAGAGGCATCAGTTCCTCCAAAACCTGACAATTCTACCTAGTTTCCCTGACACCTCTTACAAGTCCCTTGCCTCCCTCCTTGGAGGATATATTCTAAATTCTCACAAACACTTGTTTATGATGCCAATATGCTACCAAAAACTGAATGGCCTCTGGAGGACACCTCTGGTTTATTTAAGAGATAGAAAATGCATCTTAAAGAGCATGTCACACGACAGGCTGAGCTCATCTGTCAAACTGAGAACAGACACGTTTTCCATTTCATGCGATGTTAGAAGTAGTACCTTGAAATCACCATCAAGTGATCAATCACCCCCTCTGGTTCAAGATTTAGTAATAGCAAAACTCCCCCCGAAATATTATTTTGTTCGAGTAATTGAGGTATATGAAGTGTATAAAAGAAGTGCAGTAAATAACAAAGCATTGAGAAGTACAGCCATTACTTAAAACTTCATGAAAGCACCCCATTTTTTTACACTTAAGAAACCACAAGGCAATAACACAGTACACATCAACTCCTTAGCAGACTTCTAAACTTAAAGACACAATCATCTGACTAAGTTAAAATTTCAGTCTGCAAATATTTATTAAGCATATACTATGTGCCAGGTACTGTTATAACAATTGAAGGTACTTATGGGAATAAAGCAGGCAAAATTCCTTGCCCAAATGGAGCTTACACTGCAGTGGGGGAGACAAATAATAAGCAAGATTTAAAAATGAAATATGTCCTGCTAGTCATGAGAAAACTAAAGCAGAGAAGGAAGCGTTCTGCTCTACTAATTCTGTTATTGCAGCAAGAACACAGGCTCCTAACCCTAAAATGCAAATAGGACGTTGTTAAAATAATCAGGATGCAATGGGGGTGGGGTGAGGTGGGGGAAGGCTTTGTGACAGGCTATGAGTTTTCTGAGAATATTGCTCAATGTTAAAATAAAGGCCTTCAGGTTTGGAATAGAAGAAAGAGCCCAGTCTGCTAGCCAACTACAGGTGTCTAACGAACAAACGTCTCAGGGGCAGAATGCAGTCTCAGGGGTGGGTGGCACACGGTGGAGCCAGGAGACCTGGGATGGAGAGGTGAACTGCGACTGCCCAGCAAAACTGCTGGAAAATCCACAAAACAAGTATGAGTGAAACTAGGAAAAACATGTAGGTCATCAGGGAAATGTGACAACGGAAACCGGAGTACTGGGTAAGGGTGGATGCAGGAGAGTAAGACCCCGTTACTCTGGAACATGGGCTAGGGTACAAGAGCACAATGGTGCCAACTCACCAATCAGGAAACTCACTAATCTGAAAGGTCTTACATCCTCATTGACTTGGCCCAGGATGGATGCTCAGGTTGTCTCAAATACGAGAGGCCCACAGGCTGTGGGCCTGCCACCTGCCCAGTCCATGAGCTGCCTTCAAGTTCTAGCATAAGGATCAAAGCTAAAACGAACTTCAGGAATACAAAATGACTAAGTTGGCTGCTTCTCAAATACTCCTCCTAGCATTTCAGCATCTAAAATGGTAGCGTAAATTTCCTAACATTTTTTAGTCTGATAAAGATAGCTAGTTTTTTTGTTTGTTTTGTTTCTGTTTTTGTTTTTGTCTTTTTAGGACCACACCTGCAGCATATGGGAGGTTCCCAGGCTAGGGGTCTAATCCGAGATGTAGCTGCCAGCCTATACCACAGCCACAGCAATGGCAGATCCAAGCTGCATCAGCTCACGGCAACACTGGATCCTTAACCCACTGAGCGAGGCCAGGGATCGAACCCACAACCTCATGGTTCCTAGTTGAATTTGTTTTTTTGTTTTTTTTGTCTTTTTGCCTTTTTTTGAGCCGTTCCTGCAGCATATGGGAGCTCCCAGGCTAGGGGGTCAATTGGAGCTGTAGCCACTGGCCTACACCAGAGCCACAGCAACGCGGGATCCGAGCCGTGTCTGCGACCTACACCACAGCTCATGGCAAGGCCGAATCCTTAACCCATTGAGCAAGGCCAGGGATCGAGCCTGCAACCTCATGGTTCCCAGTCAGATTCATTAACCACTGTGCCACGATGGGAACTCTGATATCTAACTTTTAAAAAAGCATATTTTTGCGCAGAACTCAGGATAGCATTTTCATTTTCTCACTTTAAAAGGCAAGCCATGAAAAATGGCTTTCTTAAACTTGCCCTTATTTTTTATAATTAATTACTCACCATGTCCACGAGCTTAGCATTACCGGGTTCCTCTGTGGAGGCCCAGTGAGAATTTGTCATAAGGAGGGAAGGAGATGGGGGGGGCACACTAGCCAGGTATAAGTAATCACATGGTCTCTAGCTACCTCTTTCAGCGACAAAAATAAGCCATGCAAATATTATTAAACAACGGCATCTGGAGAGATGCCAGGAAAGTCCGGAGATGACAAAAAGAAATACAGTGGCTCTGGATGCAAAGTCACAAGCATCGTTAATACTTATATAGCTAAAAAGAAAAGTAACTAATGATGCGTTATCATCACCATCTGTATGGAGATACCCTCCACGTGAGATCAAGAATATGGTCATGTGTGATGTCACATGTTCCCTAATAAATTTCTGCATCTGACTTGCTTTGAGCTCCTAGAGTACCACAATCAGAATTTTTCATGTTCTATTTGATTAAACAGTTAGAGGAAAATCGATCTCTTTCACATGGACAAGAACACCTGTAAATTAAAGTTATCTACTCCAAAGTCATCCAATCCAGACGTTAATAAGAAAACAGAATGCAATTACAGAAAGTCACTTTACAGTCAATGGGGTCGATACTTACAATCTGTAATGAAACTGCTACATTTACAAGACTGCCTACTTTCTGAATGGCTCTAGTTCTAGGCAGGCTGTTTGACTCCATACGCTTAAGCCCAAGAAAGGTGACGAAGGGGTCTGTGCGTCTACTTAACAGAGCTGGAGACGGAATCCAAGGTCTGCAAGTGTGTGGTCTTGGTCAGAAGAGGAAAACTACCCCTGAATGCCACGGATTTATTTTTCTGTAAACTTACGGACCTTGAAAACAACCCAGCTTTTGAGATGGGATCTCCTCCCCACGTATCAGGATTATGTAAAATTACCTCCCAGGCTTGGTTTGACTGCCTCCTCTTGTCACCTCCCAAGATAAAAGATTTCACGGCCGACTGACTTGCGTTTCTCCAAGGGCCTGCATTCCCTTCATGGAACTTCCAGGATCTCTCCTTCAATTTTCCCACACTATCTCTTAGGATATAGCTGGCTGTGTTCATGAAAAGTTTTCAGTGTTAACCTACCATATAAAATAATATTTTCAATGACTGCATGTGATCTGAATTGAGGCATCATATTTTAGGTTTTCAACTCTTAATGGTACTTTAAGTTCAAGCTATTAAAATGCAAAAGTTCTCAGACTTGACAATGAAGTCATAAACTCTCTTGAGAACATTCATGCCATATACACATAGCCAAGGGAAGGTTCTGCTCGCCTGCCATTACGGCCAATGTTGTTTCCATTCTAATAGTGGTTTCTCGACCATCATCTAACCCTGAGGTGGGGCCAAGGGGCTCTGTGAAGTTCCCACAGGAGCCCAGAGGGGAGCTGGGCGAGGGGTATTCAAACACGGCAGTTCTGCTTTTATCTTTTATATACTGGACTTCTGATAAAATTTATTGGAAGAAAAGTATCTCCCTGTGAAGAAAGTACTCACGTCTTCATTCGTGATCAATTAACACAGCTGAGTTCTGTGCTATGTGACAGACACAAACATAAAAGAAAGAAATCTTTTGCTTTCAACAAATCAAGTTACTCATTTGACAATCAGGTTCTGAGTGTCCGTTGGGTGCCAGGTACTGAGCTCTACAGTGGGAAATCTGATGGTGAACACAGAGCTGCAGGTCTGGCCTGGGGTCAAGTAAGTGGTGAACTAGAAGGATGTTCAAAGAATACAAAGAAATACAACACACAACTGCGATAACTGGCATGAGGAAAGCTGCAAGACAAAGGAGAGCATATGGCCAGAAAACTTCAATCTATGGAGACACTGTGTGGTAGAGGTGAAAATAACTGTGTGAACTCCTACCTATTACAATTCGAAGTGCTCACTAATAAGTCTGCACAAGGCTCTAGACTAGCACAGAGGAGCCAGTGACGCGCTCAGCAAGAGGGAAGGGACACTTTACAATGAAGGTGCCATTCAGGCTTCACCTAGGAAGAGTTAACAAGGACACATTATATTGCAGAAAAAGGCTGGCAGGAAAAAAAGGGGGAGAGGAGAATTCTCCAGACAGAGGTTTTGCTTGTGCAAAAGGAACAGAAATTTTAAAAAGGGCAAGCCCTCAAGGATGAAGTAAAAGGTCTTCTCAAAGAAGAAATGAAATCACAAACAACATGCAAGAAAGCCTTGTATACTACTCTACAAACCAAGATTTAACCTGCACAACCTGCCATGCAGGTGACATGGGGTCAACTCAAGGCTGTAATCAGGAGTGTGAGATTATCAGCACTGCATTCCAGAAAACTCACCCAGAAAGCAGTAAGAAAGATAATAGACCAGAATAGAGAAGACTGGTGGCCAAGAGACCAATCAGAAGCGGCCACTCTTTTACAAGCCAAGGATCACTACAGATGTGGATGCGTTTTGGGTTTCCTACCGTATGCCGGCATTTGAAAAGTTTGTTAAATCAATTAATAAATGGATACAAAATAATGCTGGCATGCTAGACCAGGGCAGCAATATAAAGAATTATAAAAGACAAGCAAAAATGGCATGACCTGATGGCATAGCAAACAGGAGGTCACTGAAAGGTTTTGGTCAGAGAAGGGACATAGTGCAAACCCTGCTTAAGAAAGCTTACCATGTTGCGATGTATCAGAGAGAACGAGTAAATGACAGAATCAAGACTGATTTAAGAATGCTTGCAACAAGACAGCTAATGAAGTTCAAACATGAGCTAGACGTGTTTAGCCTGATAAGGACTGATATAAACACAGGAAAAGAAAGATGAAAAAGACCAATTTTCAAAGAAAAATCAATGAGGTCAATCAATAGATGAGACCAGCATTTTTTTTTTTCTATTAAGGGGCAGATCATAAATGTTTTAGCTTTGAGGGTCAAATGGTCTGTAACAGAGCTACTCAACTCTACCCCCATACCAAAGAAGCAGCCACTGCCAGCCAGAGACGATGTGCAGGCAAATGGGCATGGCTGTGTTCCAAAAAAGCTTTATTTACAGAACAGGCAGTAGGCTGGATTTGGCCAGAAGACCACAGTTTACTGACTCTAAGAATAAAAGCAGCTGGGGAGGGTGTATCAGTCATGACTGGGTTCAGCTATGAATGAATCCAAAATAACAGTGGTTTAAACAATAGAGAAGTTGACTTCCATCTCCTAAACAAAATCCCCAGGTAAAAGATAGGTGTGGCATGGCATCTCCGCAATTCCAAAAACCTAGTCTTGCCATCATCAAAAAGTCTATAAACAATAAGTGCTAGAGAGGGTGTGGAGAAAAAGGAACCCCCGTACACTGTTGGTGGGATTGTAAATTGGTGCAACCACTGTGGAAAACAGTTTGGAGATGCCTCAGAAAACTAAAACTAGAACTACCACTTGATCCAACAATCCCACTCCTGGGCATCTATCCAGAGAAAACCATGACTCGAAAAGACACATGTACTCCAATGTTCATTGCAGCACTGTAAACAATAGCCAAGACATGGAAACAACCTAAATGCCCATCGACAGAGGAGTGGATCAAGAAGATGTGGTACATATACGCAATGGAACATTACTCACCCATTAAAAGCAAAGAAATGATGCCATTTGCAGCAACATGGATGGACCTAGAAATTACCATGCTAAGTGAAATCAGTCAAACAATGAGACACCAACATCAAATGCTATCACTGACATGTGCAATCTGAAAAAAAGGACAGAATGAACTTCTTTGCAGAACAGATACTGACTCACGGACTTTGAAAAACTTATGGTTTCCAAAGGATATCGGTTGAGGGGTAGGGGATGTGCTGGGGGTTTGGGATAGAAATGCTCTAAAATTGGGTTGTGATGATCACTGTATAACTATAAATGTAATAAATTCATTGAGTAACAAAAAAAGATCAGGAAAAGGGGTGTAATGTACAACATGATACGTATAATTAACGCTACTGTATGTTATATACAAAAATAGGGTAAATCCTAAGAGTCCTTATCACAAGGAAATATTTTAAGTTTTTATTTCACTTTGTACCTTATGAGACAAATGTTTACTAAATTTCCTGTGATAATCTTTTCATGATAAATGCAAGTGAAATCATTACGCTGGACACCTTAAACTTATCGTGCTGTGTTTCAATTATATTTTGGTAAAACTGTCAGGAAAAAGGTCTAAAAAATAAAAATGCCACCTGCAAAAAACAAAACAAAACAAAACAAAAAACCTAGTCTCTTTCGATACTGTTTTCACACCATCCTCCACCTGTGACTGCCAGCTCTTGGTTCAAGATCTCTGCTTGAGGTCCAGCCATCAATCAGCCTTCCAACAAAGCAGGGAAGAGGAGCAGAAAAAGATATACCATCCTAAGTGACTAGACAGAGTTCCCAGTGATAAAAAGAAGGATCCCATTGCTAATCCATCCCGAAGGCACTTACGATGGAACACGTAACGTGAGAAAAATGAATGCACACATGTAAGGTAACCGGGTCACCATGCTGTACAGTAGGAAAAAACAAATAAACAAAAAAAAACAAACATATATATATACACACATATAAATAAATGATAAAAAATAAATTAAAAAAAAGATATACCCTTCACCCTGAAAACAATTCTGTAACTCATAAAACCTTTTTACTTGGCTGTCTACTGTCACATAAAGGCCAAAAAAAGACTGCACTTGTTTCAAAGTGAATGGCAAAACGTCTTAAGCCTTTTTCATTCATTCTAAACCAGAAAATATTTTTGTTCACTTCTTGATTGCTGGCTTGTATAAAATTTCTTATTGGCTGAAAGTTACTCAATAAACTGTTTTCCTTCTGTCTGAAGTAATAAAACTATACAACACTATAAACATTTTCCACGTTTAACTCCAAGATACTTGGCCTTCTGGCTAGAAACAGTAGAGCTTTTGTTTTTAAAATTAAAGCAGCCCCTTAGACCTAATTTACCTCAGAATGCCCAATAATTTTTTTCTTGTTATGTTCGAATGTAACTATCACCTATTCCGAAAACACATGGATACACCAGAGATGGACCTCACTTACTCTGGCTGTCCCTGAAAATGGTTCACTGACACAAAGAATAGGAAAAATGGAGTTCCCTGTCCTGGCTTAGCGGCAATGAACCCAACTAGTATCCCTGAAGACGTGGGTTTGATCCCGGGTCTTGTTCAGTGGGTTAAGGATCCAGCATTGCTGTGAACAGTGGGGTAGCTTGCATATGCGGCTCAGATCCCAAGTTGCTGTGGCTGTGGCATAAGCTGGCAGATGCACCCCCAATTAGACCTCTAGCCTGGGAACCTCCATATGTCTTGGAGGTTCCAAGGTTTTAGGTGCCAAAAAAAAAAAAAAAAAAAAAACACAAAGAATAAGAAAAACAACAATGTCTAAAGATCTCCTGAAGAGTCTAGTTCACAGGAGATTTATGCTATGAAATTATGTTCAAGGTAAGCAAGAGTCAATACTACAGCTACAATGGGGAGATAATGCCCTCGCAATGGTAACAGAGATGCAGTATTTCCTTTTATTGAGACATAAGTTGACTTTTCTTAAAAGACAACGCATGACTAAAACTGCCATCATAAACCAACAGCTTTGCAGTTTTTCCCTTCGTATTAACAAAAAGAGAAAAAAATTAGCATCCCAGAAAATCCCAACAAGTTAAGAGGAGAGGTTGGTCCTTAGGATCACACAATAATGCAAGACGTGTTGACGCTAACTCTCAATTTAAACAGTAATTCAAGAGCTGTTAAGCTTTTCCTTAAACACTGAATACATGCACACAATTCAATTAACATTTAAATCTCCGAAGACTGATTTTTATGAGAAGACGACTAATTTCTTGATTGTTTCTCACATGGACCTTTTTTATGTTTTCACTTTTAAGGGGACTGCAAAACTAATAAATAATGCACAAAACTTTCCAAGTTGCACGTAAAGTCATACTCTCTAGCCCAGATTTGCTTTCAGATATGTCTCAACTCACATAATATTTTTATTACCTGACATTTTAATAAGCAAAGATCAAAAACTTCACTAGCCAAAGCACTTCCAAGGCTCTGTGAAGTAAATTAACTTTATGAAATGGAACCCAACTACGTATTTTTGTAATGAAATTTTATATGACATTTCAGGAAAGAATGCTGTCCTTATAAAGATAGCCCATGTGGCTCAAACAAGAATATTGGTAAAAAAAAAAATATTTAAAAGAAATGTGAGAAGGAACACTTTAATAATCAAAAGGAATAGTCAACCTTCAGGAGCCTCTGTAAAATGCTTACTGACTCTCCCAGGGATTACCCCCAGATCCGACCTGACTGGCCTGAGAAGGGTCCCTTGACCTTATTTTTCTGGCAGAGACAGAGGAGGGGAGAGCATGTGAACGCACTGGCTCAGGGCGCACCACGAGGCTTACGAGACCACTGGCCACCCAAGAATTACCATGAATAGCTAACAAGATCATTTCAAATGTTTTGACAGGTATTAGCTGTAAAGCAGTATGTGAAATATGTTTCATATTAAAAACATACAGAAATGTCTACAGTAAAAAAATAAGTAAATACAAATATTTTTGACCCTCCTAAAATTCTTCTCACATCACACTCCAGTTCAATAATCTTTATCCAGCCTGGTTTTCAAGCAACTCTAAAATCTATTCTCCCCCTCACCTTATGGGCACTTAACCTCTCATGTCTTCCCAGTGCAGAGCTCTTTTCCCACCAAATCAGCTTTCTCACTTTTTTCCAACCGTATTAAGCTCATTCCAAACTGAATTTTTTTTTTTTCTTTTTATAGCCGTGCCTATGGTACATGAAAGTTCCCAGGCTAGGGGTCAAACTGGAGCTACAGCCACTGGCCTATACCACAGCCACAGCAACACCAGATCCAAGCCACATCTGCAACCCACACCGCAGCTCATGGCAATGCCAGATCCTTAACCCACTGAGCAAGGCCAGGGATCGAACCTGCATCCTCACAATACCAGTCTGGTTCTTAACCAGCTCAACCACAACGGGAACTCCCAAACTCACCATCATTTACTTCTAAGTCTTGACCTTTGGCTTAAACTTGCACTACCACCCTCACCCCCCAGGAAAACCCTCCGTGTTCTCAGATGACCCATCCTGACCACGCTCACCTGAGACCAGTGCTCCAATTCCACCCCACCACTGCTGGTCTTTTGATGCTACACACTACCCGAGAACCCTTACAGAAGCAACAATCATTTCTGAATAAGCTCTAATACGGTGGAGCTGCTGCGAGAGTCTGAACTGCGTTTCCCCAGAATTATATGTTGAAGCCCCAGTTACCTCAGAATGTGACTGTATTTGGAGAGAGAGGGCTGTTAAGGGGGTAATTAAGTTATAACTAGGCTGTTAGGGTTCTTTCTAATTCAACAAGACTGCTGTTCTTAAAAGAAGAAGAGGTCAGGACACAGGGAGAGACATCAAGAATGTGTGTCCACAAACGGATGACCATAGGAAGAGGTAGCAAGAGGGCAGCCATCTGCAAGCCCAGGAGAAAGGCCTCTGATGCCTGCACTTTGACCTTGGCCTTTCAGCCTAAAAAACTGTGAGAAAATCAATTTCTGCTGTGAAACCCCCCAGCATGAGATACGTCGTTACGGCCGCCCTAGCAGACTAATACCCCTGCCATACGCCCAGACACTGTCTAGTGTCTTCCTCACAGTAACCACTTAATCCTCAACACAGCTCTGTGTGTTAGGCGTGGTTACTGTTCGAGAAAACCGAAAGAAATGAAGTCATCTGTTCAGGTCTCAACGGAGACCCTTGCAGCAAGTAGAATCTAGGTCTCCTTTCCTCTGAAGCTCATGATATTAAACACCACGTTTTACTGAGTCTATGTGGATGATCCAAAGATAACACTATTACCACTAGCACTGCTGACGGATGATGAAATGATAGATCGAGAAGCAGAAAGCTTCTCTTTTGCTTTTTTTTTTTTTTCCTTTTTCTTTCATATATGTTTTAAGAACACATGCAGTAGTCAAGTTCCATAATTAAGAATGGCCTATTTAAAAGAGTTGTTTTAGAAAAGCTTCAAGGATACAATTTGGCACATCTATGTTTATCTTGGTTCCATCCAGATTCTTACTTCAAATCAAACATGAATGATAAGCCACACTAGCCAGGACCTAATAAAATTTATCATATTTCACTGAATCAAATGCCTGCATTTTTTTTCTTTTTACATTGCAACACCCTGGCGAAAGGTACCTGTTTCATCAGTAACACCACCACTACGGGCATGTTTTCACATAGTTAGCTCTGAAAATGGACTGTATCTTGTGTCTGAGAGTTGATAAAGGCTTTGATTCACTAATTGGACTTGAAGAAAAAAATGAATAAGCACAAGACCATCTATGAAGCATCCTTGGGATAAGCTCAAGTAACACAGGAAAGGCAGATCAAAGAAAAATGTTTCTCATCTACACCTGTACTGTAGACAAGAGGGGAAAAAAAAAAAACAGAGAGAAATCAAAGAGCAAATGCTAGATTTCAAACATCCTCAAGTCTCCCAAGAAATACAGAAAGGAAGAACCACAAAGAATTGCTATACATGTTCTCCCACCCACACACTCCGAAAGGAAAATAACACCCAACCGAGGCAGACGCCATGGGCCCAGTCTGTCCATAAAGTGGAAACCAGTCTCACACTTTATAATCACACCTTCCATACCACCATGGACGGCAGGCCTCCTGCGTGAGGCATCGAGTTTCACAGCCATGCTCAAACACAGGATTGTTAACACTAAGCCACAGCAAGATCTGTGACTGAGAAGGAAGAATGATAGGTAAATACCCGCATGAAATATGGCCCCAATTAGAGAACTCCACAACTCTTGCTCTACAGATTATCTGTTATTTGGGCAAATGAATAAACCAGCAACAATTGAATGCTGGGTGCATCAACACAGCAATCAGTTACACTTTAAGAGACTTTATTTTTAACACAATCAAGTCTGCTCACCTTTAGCCACCTACCTCTTAAATGATTTCTATTTCTATTAGAAACTAAATGATTCCCTTTAATGTCAGAAGGAATACAGCCTACATCTCATTAGAAAAAGACACAGTTACAAACTGAAATCAAGACCGTTATTTTGATGAGTGAAAAAAATGATGTATTTCAATTTTTTTCTTTAAACAACATAATAAAAATCAAAGTCTATTTCCACTAAAAGGCTGCCCAAAACACTGCTGACGGGATTTGCCAATGATCCACAATTTATGTTATAAAGTTTGACAAGAGTACACTAAGTCTATCAAAGTTGTTCAAAAGCAAATTCTAGTCTGTTACTGGCACCCAACTAGCTAGAAATTAAATCCAGAACTCTATCACCGTAAATATTTTGCAAACTCAATACTCAACTTATTCTTGCTAGAGATGAGCTTTACCAGTTGTTTTTAATCAGACAAATCAGCAACCTTTAAAATCTGGTGAGCTGACCTAAGTTATAAAAGAAGTTATAAAATTATAAAATAAGCTACTCCACATTCCAAACCCATGAAAGCATTTTATCTTTTTGTGTTGTTGTTGATAATTATATTATGACCTTATGGGGAGGGAACCATCATAAAAACAACTTTCATTTAAAATAAATTAAAACAAAGATTAAAAGGCATGATTAAAGAAAATATGATGGAACATAATCTCAAAACGTTGGATCTCGAGAAACTGTAAAGGTTTGTTAAACTTGTAATTACGATATCTGATCACTTGTAATGGAACATGATGGAGACTAATGTGAAAAAAAGAATGTATCTATATATGTATGTATAACTGGGTCAGCTTGCTGTATAGCAGAAATTTACAGAACATTGTAAATCAAGTATAATAAAAAAAATTTCTTAGGAGTTCCCATTGTGGTGCAGCAGAAACAAATCTGACTAGGAATCATGAGGCTGTGGGTTCGATCCCTGGCCTCGCTTAGTGGGTTAAAGATCCAACGTTGCAGTGAGCTGTGGTGTAGGTCGCAGACGCAGCTCAGATCCTGCGTTGCTGTGGCTCTGGCGTAGGCCAGCACCTTAGCTCCAATGAGACCCCTAGCCTGGGAACCTCATATGCCATAGGTGCGGCCCTTAAAAAAAAAAAAAAAATTTTTTTAATAAATTTGTAATCATGACCACAACTAAATGAAACCTATTGGCAACATCGAATTCCTTATTTTTAACGTAGGGATAATAGCAGTTCCTGTCTCAAAGATTTATTGTAATAATTAAATGTGTTAATATGTATGAAGCACTAAGAACAGTTGCTTAACAAATGCTATGTTAGTATTTGCTCTTAGGATATTAGTGTATAAGCTGTTAGTATTAACATAAGCATTATCAGCATTATCTGAAGGCTTAGTTCAGCTTAATCTATTCACACATAACTCTAAGCTGTACCCGACAGGAAGCCTTTTCTCACTAACCCAACTCTGACAGACATGGCTTTCTTCTAAACTCCTGCTTTCTGTTAGTCTAATCATATATCAGAAAATTTGGTTACAATATTTTTTTTTTGCTTTTTAGGGCCACACCTTCAGCATGTGGAAGTTCCCAGGTTAAGGGTCGAATCAGACCTGCATCTGCCAACCTATATCACAGCTCACAGCAACAATGGATCTTAGTCCACGGTGTGAGGCCAGGGATCAAACCAGCATCCTCATGGATACTAGTCGGGTTTGTTACCTATGAGGCACAACGGGATCTCCAGGTTACAATTTCAATTATTCACTGTTGAGCATGTTAATCTATAACGAAATGGGTTATAACAGCCTTTAAAAAGAGACCACGAGTACACCACGTCTGCTGTCTTTTCTGGTTCTCAAGCCTCAGACTCTTAGGAGAGCACCTTCCTTCAGAGCAGAGAACACACACACACTGGATCATCTCCACCAACGCCAGTCACACGTGAGGCAGAAGGGGGTGAAAGCTGAGAACACTGTAAAGGTTCCGATGAGGGTCCTGCCTTGTAGAAAGAGAACTATGCATACTAGAAAAGAGGTTACGTTCCAGTTAAATCATGTGACTGTTATAATCCGCGCTGGGTAGAATTCTTAAGGAAAAAACCTTCAGTGTAAAGGGGTTAGGAAAGACCTAATGGAGACAGATGGTGAATGTGAAGAGTAAGCCTTAAATAACAGAAGAACTACCAGTTAAAGAGCATCGACACCACGGTAAATAATGTCCATTTAATAAGAAAAAATAGCTAACATATACTAGGTGTTCTGTATACGTCAGGAACTATTTTAAATGCTTTATAAATATTAACACATTTGATCCTCAAAATATCCCTGTGAGGGTAGGCACTATTGTTTCCATCTTAAAAATACGAAAGTGAGCCCCGGCAAAGGTTTCATGATGTCCTCCGTGATCATAAAGCTATGAAGTGGAATGGCTGCGTTATAATCCCAGGAATTTGGGCTCTCAAGTCCCTACTCTTTATCATTACGTTAAACTACTCTCTTCACGAGCTTATGTAATTTTCAACCATCCTGCAAAGGATGTCATGCATTCCACATACTGTAATCTATGTAAACAGAGCCCCCAGAGTCGTACGGTGCACAGTTTGAGCCGCTGTATACAGCACCCATAATGATCTGCATCACAGAAGTAGAAAGTTTAATAATTTATCCAGATTCGCACGGTTGGTACAATCAAAATCTGAAACAGGGTCAGTCTCACTCTTTTCACTCAGGCATACAATCAGGAAAGCCAAGACAGAATAATGAGCAAGATTGGTTCTGGGACCCAAAGAGTAGACCAGTTTGGTTTGGTAAGAGAAAGAAGAAAGAAAAAGGATAAAGGTACTGGTTCATTTCCCATCTGATCTCTATGGTCTTGGTGAGAGAAAAAAGCCAGTGAGTGTTTCTGAAAAGCACAGTGTATAAAACACTGTCCTCAAGCGAACCTACCTATATTATATTATACTACAAAAATGAACTGTGTACCAGTGTTTTACAAGTGAATCTCCACTGGGGAAAAAAAAAATCAAGAAGCAACAAAGAACAACTGTGGGCTCTGCCTAAGGGAGGTGGCAGCAATGGATGGGGTCTAAACCAAACACGTAAGTGCTAAAAATAGAGCTGTCACAGAATGTAATTCATTAATGGATGTAAAAGTTACTCTGAAAATAGAAAAGCTCTTACAAATAGAAAATGCTCCTACCTACAGGGAAGCAAGGAATTGGATAAAGGGTGGGATGAGAATGCAGTATTGTTTTTCAAGATCAACTGGAGTCTATATTATGCAATGTGGTCTCATTTTTGTATTTGCATTTGCACTATTTTAAGTTCCCAGAATAACATTCAGAAAAATGTACGAACAATGAATTACAAAGTAAACCATAACTGTACTCATTACACTTAAATATGTACTACGTAAATCTCAAATGACTAGGGAAAAAAGACTCAAATAAGCAAACAGATAAGCAAATAAGATGTCCTTCAGCAGAAGGTGGACGGATAAACTGTGGTATATCCACACAACAGAATTTTATTCAGTGCTAAAAAGAAATGAGTTCTCAAGTCATGAAAAGATTATGATCATTAGACAACTACAGAGGTGATAAATTCATTTGAGTAATAAAAAAAAATGGAAAAAAAAAGACATGGAGGAGACTTCACATGCATATTAGTAAATGAAGGAAGTCAAATCAAAAAGGTTACATACTTTATGATCACAACTATATGTATAAAAAGCAAACCTATGAAGCCAGTAAAAAGATTAGTGGTTGCCAAGGGAGGGGATAAATAGGCAGAGTCTTCTGGATTTTTAGGGCAGTGAAAATACCACAGTGATAGGTACATGCATGTCATACCTTTGTCCACACCTACAGTGCACCACCACCACCACCACCACCAAGTGTCGACTGTTACAGAAACCATAAACTTTGGGTGATTACAATGTGTCAGTGCAAGTTCACCAACTGCTGCAAAAGTACCATTCTGGAAGGGGATGCTGAGAGCAAAGAATGTGTGGGAGCAGGGGGTATACACCCATCTCTACACCTTCCCCCTCGATTTTGCTGTGAACCTAAAACAGCTCTTAAAAAACAAAGCCTTAATATAAATAAACAGACAACAACAAAACATCCAAGAACTTTCTGGCCTCATGACCTGCACATGTGAAGCACTTATTCATGCTGCTACTTAGAGGCTGGAACACTTTGAGAAAAATAACATTTCTTAAGACAGTATTAATCTGATACTCCTTTTGCAGAAGTCATTTGATCCTCAGCAACTGCATCCTACAGGAATGAACACACCCATTTTGTAGATAAGAAAAACTGAGGCTTGGTTAAGAAATCCATCTAGGGGACTCATCAAGGGGGAAGATGTAGCAGTCCACAGATCTTTCCTTGATGAGGCTGTAGCGGCCTTTTGAAGACAGGATTACACATTCCAAAAGCTGCTTCTTCCACCACTAAACCATTATGTCTCAAAGGTCTAAGTATCGGTCAATTCAGTCAAAATTTCACAAATCTGAATAGGTTTACTTTTACGATCCCTGGCTCTTATAAAAGGAAATTACCTGACAGCCCCCATCAGGTACTCTTTTTCTATCACCTCCCAGTAAAGCTCAATGAGCTTCAGATGCCTCTACCTTCCTGTAAAACTACGTTCCCTAAAGGGAATCCCAACTAACGTTTTCATAGGCAATGAGGAAAGAATTTAATGGAAAATACTAAAACCGAGGGCTGAATGAGAGTTGTTTTTCTCCGCACAATAAGAATTCTGGAAAAGACATACAACCCGCTCCAAATACTCAGCAGGAACTGGAGAGAGGACCAAAAAAAAAAAAACCTGCAAAAGTGATATGAAGCAGTCTGTGGCACGGTCTTCTGTACTTGATAATGAAACTGAACGTTTCTTCTTTAAAAGGTTGTGATTTTTAAAAATTAGAGCTGTCTTTAAACGCTACCATAGAAGAGGCATGTATACACAAAAGTCAGAGATAATTAACACCTATTTCTTTTCTATCAATTAGGAGGTCTTTGTTCACCAGATTCAAAATCTGGTGATAATTTTGATAATAATTTTGATAATTTTGAATTTCCATTATTCCACATGTAGAAGCTGAGGAAGCCCAAATTATTTTCTCTGAGGAAGTACCATCGTTTCTGTCTGGCACACAATTAATAGTCCGGAAAGAATGAATTTTCAGGTGGAGAAAAATTAGAAATATAAATCCATCCTTGAAACGAAAAGCTCATCTCTTAACTCACTTTACCTTTTGTCCTTCCCAGAACACAATTTATTGACAAGTACATTGACCCTAAGTTAAACATTTCACAAAATAAAGCAATGTTTAATTACCTGTTTGATGGCACACCTTTTGCCTACCTTCATTCACTCTTGTCAGAGACACTAATAAACTGCTTTAAACCTTGCACAGCCTCCAGACCGGCCGCACAGCCACACCCACACTGCTCAGAAAGAAACGCTCCACCACCTCCCACCCCAGGCTCATCTCCCTGTTCTACACAAGCCCAGGCAAAGACTGATTTAGCAAATCCGAGCTGAAACCTAGACACCTGTAGTTTAAGAGGGGAGAGGAAAAAAAAAAAAAAAAAAAAAAAAAAAACCCAACTGAAAAATAAAGAGGAAAAAAAGGCCCCAGGAGATTCTGTCACGCAGCCTGCATTCTGGACTACAGTTTCCCATTTACAAATGATAAAATCTAAGCTCAGAGAGTTACAGAAGTTGCCAATGTCACATGGTCAGCTACAAAGGACCCCAGAGTGTATGGACCTCTGAGCTCTTAGAGAACCTGAGCTCCTCAAGGGTGAGAACCACAAAGTCTCATCTCTTCTTGTTGTTCCTTTTTATTTTCCTTTGTTCTTAACTTCTATCTCAGTGAGAAAGATTAGATACCTCAACAGTGCTCTCTGCTCATCTAGTTTCAGGCAGAAATATTGGTTTTGTACTTTAAATACACTATTTGCCTTGGGAACTGAGAACGTGTGCCCGAGACTGAGGAACCGGGCAGGTTCCTTCTCTTGCGCTCTTTCTTCCACGTTCCTCATTTCGGGTGTCCTCTATGCTTCTCAACTCACTTGCTTCTTTGGTGGGATGACTGCACAAATACCACCTGGTAAGAACAAGGGCACTCCGATAGGTTGGAACTCTAAGTACCGACTACAGTGTGAGCACCTGGTTTGACAGGGGAAACAAGCTATGACCAGGAAGAGACTTCAGGGCAGAAGCGTGAGGTCAGAAAGCGTTGGCTAAAAAATCTGGGCTCTCCCTGGTCTGGTGTGTGTCACTGGACGTGCTACCTGTTCCCAAGAGCAACACGTCTGTCTCACGGGATTGTGAGAATTAAATGAATTTGCATATGTAAAGGACTTAACACCTAATGCAGTCCAGGAGTTGCAGCAACAGGTGCAGCAGTGTGATCTGAATGGGTGAGAACTAGAAGAAGCAAGGGAAGCCTGTTAGGGCAAGCGTAGCTCTGGACTGAAACCGTGAATAGCCAGAGGGGATGTGTTGGAGGCGGCCTCTTTTCCACGAAGAGAATGACACTGCAAGAAGGAATGGTGCTAAAGGAGCCAAGACAGGCCAGAAATCAAATCAACTAACCACCCCTGGCTACTTGTCCAGCTGGTCCTAGTATCACATGAAGGTATGTGTCCTGACTACAAAATCCTGCTTGCTAGCAAGAACATTACTTCAGCTAACACGTTTGAATTTAATATCTATTCTACCCCTAATCACAGGGCGGTACAAGTAAAGAAAGAATCCAGCCCTCAAGGAACTTCTAATCTAACAGAGTAAGTCACATAAGTGACAGCCACTCATTAGTTCAAAGAAGCAGTTATCGAGGAAGAACTGTGACGATGTTTTTTAAATATGCTTCTTCCATTTCAATACTCCTAAGCGATCTTACACCAGCAAGTCTTTCACTTTATCCAGCTCGTTAAATCTACCCGCACTGCTACACAAGCATGTCAGCAGTATGAAGTCCATCTAGTAGTTACAGCTGGAATTTTGTTAACTCAAAAATAATACTTGTTACCAGAGTCCAGGAGATGCAGCTTAAATTTTCTTACCAGACTTATTCAATATACACATAATTAATCTCCCATGTTGGAGTGAGAGCAATCAACCTAAATGTAATTCACAAGAATACACAGATTATGACTGCATGTCTTTTCTACTAAGAGTCAGTATCCTCCCCGGAATATGAACTTTTGAATATCATACTATAAACTGCAGGTTCTCATCTCAAAATATAGCATTTGAAAGAGAACATCATTTATGTAATGTTGGCTTTTTGACTTGACTAAAAAATTCAGTGACTGAAGCTAAAACCTGTCAATTCAAAATTCACTCATAATTCATAATTTTATGCTATTCTTAAGTATATGTAGGATAAGTTCAGTTCTTTCCACTGAAAAATCAATTCTATGTAGCTCATTTCAAATTTGCTCCAGTGCTTTCTGTAAGAAGCTTTCCCCCGAGCAATTTTTCCACTATGTATTAGATGCCTCACTCATAAAAATGAACTCTCATCTATCAAACTAAGTGATACATGAACACAATGGAAAAATTGATAAAAGTTTGAAATTACTACTCTCTGACAAATTTGAGCTTTTTTTTGCGGGGGGAGGGTTGAACTGGAGATACAGATACTGGCTTACATCGCAGCCACGAGGGATCTCTGAAGCACTGAACGAGGCCAGGGATCGAACCCGCAGCCTCATGGATATCAGTCAGATTCGTTTCCACTGTGCCACAATGGGAACTCCCAAATTTGACATTTTTAAAAGCTACAATTTTCCTTTCATTTTTACTGGGATTATGAAAAATGTTTTACATTCTTACATTGCTGAGCAAGAATTAACCAATCCCCACTCAAAAAGGGAGTGACGACAACAACAATCTGAAAAATTAAAAAGAGTTTGTTGCTGAAAGATTCATTAGCGGGAACTCGAATATACTCCCTGATAGTGCACGGCAGGATTCACTTCTTTTAGCAAGGGTTATACATGATTATCTGTGAGATCACTGTAACGTGAAGAGTCTAGATTGATAACCAAACAGGGAATCATAAAAAGTATCCTTTCATTTTCTCATGTCAGGAACTTTGATCTCTCTTGTTTAAAATACAATGCAGAATTTTACATAACCCAGTAAAAGTCATTATGTCCTAGTTATTGTTTTTTTTTTTTTGGCTTTTGAGGCCCACACCCGTGGCATATGGAGGTTCCCAAGTCTAATCAGAGCTGCAGCTGCCAGCCTATGCCACAGCCACAGCAATGCCAGATCCAAGGCGTGTCTTTGACCTACACCCCAGCTCACGGCAACGCCAAATCCTTAACCCACTGAGCGAACCCAGGGATCGATCCTGCTACCTCTTGATTCCTAGTCAGATTCATTTCCACTGCGCCATGACGGGAATTCCCATTACTCTTTTTTTCCACTACAAAAAACAGACACATATAGAAGGTATAGTTTGTCCATGCAAATCACAGTAATAAATTATTATGCAAAAAGAAAAAGTCTGATAAAGGCACAATATGTAAAGAACTTTTCGGGTAGGTCTATACCCGTTAAATAAATTTCTCTGATAAATGATTTATTTTCTTCACTATTTTACAGATTAGAAACAGATGCATTTATTATCCTACACATCATACTCCAGATATTTTTTTCACATAATCTATTCCATTAGATTCTTACCTTTATGCTAAAAGTAAATATTTTTTTTTATCATCATCATGGAAAACAATTCTTATCTTCTATTTAAAGCTGGGACACTCAAATGCTGGAAAATCTGATAGTTTCAGAATAAAATTCAGGCTATGTTACCTCTGTTGATGCAAACTGTGATTCTCATCGCTTTGCTAAGTTACACTGAACGAGAGGTAAAGCAAAACCTTTCAGGGAATGTGCTAAATGACAGTCACCGCTGTTTTCCCCAGTTGTGTTATGAAATGTTCCATACATGGGGCCCATGTCATTACTAGATCTGTTAACAGTTTCACAGCTCAGAGCTGGGCTTCATTTGTTAAGCATCAAGCTGCCCTATCACTAGTATAGAGCTGAAAAGGTTGTTATGGTTCATAATGTAAAACTCACAAAAGTGCACAGCTGCTGTTCATATTCTCAAAGAAGTCTGTTACAACAATGATGTCACGGAAAAAGGCTGGAATCTATTACATGTCTCAGACAGCCAAGCCATTCAATCTCTCCAGTCAATGCAGGTATACAGGTTGCACCATAAACATTATGGTAGCATTACAATAAGGCAAAAAGTTCATTACAAAAAAAAAAAAAATCACTGAGGGCAGGTTAATTAGGGCTTATTTATAGCTTCACTTACCACTGGAACCACCTAAAAATACAATGTCACCATCAAACTGACAACTGTATTGTGAATCACAAAGCTTTGCAATCACAAATAATTAGGCCTTTGAAGGAAATGATACAAGGCCATCTAAATAAAGAAAACAATTTCCCTTTACCTACCATACAAATCTATACAGGAAGTGGATGAATTCTCTGGTTTCCAGAGAAATGCAAAGCAATAATGCATTACTAATTTTAAGAGTTCATCTATGAATTTAAAACAAAAACAAAACTGCTACCACTTGTCAGGGCACAGAATGTTAGCTTCCCACCCTGGCAGATGGCAGAGGCGATGTAGAGGAGGAGCCTGGCTTCTTTCTTTCAGTCTTTTTCTTAGCAAAACACACAAACCATTTTCCAAGTGAGGATTTCTAAAGTGCATTTAGAGATATATAAATATTAGTTTATACTATATACATTTGCGGCATTTTGACTATTTCCATGAAATTCCAAATTAAAGAGAAATTCTGAGTATCTTTTGTATGTGCAAAAGTATCAATAGTATCTTTTGAATGTGCAAAAGATGCCATTAAAATGATTTGAATGCCCTTGAGATAAAAACAGAGCAGATGCCAGAGATGGAAAAATGCCTGAACTCTAGCTCCAAAGCTGCCACCTTCAACAAGTCATCTACCAGCATTCAATTTCAATGTCTTTTACTTTCAAAATGAAAACCACGAGAAACAGTGGTACATGAAGTCCCACCTTCCGCCAACAGCATTAATATTTCTCAACCTACAGGCATCAGGTGTGGGAGGACCAAGCATCTGAAGGATGACAGCTAAGCCATGCGTGATTCAGGGCCCCGTCCTGAGCACTGAACGCATGCTAATTCATTTAACCTTCTAACAAACCATGTAGCAGGGACCATCATTATCCTCATTTAAAGATGAAGATGCGCTATGAACGGAGTTTGTCTTGCCTTAAAACAGCAATTTATTCCTCACCGTTTTGGAGGCTAGACGTCTGAAATCCGCAGGCCATGCTCCCTGTGGAGGTCCTAGGCAAGAATCTGTGCCTGTTTCCTGCAGCTTCTGGTGGCTTCATCCCTCAAGTGTGTGCCTCCATCTTCACACACCTTTCTCTCTGTGCTGAGTCTTGTCCCTTTGCCTCTGTCTTAGAAGACATCCAGCCTGACTGATCGAGGGCCAGATCTTTTCCCCACAACACTAGACAACTGCCCCTTCTGCGGTATCCTTTGGAATGGAGAGGTCTGGCTGTTTGAATTTCCTAGTAATAGGGGAAAGTCAAAATTGAAGAGTGGAAGGGGAGTTCCTATCATGGCTCAGTGGAAACGAATCCAACTAGTGTCCATGAGGATGCAGGGTTGACCCCTGGCCTCACTCAGTGGGCTAAAGATCTGAAGGCCATGAGCTGTGGTGTAGGTTACAGATGAAGCCAGATCCCGCGTTGCTGTGGCTGTGGTAAAGGCCGGCCACTGTAGCTCTGATTTGACCCCTCACCCGGGAACCTCCACATGCCTTGGGAGGGACCCTAAAAAACAAACAACTGAACAGTAGAAGATGTGCTGATTGAGGACACTGCAGTGCCTTAGATCATAGCAGTTCTACAGGAGGCACAATATGTGGAGAAAGTATTCAGTATTTCCCTAGTGCCTAATCATTTTTACATTGTCCACAAAGTGCAAACATATCCTCAGTGTTACCAATAAGAGCATTTTATCTGCATGGACATACTCTATCCAACACCTACAACTCTAAGGCAAAAATTCTTAACACCTGCTTCTATGTGGAGTTGGACTATGAGGCTACAATTTAGTCTATCCAATAATGGCATGCCATACGGTGACAGCAATAGTTAAACTTGGTATCAGCTATAAGATGGCATTTAAACATGGTACCTGTTGCATATAACTACACTCTGCAAATAAGATGTTTCTACCATGATTATTTACAGCTGAAGGCAAACCCTACTTATCAGTATGGAAACAGCTTTGTTTAATTTACTGCCTACTGAGACTTGTTTATTTGGTTGATTAATAATAAGTAAACAAAGAATAGTTTCAATCTCAGTAGCATGAAACATAAATATTCAGAAGTTCTAAAGTTTAGTATCTTGACAAAAGTGTGATATACTCACAAAATTTCCTACATGTCCCCATTTACTTTCACTAAAAGCACTTTACAGATAGAAAAGACCTGATGTATTTTTTACTTTTTCATCAAAGCAGTCAAACATAGAGATTCTTCTCCTCCATTGTCATAGGCCATTTAGCTCTAAAATCTCTGAGAATTCAAACTCTTCCATTGTGTCTTCATGCAGCTGTAAAAATAAAATTATTCTGACTCCATTTAAATTCCTTCTTGCCCCAACATAAACATGCATGCCAAAGTATACAAGACGAAAAGAAAAATCCACTTATAAGTACCATTGCTGCACAAAAACCAATCCCAGTCCTCCCTCTTCTTCCTCCTGAAGCAACAACAGGCAGGTAAACCTCAAACTAGACTCCCTTTTCCATCTTTTCTGACTGACTTCCGGTCCTTCGCCTGTGCCGACAACGATGCAATCAGAGAACTCCTTTTACAGTTAATAGCCACGATACAAGGTAAGTGTGGAAACAGATTCTAAATCATTTGAAACGTTTTGGGCACAGCTGGCAGAGCACCTGTCAGATGTGGATGACTGATGTTGGAAACACAAAACAATGGAAGCAAAGGACTATTCATACAATTTTCCCCGCACCCTTTTCAGATATTTTAAATTTACTGAAAGACTCTGATGAGAAAGCAACAAACTAGAATTAGATTAGCATTTTATTTTTCTTCTTAAAAACAAGTAGCCACCCACTGAACATAAGCTCTGCACAAATGAACTGTTTCCATTTTTCACATATCTGAGACTGCTCAACAATTTCAGATATGCGAAAAACTCCTATAAAATTCTAACCTTCTTTGTTTATGCTGTCCATACCACCTGCTGGCTTTAACCATCATTTTTAATCTTTTCAAATGTCTAGTATATTTTACAGATAAAAGTGGAAAATCTATATAAAGAAAATATTACTTCTGTGAGTTCCCAATGTGGTTCAGCAGGTTATGAACCTGACTAAGATGCAGGTTCCATTCCTGGCCTCGCTCAGTAGGTTGAGGATCCAGCACTGCCGTGAGCTGTGGTGTAGGCTGCAGACAAGGCTCGGATTCTGTGTTGCTGCTGTGGATGTGGCCAGCAGCTGTAGCTTCGATTTGACCCCTAGCCTGGGAACTTCCATATGCTACAGATGTGACCCTAAAAAAAAAAAAAAGAAGGAAGGAAATCTTACTTTGAACTTTACTATCTTGAACTACTCAATGTTTATTCAAAGGTTAGTAACCGGCACTTTTTTCTTTTATCACCTATAGGAGAGCCAGGGTGCACATTTCACAACTAAAATCTATAAGGTGCATAAAGAAAGAACCAAGCTGAATTTCATAAGATATTTCACCAAACAGAACCAACAAAAAAACATGGTTTCGATCATTAAAGTTCCAACATCCAAATGACGTATCTGACTTTCTACCTCTGAGATCTCACTTCTAATCAATCAACAAGCATGTACTGCATCTTGCATGTATAACGCAACTACTATCACTACCTCTAAAGTCAGATCAACTTTTCTGTGGGGGCGGGGTGGGGGGCCCCCCCGCAGGAAAAAACAAAAGCAGAAAAAAAAATGAGTTAAAAAAAAATCTGTGCCAAAATCCAATCATTCCAGACCGAAAGTCTTAAAGAGGATTGTGAAAGTGAGAATGAACTTTAGTGGTGATTCTGGAGACCAACAGAGAACGAAGTAACAGAGCCTAGAAACATATTCAATTCAGCACAAAGGAGAGGAACGGGTTTGGTGCAATTACAGCGGCCTTAGTGCTAGCTAATGGCATGGTAGAGACGCTCTGAAGTGAGCAGTAATCTAAGTTGACTAGCACTTCAGCAGCCTCATGTTAAGTCAGCCTATACGTTCTGTACCATTCAGTGACATTTTTCCTCACATGTTCAACAACTGTGATAAAGACAAAAAAAAAAAAAAAAAAATCCTTTAAGAACTTAAAGCTCTGGTAAGACTACAGAAATTTTTATCACCAGGAACTATGGCATCTTGGAAAGATCATAATACGGCAGAAGGTCAAATTTATAATAAAGCAGATGTAAAAATTCACCAGACCCAGTGTCTAATTGCCTCCTGAACAATTTTTGCTTTGTTATTCCACAAGTGTTTGATTTTTACATCATGATTATAATAACCCCCCGTGCATTAATATGGTTGACTTAGTTCCTAGACCAAAAAAAGGGGGGGGGGGGGCGTAGTATTAGATTAATTTACAAGAACGCTGTGGCTAGATGACAAATGTTAGGTATCGGTTTGCTTTGGACCTCACTGTGACAAAGTTCACGGATTTTACAAACTTGACAATGTCGAGAAACTCATACTGCATTAGGCTGGGGAAACTTCCAAATGTGCAAGTACAATAGGCACTCGTGTTCACTTTCACATTGTGGTTTTTAAATTTTCATGACAAGTAATAACATCACAGACCACCATGTTGTCAAGAACCATTACTTTTACGTTGAAGAGTTTAGTTATTACCCTGGTTTTAAGTGCTCATTACTCCCTAATTATAAAAGCTGTAAAATCATCCTAGAGCAAAGGAGAAGCGTGGGGAAAACTTAAATTTGTAGTGGTAGCTCTTCTTGGCTCACAAACAAATTTCTCAATCTATTACTTTAAGCATCTGGTTCCATCAACACTTTTCTTCCCTTTTCTTTACCTTTTTAAAATTAATGCATAGCCGATTTATAATGTTGTGCCAATTTCTGCTATGCTGCAAAGCGACCCAGTCATACATATACATATATATTCCTTTTCTTCTATTATCTTCCATCATCATCACCAATTTTTTTTTTTTTTTTTTTTTTGTCTTTTTGCTATTTCTTTGGGCCGCTCCCACGGCATATGGAGGTTCCCAGGCTAGGGGTCCAATCGGAGCTGTAGCCGCCGGCCTATACCAGAGCCACAGCAACGCGGGGATCCGAGCCGCGTCTGCAACCTACACCACAGCTCACAGCAACGCCGGATCGTTAACCCACTGAACAAGGGCAGGGACTGAACCGCAACCTCATGGTTCCTAGTCGGATTCATTAACCACTGCGCCACGACGGGAACTCCCACCAATTTTCTTAATCCTTTTCTGAAAGTTAGTGATTTCCAATTTAGGATGTCAGAATCCTAAAAAAAATTATTCATCAAATAGGGGACACAGTGATTAAAAGTTGAGATTATGGAATCAGATTGTCTGGGCTCTTTGGCAAAATTCGAAAACCTCTTTTTGGCGTAGTTCCTCTTCCACATAGGGTTGAGGTAGAAAAAGGGTACTGTGCAAATTATAATGTGCCTTTTTAAAGAGGGTTTGGTATACGGCAAACGTGGCTATTATTTGCTTGTCTGTTGTTGCCTAAGAATTCACAGCATCTTGACGCTACTAATAGTTCCCTATGTTTGAAAGGCCATCAAAATTCATTACGTTCCAATCCTAAATTCCAAGGACCAAACAGGACCTTCTAAAAATCTGTGTGACTCTTGAAGTTCCTGTTGGGGCTCAACGGTAACGAGCCCAGCTAGTATCCTTGAGGATGCAGGTTGGATCCCTGGCTGAGTTCAGTGGGTTAAGGATCTGGTGTTGCCATGAGTTATAGTGTAGGTCCCAGACATGGCTCGGATCCCAAGTTGTTGTGCAGGCCGGCAGCCGCAGCTCATATTAGACCCCTAGCCTTGGAACTTCCATATGCTGCAGGTGTGGCCCTAAAAAGAAAAAAATCTACGTGACTCTGGACTGAGATACAGTATAGGTTCTTATTCCTGTTTTTCCCATTAGACTCCTACAAGTAAAAACTCTGTACCTCATCCTACAAAATGCACATTAGAAGACTAAGAAAGTGCAGAAGGGATGACCAGTTAGGGACCTCATGATCCAAGAGGAACAACATGACTTTGAGTCCCCTCAATTCTTTCGCCACCTGCCACCTCATACGTCCTACGCTGAGGCAGTGTCATCTTCATTGTCCTCAGGGAGCTAATACGCAAGTGAGAAATGTAGAGTCACATCCTGTAGCTATCAGTTTTAGCCTTTGTAGCCTGACTTAATTACTGGCTCAAAATTTGTGAAGCTTCTGCACATTCCTCCTGGTTTCGTCTTTTTTGTCCACCCAGGAAGATGGTTTATCTTCTATGAAGCAGTCATGCCCAATTCAATGTAAACCCTTTCTCACTGTTCACCTGAAAACTGATGAATTTGGCCGGCTTTTGTTCTTTATCTCTGGTTTTCGTTTTCCCTGTGAGGGTGAAGAGTGTTCTAGCCATAACATCCTTCATCCCATTAAATACTGTTTACAACTACTGTTTAGAACCCAGCCAAAGAGGGGGTCTTACCTCACCATCATTATAAGATCATGCCAGCTGTCAATCATTTCATTTTGTACTTGGGCATCTGCATTTAGGACTCATTCAGTCCAAATTTCACTATATATGGATTAATCTCTTACACATCCACCTCAACTTTCATTCACTGTTGTAATTTTTCCCTGTTTAATTTTCGGCCCTTTAAAAAATAAAAATATTCAAGATTTGCCTTTATAAAAAACCTAGGTAACTAAGATTTACTAAAAAAAATAAACTAGGCAAAACATGCACAGAAGGACTCACTGATCCAATCCTGTAACTTTGCTCAGGCCTCAGACCATGTTCCAGCCTCAACTCCCTCACTATCCCATGATACTTTTTTTAATCCCTCCTTAGGGCCGAGCCTGCAGCATATGGAAGTTCCCAGGCTAGGGGCAGACTCAGAGCTACAGCTGCCGGCCTATGCCACACCCAGAGCAACACAGGATCCAAGCCAAGTCTGTGACCTACACCACAGATCAGAGCAAATGCCAGATCCCACCCCACTGAGCAAGCCCAGGGATCGAACCTGCATCTTCGAGGACAGTAGTTGGATTTGCTTCCACTATGCCACAATGGGAACTCCCCCATGTTACTTTTATTTAGTCCAAGAAGCTTATCCCATACCTCAAACTTGATCTTTGCCCTCCTTCCCAAACTACCATGTGTATTATGTGTGTATGGATATATTAAACTTCTAAAAATATACTCATTCATTTGTATACTATGCTTTATCTTGTATTCCCTAATGATTTCGAGTATTTAATTCATGTCCACCAAATAAAATCATAAGCTCCTTGAAAACAGGAAGTAAATCATAATCTTATGATTTTTCTTCCACTATAAATAGCATGGTGCTAAAACAGCGAGCAGGTATTAGTTTATTCCTTCGGTGCATGACAACGGAATCACTGCTAGTTAATGCGTTGAGGGCTGGGGATCAAGAGGAAAGCAGCAGGCAGTGCCTGTCCAAAGTGGTGTCCCTAGCACTGTGAGGGAGCCCTGGCACCATTTACATTGAGAATCAAATCAGAGATGCAATCAAGGCATCATGGGAAGACAGACAGGAAGTGCCTAACCATGATGGGAAAGTGTCACCAAGAAGGGTGCCCTTTAAACAGAATCATGGAGAATATGTAAAAAACTGCCAAGCAAAGTAGTAGTAATGATACTCAAGAAAGAAGAAACACCAGGAGCAAAGGAAGAGAATCATGGATGGGTGAGCAAGCAGACACACTGAGGAACCACAGGAAATTCAAAGGCTGTAAGTGTAACTATAGAAAGGGCACTGACCAGAGACAAGCAAAGAGCGGCAGTAAAGATCTGATGAAGTCAAAGGGCCCAATGTGCTACAGGATGTAATCCTGGGAGCATTAGGGGCCACGGAAGAGCGAGAGGTAGGATCGGATATGCCTGAAACGGTGGACAGCTTGGAAAGGGGGAAGTGGGCAGATGTTTGGAAGCTATTTTAGAGTGTAACTGAGAAATGGTGAGGATTTGAGCTAAGAAATTCACGGAATGGAATCGGGTCATGGAACGTATGGGCACGGGTGAAAACAGACAGAAGAGAGGCGAGCCAAGGACAGACCATGCAGCGTCAACATTTAACAGGGATCTTCCCTGAAAGTTGAATCCCCTCTCGGCATGTGACTACATTAATTTTTTTTTTTTCTGTCGTTAAAACTGTAGTGCTCAGTGTATCAACAAGAAGAAACAGGTCAAGATCAACATTTTAAAGCCTCAACTGGAAACCCTGTTTATCTATCTACTGATCTTGGAATGTCTTTCAAACACGAAGTGTTCAGAGATAACAGAATTCCATCCTCCCTGCTCACTCCCAACCTGTCAAAGTGAAGGGACTGCAAACATACCTGTTCATCAGGTTCTCTTTTGAAAATGGGTACAAATAACATTCACTTGAAGGCAGTAAACAGAGTCTGCAGTCACTCTTTCGGTTTGGTCTCTGTATCATTTGACTTCTTGCCTTCACGAGCACCTCCTCTCACCTCTACATCAGATTTCAAATCACTGCTTTAACGCCTTAGCCAGTCTTTACCTGACCTGGTTAGATATATGGTGACCTGCCTGCATATAGCTTGACACACAGAATCATCTTGTATTTTTTTCCCTTAAAACCAATGATGTCATTACCATGAGGTGAACTATGGCAAGTCCTTCTTGCTTTAGATACCAACCAGATAAACAGGCTGCTGCTAACCGAAGCATACGACCTTCTGGATGATTTACGCACTGCACATCCACTTCAGAGGCGTTCACTCTCTGGGCCACCCTGAAACCTATAAAATAATAAACAGATCAATAACAGAAACAATTGCAGGACAGAAACTTCAACGCAAGGCTCACATTACATTTTCAGAAAAACAAAACACACATGAAACCGAAAACTCACCCCACGACTGGAGGCAACATAACGTGAGAAAGGTGACGCACTTCCCCTCAAATCATATGCCAAGATCTATGTATTGTGCTCATCCTATGAGCCTCTGAGCATCCATGCACTATGCCTATTCTGGCAAGTGTGTGAAATGTCACAGATTCCCTCCAGCAAAGCAACTACCAGCCACCAAACAAGAACGGCATCTACTTAAAGGCTACCATCTCATGGCTGAGTGCTCAGCTCTCACAGTGCCTCCCTGAAAAGTATTCTCAACACTTTGGCTAAAGGAGCATCTCACACATATTCCAGTCCCTCTCTAGCCTTTCACTTTGTTCCACTGTGTATATATAACAAGCAGACCTGTCTGGAGTTATGGTATTACGCTTTGTGTTTACATTGTATACGATTCTGGCTACTGGACTCTCAGCCTCAGCAGAGCTGGGGATCATCAGTCTTGCTGACCACCTTTTTAGCAGTGCCTAGAAGAGTTTTTGCCATGTGTTCAACAGCCATGGTTGAGAGTAGTTTTCAGGGAAGGACTCATTAGGCTTCCAAAGCTGTAAACTCCCCAAATATTAAAACACTACACTAAATAAAATCCCAACAGGAAAGGGTTATTTGGTACTTCTGCGAGTTCACAAAACTCAAAGAGGTGCATAATCTACACAGCGACAGCTAATATAAACATATTTTGTTTTTCATTTCAGCTTCTATCCAGAGCATTGTGAGAATTCAGTGGCATCAGATGTTAACTGTCTTTTAAGTATACTTAAACGAACATGAGGAAGGGAGAAAAGGAATATAAAGGAATTAAAACAAACAAAATTAATCTTCTTACTGATAGAACCTTAAATAATAGGCATGCATGCATAATGCACACACTTTTTCAAGTGTCATTCAAGCTTCAAGTTCCTATTTTTTTTCCCTATTGCTATGTGAGCATACGACATTGGAATAGGTACTACAGAAATTGTGGTCGTCTATCCAACAGGCCTTCTCTGGAAGTCATCAGCATAGTTGGATCAAAGAATGTGAGCGTTCTGCTTAGTACTACATAAAAAATGAGAGAAGAAACCCGACACAAAAAGGCACACAGAATCTTGGGATACCTTCCTTCCAACGCATGTTCCATTTTCAAAATCTACCTTCTAAAAGAACACAGCACTAATTGCATGTTCAGGTATAAAGCACACAAAAGTTGCCTTCTCTCTACTCTGGATCCCAGACTCTCTGTTCTGAAAGTATAGCCCATTGTATGTAATTCCCAGGTCAAGGGTGCAGTAGACAAATTAATTAGTCTATTAAGTCTCAGTCGTATCCTGGCACTGATGTTTAGGTTAGCACCTTCAGCAACAAGTTTCTAATGCTTAACTATGCTGCCATTTGTTCCTGAGAGAAATTAGGAATGAAGGGAAAAAAGCAAACAGGGCTGGGAAACGTTCCCACTGACCTAAAGGCAGAAACATGCACGTGAGTCAGGGGTAGACTGTTGTATTTAGGAAAGGGAGAAAAACTCCAGTTGAATAATTCTTGCTATTTTCAGTGATTAGGAGAAAAATAAATGGCTTCCTATCCAAGTGAAATTTAAATAGCATTTAACACTCTACAAAATCAACCTAAAAACAAGATGATAATTTGCACGAACTTAGCACTGAAGAGAAACCAATGATTTCATATGACAAATCTCTGAAGCATTTCATGGGAAGATAAATACTTGACTAAATATTTGTGGATGCTACAAAATGACTGAAACGAACCAAATCACGGGTTTGAAAAAAACAGACATGAGACACAAATACAAACACACAGCAGAGGTGGGCGGGCAGAACTATTGGTTATCTTTCACCTTTCAGCCATTCGCTACTGCGAGGTGGATCTCAAAGAACCACATACCAGACATAGTTTGAAACGGAACAATAAAAGCAAAAATTTGTTGATTAGCATACAGCACAACAGAATACCTCTGCCCTGTGTAGGAATTTTCTTTTAAAGTTTTCCTTTTATTCAGGGGGGTCATGGTACTGTGGAATGGCTGTATAGTATCAGCGACCCAGATGTAAGATATTAGGCTCTAAAAGCTGTCTTACGCCTATGAATTGGGGGTTGCGACTGTCTCAGGTATCTCTGAACACAGCGATGAGAAGTCAATGACTCAGTTTACAAGGACACTATCTGTTAGAGATAAAAATCCCTCCAGAATGCTGGATTCCTAAAAAAGCAGCCAGAATAACCATGTCTTTCACTTTCTCTCAAATATCCTATTTTCTGTGCTCTGTGAAAGCTTAGCTTCATCTAATACTCCCCAAACACAGTGCCATTAAATTGAGGATTGTTGAAATATAGTTACATTTTTTTCTTCAGGCAATAATCACATGTTTTGAAACAGAAAAGTAATCTGAAGTAGAGAGATCAGGTTTTTTTGTTTTGTTTGTTGTTTTTAAAGGCCACACCTGCAGCATAGGGAAGTTCCTGAGCCTGGGGGTCCAATCAGAGCTGCAGCTGCAGGCCTGTGCCACAGCCACATCAGATCCAAGCCTTATCTGTGACCTCTGCCGAAGTGCGCAGCAACACCAGAGCCTTAACCCACTAAGAGAAGCCAGGGATTAAACCCACATCCTCATGGATACTAGTTGGGTTCTTAACCTACAGAGCCACAATGAGAACTCCAAGATCATGGTTTAATATTATTTGTAATAGCAAAAGGCTGAAACAATGGAACTGTCCAACACTAAGAAGACATTTAATAATGTAAATACTGACACATATGCCCACATTTTAGGAATACCCATGGAATCAATATAATTACATAAAGTGAAATATGAGGAAATGACATTAAGAAGGATGATTATCTTTGTTGTGGGAGGATGGCAACGGGATGGGATTGGAGGACAGGGAAATCACAGGGTTAGATACAGAATACCATCTGTGAGCTTACAGGTGCTTATATTATTATGTTATTAAAGACAAATAGTTAAACATAGACATGAAAGCAGGCCATGCACAGACCAATGCTTAGAATGTATTAGGAACCCAGGATAATGATTCATTAAATTCTGGTGTCCCTCAGGTTCAAAAAGAATAAGAAAATCCTTATGCGACATTCAAAATTAACTTTAGGTTAAAAAAAGAAGATATTTACATAAATGAGACACTAAGCAGTCATTCAATGTCATACTTTCAAGGAAAATTTAATGGGACAGAACCTCCCTAGATTACGGCAAGCACACCATGAAGAACCATTAAATAAAGGAAATACAAACGTATTTTACAAAACCTATACAAAAACCATATGCCTAGTTTGATTCCAATTTTAAGATATATGGACATTATATAAAATTATTATACATCTATCTTTTGCATATAATATGCACAGTCATACAAAAAAAGACACAACACAATGTTCACAGAGGTTATCTTCGGGTAGGAGAACTAAACACAATTCTAATTATGAACACATATCGCTTTTATAATTAGAAACAAAGCTACCGTAGCTACGATGACAGTTTTGGCCAAGTGGAATTGCTGTTCCTGAAGATAACGTTCCTTGTATAAGTCAGCAGTGGGACAAAGGATGAGTCAGACCTTTCCGAGTGCCGTTCTCCTCCGCCACTTCCCCAGGTCCCCAACTCCACCCAAGGCCACTCCTCTTGATAACCTACCAGCTATCTCTGCCCCATGTATAATTAATCCCTGTTCTTAAACTGTTTCCTCTTAGGATGTGTATTAATAAAATGTCTGCTTATCTGTGAGATGTGTTGTTCAAATGCTCAGTATTTCTTTATCTATGGCCTTGGAATTTCTTCGCTGAGCCAAAAAATGGGTGCGTGTATGTATATGTGTGTGTATTTGACAAACTCATCTATTTATGATAAACTACGAAAACGAAACCTGCCTCACATATGGCAATGGATATTTTTACAAGCGCTGCTGGAAAAAATCCCATCCTTCAAACTGACAGTTACAGTTCTCCCCCCCAAAAAATGCCATTTTCAAAGTGAATTTTTAAATAGTACTTTAAGCTAACACTGCCAACTTTTTAAAGTGTTTAAAAAGATGCCGTTACTTCCATGATTCGGCTTAAGACATAGTGACTTTATGAGCAAAGTTCATGCCAACCTATTTCTCATAGACACATTTTTATACCATCATCTATGTCACCTATAAGCATCTCCTTGTGTAGGTTTCCTCCCATTATTATGAAATTAAAGCAAAGAGCACTCCTTTGCGCTCTGTTTGTGTGGTTGCTATGGCAGTGACCTGATTTTGCACCTCGGATAACCCTATTTGGGGCAGGGGAGAGAAATAAGAAAAAAGAATGGGAGGATAAGTTAGGGCACCGGTCAGCACCTTTAAACATTTACCTTTTTCTCTTGGAACTGCCTTTGGCCAAAATCTATAAAACTCTGACCTGACCCTTCAGCTTCCTGGCAGAAAGTACTCAGCCTTATGATGTGAACACCATGAAACTGGCAAGATCAGAAACTCTTTCTCCTGCTCTTCAGAAGCATTAAAATTCTGTTTCTCTCACCATCCCTAAAATTTCCACCTCCAGCTCCCCCCAAACCTCGTCAGGCCCTGGTTCACAGGTTCTAAAGATCAGACCCATGGAAACACCACATGGTGACTAAAAGTCTTTGATGGAAAACAGATGAGACAGGACACACTGCTGGCCTGGTGCTTTTGAACGCACGGCTCTCAGTCACCGTCTCGGAGGACGTTGCTGACACATGGAAAGAGCGGTTAATGAAAGAAATGCTGCATGTTTCCTCTTCTCATGGGTTTTCTCAGTTGTCAACAGGGTGACTTCCTTGAATATTTTCATCACGTGAACCAACAGTCTGGGGTATTTTTCAAGTGTTTTTCCCCCTTCACTAATACCCTTGACAAAGAAAAGGCAGCAGAAGAGAGAGAAAAGCAGCAGATACGACTGAAGAGGAAGGCGCGAGAAGGGCCACAGAACTTCACGGATGGCCTGCCCACCTGCTCCTCAGCTTCCCCACAGGGCTGCTCCTGAGACACCCCTCGGAATTCTAGAGCCCCGAGGGACATGATCTGAAAACCAATGAAACAGATCCTGCTCCTGCAGTCACGGAGTTAAGTCACAGTGTTGCCTGTTCTAGGCAACATAAGAATCCATAATGCACACCCTTTACAACTTTAAAGTCCGAAGGGGGCACTCTTTTTTTTCAACAATATTTTACTTCATGATTATGAGGAAAATTATGCTCTGATGGCCTTTTTAAATCTGGGGGATCAAAAAAGTAACAGGCCCGGGTTCTTAAAAATGCATCATGTCCTCTTAAATTGTTGTAGAGAAAAAAAAAAAAACAAAACTGTAGTTCTTGTAATTAGTGAGTTAACCACAGAGCATAAAGTCATGTGAAATCTCCTTAGATAATAGCAATTGCTGCAGTAGTTGTAGAAAGGGAAAGAAAAATAAGCTATGATCCCCATGCCTCCTAGCTAGCCAAGTAAGCTGTCTAGAAACTTAATACATCCTGCCTCACTTGGGTTGAGTCCTCATAAAACTGACAAAACAAAAGACTGGGTAAAGTTTTAAAGAGTCAATAAAAACGTTTTTTTAAGTACGCTGAATACCTTAAGTGTTACAATGAGACCACACTTCAAAGAAACACAGTTGAATGCCATGAAAATTTGTTTAATTCTATTATATGTCCTCAAGAGACAGTCTCTTGAGATATTAGCATTTAATTACTTCCTACTCGAAAACATGACTTTTAATAGCGCATACCACACTATTCTGTAACTGTCTGTCAATGATTTTACTTTTTAATTATTTGTACTTGTAAAAATTCTCACGAGGCACTGAGGTACTTGAGAGGAGAATGTACGTTTTCTTGACCCTGACTTGATTACTAATTAAATCATTCAACATTCTTATTACCTATCTACTAGCTATATGCTAAATACTTATAATAAATACATGGGGTAAAAAAAAAGCCACAGACCCTATCCATCGACACTAAAAAAAAAAAAAAAAAAAAAAAAAAAAGTTTAACAAATAATGAGAAAACAAATGACGGGCACGCATTTTCTTAGAGTTGACCACTGTGTGCCAGAGGAGCACAAGAAAGGGAGAGAGGGCTCACCTGGAAGAGAAGGGAACCAGGCAAAGCTGAGCTCCAGTGGAACAGGTTCTGAATACTGGTGGGATTAACCCCAGAACATATGATGAAATATCAGATGCAAAGATGTAAGGAGTATCTTATATTCAAGAGTCTCATATGGCATAGTGAGGGTTTTGTACTGTAGTTTGAGGAATCACTCAAGAACACCTTTTAGAAAAGTCACTTTGATGATAAAACATGCACAAGAATGTAAGAAGCAAAACTGGTTGCAGGGAGACCAGTTAAGAGATAGTTACAGCGATTCAGGTGAGAAATGATGGTGTCCTCAATTAAAGCCACAGCAATCAAAATAGAGAATGGCCAACCTGCAAAGGGACACAGAAGCAGCAGCACCAACACTAAGTAAGAGTACATCATTTTGAAAAGGGACCACCTAAGTGTCAAATGATCCTGAGGTACAACAAAAGAACTAAAAAGGAGCCAACATATTTTGCAATGAAAGAGGTAACCCATGACCTTTACAAAGACAGGTTCAGGGAGTTCCCGTTGTGGCTCAGGAGAAACGAATCCAACTAGTATCCATGAAGATGGGGGTTTCATCCCCAGCCTTGCCCAGTGGGTTAAGGATCCGGCATTGCCTTGCACTATGGTGTAGGTTGTAGACGTGGCTCGGCTCTTGCATTGCTGTGGCTGTGGCATGGTCTGGCAGCTGTAGCTGGGATTCGACCCCCTAGACCTGGGAACTTCCATAAGCCAAAAAAAAAAAAAAAAAAAAAAAAAAAAAAAAAAAAAAGAAAAAAAAAAGGTTCAATAGTGAGATGACAGAGTGATACAAAAGTTATTGAAGAGTAAATACAGTGTGGAAACAAAAAAACTGCATAGCTCCTGAAACATATGAAATGTTCCAGCAGTTCCTAATTTATACTTACCTGCTGCATGTCACTGGTCCAAGTTCTTAAAATATACGACAGTTCCCTAAAACAATACCAAACAGATATTTAATGATAGCTTGACCATGGTGGGAAGTAGAGAAAGGCTCTAGAACACTCCCTGCATTACCTGGGAATCTCTTAAACCATTACCTTAGCCAAGCTTCATGCTCCTCAGTCTAAGGAAGCTGGAATTGTTACGAGGTATTGGCTTGGGTTGATTTTAAGTGTCTATGTTATGAAAACTATTTGATAAATTGTGTCATAAGTAATTTTGTTTTTTAATGAATCTTAAGGGAATAAATACAACTACTTTACTTCTATCTAAACATTTAGGTAATATGAGCATATCTTTTTATTGCATTTTGCTTTATTGAGCTTTGCAGGTAATTTTTTATCAAATGAATGTGGCAACCCTGCATTAAGCAAGTCTATCAGCACCATGTCTCCAGCAGCATTTGCTTACTTCATTTTATAATTCTGGCAATTCTGTGTCACGGTCTGGCAATTTTTGCAATATTTCAAACTTTTTCATTATTATTAAACTTGTTACAGTGCTCTGTGATCTTTGATGTTACTGTTCTAATTGTCTGGAGGCCCTATGAACCATGCCCATATGAGACGGCAAACTTAATCAGTGCTTTATGTGTTCTGAATACCCACTGACTGGCCATTCTCCCATTACTCTCCCTTTCTTTAGGTCTCCCTATTCTCTGAGACACCACAGTATTGAAATCAGGCCAATTAATAACCCTACAATGGCCTCTAAGTGGTCAAGTGAAAGAAAGAGTTGCAAGTCTTTCACTTTAAATCAAAAGCCAAAAATCCTTAAGCTTGGTAAAGAAGCCATGTTGAAAGCCAAGACAGGCAGAAATCTAAGTCTCTCGTGCCAAAGAGCCAAGAGTTGTGAATGCAAAGGAAAAGTTTTTGTGGGAAATTAAAACGGCTACTCCAGTGAACACACACATGATAAGAAAACAAAACAGTCTTATTTATGACATGGAGAAAGTTTCAGTGGTCTGAATAAAAGATCAAACCAGCCACAACATTCCCTTAAGCCAAAACCTAATCCAGAGCAAGGCCTTAAGTCTCTTCAATTCCCTGAATCCAGAGAGAAGGGAGGAAGCTGCCGAAAACAAGATGAAGCTGGCAGAGGTTGGTTCAGGAGGTTTAAGGAAAGAAAACCATTTTCATCATATACACGTGCAAGATAGAAGCAGCCAGTGCTGATGTGGAAGCTAAGGCAGGTTTATTCAGAACATCTTGCTAAGATAGTTCACGCAAGTGGTTACACAAAACAGCAGGGTTTCAATGTAAACACAGCAGCCTTCTATTGGAAGAAGATGCCATCAAGGACTTTCGCAGCCAGAGAGACGTCAAGGCCTGGCTTTGAGGTGTCCAAGAATAGGCTGACTCTCTTGGTGGGGCCAGTGCAGCTGGTGACTTTAAGTTGAAGCCAATACACATTCACCCTTCCAAAAATCCTGGGATCTTAAGAATTACAATCTTGGCTAAATCTATTCTGTCTATACTCCATAAATGAATACACAGCCCAGATGACAGCACAAAGTTTACAGCATGGTTTACTGAATGTCTTAAGGCCACCGTTGAGACCTACCACTCAGAAAAAAAATATTACTTTCAAAATAGAACTGCTCACTGACATTGCACCTGGTCATTCAAGAGCTCTGATGGAGTCGGGCTAGATTCATGTCGTTTTCATCCCTGCTAACGCAACATCCATTCTGCAGCCCCTGGATCACTGACTGTTGACTTTCAATTCTTATTGAAGAATAATATTTCATAAGGCTAAAGCTGCCGCACATAGTCATTCCTCTGACGGATCTGGACACTGTCAACTGAAAACCTTCTGGAAAGGATTCATCATTCCAGATGCCATTAAGAACCTTTGTGATTCATGGGAAGAGGTCAACATGGTAACACTGACAGGAGTTTGAAAGAAGTTGATTCCATTCTTGGTGGATGAGTCTGAGGGATTCAAGACTACAGTGGAGGGAGGAACTGCAGATGTGGTAGAAATACCCAGGAATGAGAATGTGAAGTGGATCCTGAGGATAAGACTAAATGCTGCAATCTCAGGATAAATCTTCAATGGATGAGGAGATCCTTCTTATGGATAAGCAAAGAAACTGGTTTCTTGAGACAGAATCTATTCTTGGTGAAGATGTTGTGAAGACTGTTGAACCAAGGATTTAGGACATTATGTAAACTTATTTGATAAAGCAGTGCAGAGTTTGAGAGGACTGACCTCAAATTTGAAAGAAGTTTTCCTGTAGGTAAAGTGCATTACATGCTACAGAGAAATTACTCATGAAAAGAAGAATCCGTGTGGCAAACTTCCTTGTTCTCTTATTTTAAGAAATTGCCAGACATCCCAACCTTTAGCAACTACTGCCTTTGAATCAGTCAGGAGACATCAACACCAAGGCAAAACCCTTCGCCAGCAAAAAGATCACAACTCACTGCGGGGTCAGATGATGGTTAGCATGTTTTAGTGATAAATCATTTTTTAACTAAGGTACATACTGTGTTTTTCAGACATAATGCTAGTAGTGTATGCTTAACTAACTGCAGTATAATGTAAAAAACATATATGCACTGGGAAAAGAAAAAAAATCATGTAACTCACTTTTTTGCACTATTTCACTTTACTGCAGTAGTGTGGACATGAACTTGCACTATTTTTAAGATACACCCATATGCCAAGTGTAAAACATAGAATATACTAATATAGTCTCAAACGATATCATGCCATAGATTCTGCGTCAAGAAAGTTACCCCAGCTCATCGTTCAATTAATTATTAAATATTAATGACTGTACAGGCAATACCTCTTGTACGTTCACTTGTCTCCTCACATCACCTATTAAACATTTTAATGAGGTCTAAGAGCTTCTAAGAATTTCAGAATTGCATGTTACTGTTGGTAAATAACATGGGTAAATAAAAGCGCTTGTAAAGATAAAAGCAGGTAACATATCTAGTATGAGCAAAAGTTCAAACAGCAAAAGCAAGGACCCTATTTTACACATATTCCTAAATATGTTTTAATACCTACAGCAAAAAGAAAGCAGTGCCTGAATGTGGGCAACATGGGTGAAAGAGGTCACCAACGTGGTGATGGATGGTAACCAGACCTGTGATGGTGGTCACCTTGCAATGCACACAGATCTCAAATGATAAAGCTGTACACCTGAAATGTACACAGTAAAAAAAAAAAAAAGACCTAGCCCACCATTTATTTCCATAGTATCTGACCCAACGATATTCTCCTTTTGTTTTATCATAGAACTTCTTAAAAAAATATAAATCAGGTCTTTCATTCACTCCATGTGCATGACAACACAGCAAGAGGTGGGCCCCACCTAGTGTTGTCACCGAAGAATCCATCAGATACTAGACTGCAGTCTCAACTCTGAATTGTTTTCACTTTACCAAGATTAAAATGTGAATGGTCTGTGCAGAGCAGCACTATTTACAAGAGCCAAGACATGGAATCAACTTACGTGTCCAACAGATGAAGGGATAAAGAAGATGTGGTGTGCATACACCCCCCCCCCCCATACATACAAACAATGGACTACTAATCCTCCATAGAAAAGACTGAAATAATGCTATTTGCAGCAACATGGAAAGACTTAAAGATGACCACATTAAGTGAAATAAGTCAGCAAGATAAATACCTTCGGATATCACTTATATGTGGAATCTAAAAGAGTGATACAAATGAACTTGTTTACAAAACAGAAAAAGATTCACAGACATGGAAAGCAAACTTACGGTTACCAAAAGGGAAAGGGGGTGAGAGGGATAAATTAGGAGTGTGAGATTAACAGAGACCCACTACTATATACAAACAGATAACCAACAGGATTCTACTGTATGGCACAGGGAACATATTCAATATCCCATAATAACCTATAATGAAAAAGAATCTGCATAAGAATACATATATATATATATATCACTTTGCTATACAACAGCAACAAATTTTAAATCAACGAATTCAAAAAATTTAAAGATTAAAAAATAAAAAGATATGAAAAGTATGTCATTAGTCTGGCAACATGCACAATATAAGTCTCTGCATATAACACCAAATGTAAGAAATTTATAAAAGAATTTCATATACAAATTAGAGTGACTTGCAGGTACTGATAGAAAAATAAAACACTCATGGGCATTTAATCATCAGATGAGCCTTCTCCTGCCAGAGCTGTGGAAACAACACATGTGAAGTCCATTTTATCTAATTCATATGTTTTCTCCCCACAAAGAGCGCCTTCTTTGACTCCCCAACTTCTATTAACAAAATAACCAACATTCCAGAGATACTCAGGCTCCAAACCTTGGACTTATCCCTAACACCGGTCTCCCTCGTCCTCTACATCCAAATATTTGCTAAACTCAATGGGTTCCACATACTCAGTATGTCAGGAATTTGTCTCTTTCCATGACTTCTGCCACGATGCAGTTCTGCTTTTTACTATCTGCGCAACTTCCGAACACATTCCAGTTCTTCTTAAGCGGAGTTCCACCTGCTCTGCACAAAGCCCAGTTCCAAGTGACTTTTTCAGCCCTGAGTGGTTCCCCTCTACCCAGAGAATTAAGTGAACACGCCTTGGCCTGGCATTTCAGATCCATTGCATGGCATTTGTGTGTGTGTGGGTTTTTTGGGTTTTTTTTGTTTTGTTTTTTGTTTTTTTAATGGACAACCTCTTTCAGACTTATCCTTCTGCAATTTCATTTTCCTCCCCTTGCCTAACTGTGCTTCCGTACCTTTGCTCACGCCATTTCTGCTCATTGAGGGCCATTTCCTCCTGTCTCCTCTCATCCGAAAGGCTTGATGTTTCAATGATAATCTCAAACACCCCAGTTCCCTCGTAGTTTTATTTTTCCCCACCCACCTCTGAACATGCCCTCACAGAACATCTGTATCTTATATAGTTTCTATTTATGTCTTGAATATTGTTTATTTTTGCTTTTACATTACTCCATTAGTGATCCATTGGCTGCATGAGGGACAGGAAATGTGCCACAGCTATTTCTCATCTAGAGGCACCCAATGGTCTGATCGTGGTAACACTATCAGTATTTGCAGAATCTAGCTGAAGATGTTAATGCAGTAATGTGGGTTTGGAAACGAATCAACTCGTGAATGACCCACAAGGAGTGAGTGAACTGATCTGTCCACTACATCTCTTCCTGCCCCTTTCTTATGTGGGACCTGCAGATCAAAGTTACCAGTCACTGTCAGTGAAATTTAAGAACTTTGGATGAATGGCGTATATACAAATAATTTTCAACAAAGAAAGTATTAGGTTAATTCTGAGAGAGGAACTATCTTTTTGAAAGTAACTCCTATCATTCTACTGCAAGGAAAATTATCCTCTCACCAAGTTTCAATAGAAAATAAAACACTAAATTTAACATGTTTTTTAAAAGTCAAGCATAAGTTAATTTGAGGTCATCTGTTTTCTAAACTTTATCTACTAGATTTCCACCTTATGAACACCATTCAAAGGTACTATTTTAGCTAATTTTTTAAACTCCAAAAACCAAATGTAGCCATCACACACACAGACATACACACACACACAGTAAATCAATATAACACTGTAAGATTCAGTGAAAATAGTGACAGCTCTAAAAAATGCAACCCAATGTATAGCCAAATAAGTCATGAAACTCAGCATGCATTGCTGACTTTGGACGTGATCACCAAATTTAACAAGGTGTTCTTGAGAGAAACAAAATAAGACAGGTCCCTGGAGCCTCCATTCAAAATGGCAGATGCATCTGAACTCCAGAACAAACTCCTTCAGGCTAGTATTGTGGTTGGTCTTGAGAAAAACTGTAAAATTCAAATATCTTTAATAACACTGTAGAACACTCATTGCTCAGGTCTGGCAAGCAAGCATAACAGAAAACTTAGAGCAATGTAAGGTCTAAATATGATCAAGTCATTTTTCTTTATGGATAAGACCAAGAAAAATTTGGTACTAATTATGCAAAATCTATAAAACATCTGTTCAGAAGAAAGAGCATTAAATGCCCTACAGTGCAATCTGGAGGAACTTGTCTATTTTTCATAAATTGCATTTCACAAAGCCATCTATCATTGAGTCACACATACGAAAGCTGTCATTTTCGAAAACAAAGAGAGAGAAATGTGTACCTTGAAGTAATCTTTGTTGCATGAAATCAAATTCCTACAAACTACCATTCACTGAATTCATATAAAGCCCTGATGGCTGCCTGCCATTGTTCAATGAAAGTTAATTTTCACTAATGCCACCCCTCCACCAACCACCCCCACCATCGCCACCCATTTGGCTTTAAAAATCTACTTGGTTCTTTACCTTGCCTTTTTGAACAGATAGTTAAAATCCTTATGAATATCCAAACTCTATTCAAATTCCCCTAGTACCACGTCCAAGTTTCAAATCACTTCTGTGCACTTTTTTACATGTGAATTTGACCTGGCCTTAGAATATTTTTAAGGCATGTGCTCTGAGTTGTTTCTCTAACACTAGGTTAAAGATTTGGGGTGATGTCTGAAACTATTCTCAAATAATTATTTTAACTGCTGACAACATTTAGGATACAGCTGGCTCATTCAGGGAGCCAGTGTGTTATTGAAATAAATAAATAAATTGATTTACATTGGAACAGACTGCACTGATTCTGAGCTTCCCTATATAGTCATTGGTTGTTTCTTAATTATAATAGGGAAAATAATAATGTGTCATCATTCTTACATCCATCTTTCTCTAAACTTGCATCTCTAAGAAATATTTAGTTCTTCAGTAAAAATGGGGAAAGTAGTCATACATTGTAAAACGGACTAAAAGCATATGACATTTATGCTGTATGGTATTGAAGGCATCCAAATTCCTAGAGTCTAGACTGTGGCAGGATAAATAGGAAGAGAGGTTGGCAAATTTCTGATCTAACAAATACGACCTCCATTATTTGGAGGCAGAGAGAAAAAAGCGATCCAATGGATAGTTCTGTATAATCCAGCACAAACTCTGCATTTAATAGATGAGAAAACTAAAGTCTAAACAGATACGAAGTTTTACTTCTAGGAAAGGAAACTACATTAGGACAATCTAGGCAAAACTACAAAAGACTTTTAGGTATCAGTCAAAATTCATTCAATGGCAGTAATTACACTTAAAGGAGATTTATTGGCTCCCATAACTGAAAAGTTAAGAAGTAGGAAGAGCTTCAGGTAAGGCTTAGTCCAATGGTTCATGAAATAACCAAGGACCCATTCCTCCACTGTAACATTTTAGCTAATGACTTCACACTGGGACCAGGAATTCCTGAGGCTAAATACTCCCCTAAAGTCACCAAGTAAGAAAGCACTGTTGTTCTAAAATGCTAGAACAAAGCTCTATGACTCAGTTTGAATGAATTGACTTAGGTCACATACCCACCCTGAATACATGGCTAGAGCCAGAATAATGAAATGCACTGATTGTCTTGATCTAAAATGTATGCAGGAGGTACAATCTGCCTTTCTGGAAATTCCTGGATACTCAGAACGAAACCATGGACTACTGGTAGGAGAGAAGATGAATGTTGGGGAGGCAGGCAAACAGTCCACCCCACCAACAAGTCTGGGACACGTTCTGATCCTATCTCTGAGACTTTTGCCTCTGCCTTTTTTTTTTTTAACAGTCCCTGTTTTGACAGATTATGGTGGAGTAAATAAGATTAAATTTCATTGAAATGAAGTAAAATGCCACCAAATGTCCCTATTCCAAGTTAAGGAGTTAAGCCTCCTGATAGGCTCTTATATACCTTTCCCATATCCTCCAAATTATGTAATCTCAAGAAACATAAAGCCAAAAAAATGATTAATATTATTTTTCTCCAATTTAGGAGTACAGTACATTTTGCCTAGAAACCTAAGAGCAAGAAGTTACTATACAAGGAAATAGTTCAGCTGATAGGATGATTTCAGTGATTCTGCAGCTCCAACTTTACCTTGTTTGCTTGTCCCAGAAAAAGTGAAAAAAGTTAGCTACAGCGGCCAAGCAGGAGTAACAGAGATATATCAAGCGAAGGTTTTAAATGCCTAAGGGCAGGGAGGAAAAAAATCAAATTATTCTCTTAAGGAAGAGGGATTTCTTCCAAAAATGAAAAAGAATACCATAGTCCCCAGAACAGCATATGCTAGTCAGGACTTAACACCCTTAAACTGGATCGCAAACTGGAAACAACTGAGTGCTGAAGGTAATCCCACCCCCACGGCAATGAGTAGTTTACTCATCCTGTTATTCAGCTCCATACTACAGACTCTCCCAAGGTCCAGCCCAAGCCAGGCCTTTCTCAAGGCGGTGGCCAAAGCGATTTGGAACCCATATTATCTTTGAGCTGAAAAATCATTCCGTCTAGTACATTTCACACTGCCCAGTGGTGAGGACAAACAGTGAAGGTTTTACAGCCACTCCCTCCTCCCACTACTACATGTCCAAGAAGAGCGAGCCTGCTCTTTTCTACTTAATATTCAAGAATAAGTTCATCTAAACTTGTTTCTCTTTTTTCCTATTAAAAAAAATGTTTAAATGCTATTTTATTGTGGTTAAAGCACAGCGTGAGATCCACTGTATCAACAAATTTTAAGTGTAAAGTACGGTATTGTTGATTCTCCGCTCAAGGCTGCACAGCGCGAGTTTACTCATCTGGCATCACTGAAACTTCACGCCTGCTGGTTAGTAACTCCCGACTTTCCCCTCTCTCCTCAGCTCCTGGCAACCACCATTCCACTCTTTGATTCTATGAATTTGACTATTTCAGACACCCCATGTTTTTGGAATCACCCCAATATCTGTCTTTCTCTGATGATTATTTCAGTTTGCAAAATGTATCCTCAAGCTGCATCCATGTTGCAATATATTGTAGAATTTCCTTAAGGCTGAAGAGTGTTCCAGTACACTGTTTGTCTTTTCCCCAACCTGACTCTTACAAATAGTTCTGCAATAAACATGGGAATGCTAATATCTTTCAGAAATCCTGATATCAGTTCTTTGGATTCATACCCTGAAGGGGGATGGCTGGATCATATGGCAGCTCTATTTTTAATTTTGGAGGCAACTCTTGACTGTTCTCCACAGTAGATGCACCATTTTACATTCTCACTAACAGTGTGCAGGGGTTTCCAACTTCCCCACATCCTTGCCAAAGCTTTTATTTTTTTAATACTAGCCATTCTGACAGACGAAAGTATAGTACAACCCACAGAAGAAACGCTGACAATGGTTAAAAGAGCTCATAATTTGAGGTTTGAATTAAAAATGACAAAGTTAAGTTCACAGAAGTTATGAAAAATAACATTTATCTTTAATAGAGTATGGTTGATTTTATGGATCATATTACTAAGTTGATTCTTACTCAAAATAAAGACATAGGGAGGGAGTGGGAAGGACTGGGAATTTGGGGTTAATAGATGCCTTTTGCCTTTGGAATAGGCAAATAATGAGATCCTGCTGTATAGCACTGGGAACTGTATCTAGTCACTTATGATGGAGAATAATGTGAGAAAAACAACGTTTATGTGTATGTGTGACTGGGTCACCTTGTGGTACAGTAGAAAATTGACAGGACACTGTAAACCAGCTATAATATAAAAAATAAAAATCACTTAAAATTTAAAAAAAGGAATAACAAGGGGCCATCCAGAGATATAATCTGGCTTTAAGGAATAATTTTTCATACAATAAGTAATAGCAGACTGACTGAGGCTATTCTACATATAATTATATAACAGAAAAAAATTTCTTGGAGTCACAGTGATGAGGAAATTACTATCAAGGATCCCTCTCGGTTTTAGATTTTTGCAATCTTCTCCAAGTTTGAAAGAAAAAATATAATTGTATGAATAAAAGACTTAACAGACAATTTAAATTACCTTTTATTATTAGCAAAATCAAACTTATTTCTCACTTAATACAATGCGTTACTTGTAGTTGGCTCTCTACGTTACACATTGCTGCTGTTTTATTACAAGAATTTAGAAGAATTTGTCAGCTTGTGTGTGATGCGTAACAGAATATCACGCATCACACACAAGCACCACACACAAAAACCATCACGTTATACACACATATAAGAAACGCCCTAAGAAAGGAAGAATAATTTTTTTCATGAAAAATTGTTAATTCAAGATTATTAAAAATACGAGAATTATTTTTGAATGGCCACACCTACAGCATATGGTAGTCCTCCAGCCAGGGATTGAATCTGAGCTGAAGCTACGACCTACTAACACTGCTGCTGCAGCAATGCTGGATCTCTTTAACCCACTGCACTGAGCCAGGGATTGAACCCACTACAGGGACCTGAGCCACTACAGTCAGATTCTAACCCACTGTGCCACACTGGAAACTCTGAGGATCATTTTAATGAGCATATTTCAATTACAAAGATGAACTCTATTCATTTTTCTCCTTCACCAACTTCCAAAGAGATATTTCAAAATTTACAAAAATCTCAGTGTATGTCAATTTGTTTTAATGCTGTCAACCTGCAAGGAGACAGGTTGTACCTATCTTCCCACTGAACACAACATTCCTACTCTTGGCCATGCTGAAGTGTGTCTCAAATAATTCTGTTCACATGTCAACACGAACCAACCTAAAAACACTCTCTAGGTTCATACTGTACCTCAAAAATATTCTGTTTCAGGCAGTTCCCATCATAGTTCAACAGTAACGAACAGGACAAGCGTCTATGAGGATGCTGGTTCGATGATCCCTGGCCTCACTCAGTGGGTTAAGGATCTGGTGTTGCCGTGTGCTGTGGTGTAGCTCAAAGACGTGGCTCAGATCCTGAGTGGCTACGGCTGTGGCGTAGGCCAGCAGCTATAGTTCTGATTGGACCCCTAGCCTGGGAACTTCCATATGCTCGGAGTGGGGCCCTAAAAGACAAAGCAAAACCAAAATCTGTTTTAGCGTCTAGAGTAAAAATCAGGTTCGGAATCCCAGCAGATTGCTTGCGACTGAGAAAAAGACAACTTCAGGGCCTGGAGAGGGAGTAAGAGTTTCCATTCTGCCACTATAGCTCTTCTGTAAAGCTTAGAAGTCACTTTTTACAGTGTAGATACACATACAACTTAATGGTTCGTAGAGGGTAAGAACACACTTCCTAAACCTTTTCAGAGGAAAAAAAGATAACGAGGCAAAGAACCGTGAAGACATTATTCTAGAACTAAATGTTCACAGATAACTGTGACGAGTTATCCCCCCTTGAAAGGACACATAAAAATATTTAGTTTTATAGATCTGTGTGTGTGTATGTATGTCTAGGTATATGTATATATGTGTATACACACATATATAAAACCACTTGGAAAAAAACAGTAATGCACCCGTGCCAAACGTTCAAACGAGCACTCAAATCAATTATGGAGTTATTTTTCATTCGATTTTCTCCCCAAAATGTGGTGAAGTGAGTATTCTCTGAAATAAGGGCCACTGTTTAAAATCAGTCAGCCTTTGGCATGTTTTGTGTTCTGCTTCTGCTCCTTGGCAACAACAGCAGAGCTAACCGGGATTTTTTTTAGTGCTCTTTCTGGGTATGTTTGACAACTCCTCTCTCCCGCAGTCTTTTAACATGGGGCTTCCTCCTTCAGGGACGCAGATCCCACACTGAGCCCATAAAACAATTAGTGGGAGGCCTTGGCATTGCATTCAAAGACCTTTATAAAAAGCCAGTGTAGCTGCCTGTGTGAAATCTGACATGTAGGGAGCCTCCATAAAACTCTTTAATGGAAACTGGGGGCTTCTTCTGGAAAAGGTTGAGAAGTTGGGCCATGGCTGAATAATTAAGGTAGTTATTTAACAAGAGACAACAAGCATTTCAATAAAAATAACCAAAACACAATAAAAAAAAAAAAAAAACTTAACACTCTGGGCACTACTTTGTTTGTAAAAGAAGGTGAAATAACAGCTCTTTAGAAAGGAGAGTTTCCTTGTATATTAGCAAGGTGTTTTGGTTTGTTGTTACCATTTAGAAGACTTTGGCAGAAGGCATTTTACCTAAGACAGAAGATACAATTAACATCTCTTTTCCTTTTTCCAACATAACCATTACATCTGGTTTCGCTTTGTCTTGTGATTCCTTTTCTCTTATTGAACTACAATCGACATAAAACCCTGTATTTGTTTTTGATGCATAACATAATGCTTTGATAGATGTATGTATTATGAAATGACTACCACAAGTAAGTTTGCTTAACAGCTATCACCACATATAGTTAGACTTTTTTTCTGGTCATAAGAATTGTAAAGATCTACTCTCTTATCAACTTTCCAGTACACAGTTTGGTATTGTGAACGCTGGTCCCTGGGCTCCACCTCACACACCCGAGTCTCCCCAAGATGCGACTCTTAGATACAGAGGACAGATCGGTGGCTCCCAGAGGCAGGGGGTGGGGAAAAGGGGTGAAGGAGGTCAAAGGTACCTTCTAAGTCTGTCGCACCTGTTTTCACACCTCATACAGTACAGTGGAGCGTGAAGACTCTCCTGGCAATTCTGAACCCCCAAACACTGAACACTTGCAAGGACACACCTTCTCTACCAGCGGCACAACCACCCTATACTGATTTTAAAGCATGACTAATATTCATATATAATTGGAAAACAATTACTCTTAACGAACAAAATAAAGAATATGACAGCAAAATAAGCACCCTATCCCCACGTTTATTCACCGTTTTCAAAGAGAAAACAACAACAATATACATCCTAACAGAACAGCATGATCCTAATCATGGTCCCGGGGGGACACTTTTTGGGAAGTTAAAGACCATAATTTTTTACTGGCAATCCCCATTTCCCTATCAAAGGCTGGATGACCTGATCATAAATCTACCCATAATACGGACAGGGCTCTGCCTATGATAAAAGAGAAGCACCAACTCACAGAAGGAAAAAGGTCAGACATACATAATGCACCCAAAGAATACCTCACCTAGAGGCCCACATCTCAGGCACAGCCCGCGGAAGCCTGTGAGCCTCTAAAACAATGTTCATTCAACTTCAAAAAATGAAGTGAGGACTACTAGTAGGTCACAAATCAACTGACGAGGCCACAAGAAGCGTTTTGAAAAACTGATTAGAATAATATGGAAGACAAAAATGTCATCCTCAGTAACAAGGATAAATATTAGTTTGCGAAATTTTTGATTTCATGCTAGACTATAGGGGTTTTTTTGTTTGTTTGTTTGTTTTTGTCTTTTTGGGGCCGCACCTGCAGCATATGGAGGTTCCCAGGCTAGGGGTCTAATTGGAGGCATTGCTGCCAGCCTACACCACAGCCACAGCCACCCAAGATCCCAGCCGCGACTGCAACCTACACCACAGTTCACCGCAGCGCCAGATCCTTAACCCGCTGAGTGAGGCCAGGGATCAAACCCTCAACCTCATGGTTCCTAGTTGGATTCGTTTCTGCTGTGCCACGACGGGAACTCCTCCTAGACTATAGTTTCAAATGTATATATTATAGTTCATAGCATAACAGTGTGAAAGCAGCTGTCCTAGGAGATGACCAACTCTCAGTTCAACTCCATATATTACATGACAAGGGAACATTAATACAGCTTAGAAGAGGGTGATAACAGATATACCTCAAGCAGTGCTCTGGGTATTCATGGTTTGGGCATGGTTTGCAAGGGACTCACAACCTCCCACAGGTTCTCCTAAGAGATGAAGCCCCCTGAGAGGGTTTTTAGACTAGCAAAGGCCTAGGATCAGAAGGCAGGGTTGCTTTAGTTGAGTTCTTCAAATCTAAAAGTAAAAGTAAACAGCTGGAATCTTGGGCTTCATTCGTATATACCCACATGTTGGTCAAAAAGACTAGAGAGAACCAGTCGCCCATCAACAGTCACATGACTAGATTCACACCAAAGCAGGCTCCCAACAGCAAAGAACTCACAGCCACAAGAATAAAGACAGCACTGACCAGATTAAGTGCCACAGGAAAAGTGAGTTCCCTGAGACAGGTACAGCTGCCGTCTCACAGACTAATATGGAAGAGATAAAAGAAAATAAAAGTTTTAGAATTTAAACCAAACAGAAGCAGTAAGAACTGGCTTAATCCAGAAGAGGCTAAAATATTGACTGGCAAGGTTATATTTGGAATAGCCAGGTAGTCAGCAGAGTGAGTTAATGAGACAATTTAAATTTATTAAGGATAGAATTTGCATTTCTTTGCAAATAATAATGACTACAACTACCCTCTTGCTCCATCTACCACTTAAGATGAGGTCGGGTGTGAAAATAAAGAACTTAATTTCTAATTAATATGCTATAATATGTATATTTGTACAATTTTAAAAGAGGTGCCTCAATATTTAATTCTGAGAAAATCAGGAAGTACTATCTTTCATTCCAGAATAATTAGAAAAAAACTGTTATTTGCAGCGCTGTCAGCAAATTGATCAAGTGTTATTGTGCATATACACAAACAAGAGATCACTAAAAAGCAAAAGAGATAATCATGACATGATATTATATACAGAAAACCCTAAAGACCCCATTGAAGTTATTAGAATAAATCTAGTACAGTTGCAGGACATAAAATATGCAAGTTATTTGTTGTGTTTCCATACACTAATAATGAACTATCAGAGAGAAAAATTTTTAAAAATCCCAATTACAATTTTTGAAAATAATAAAATATCCTGGAAGAAATTCAACCAAGGAGCTAAAAGATCCATACTGTGAAAACTATAGGACATTAAGAAACTGAAGATGACATAAATAAATGGGAAAATTTGCTATACTCCATAAATTAGAAAAAGTAATAGCATTGAAATGCTCACCCTACCCAAGGCAATATACAAATTTAATGCAATCCCTATCACAATTCCAATGGCATGTTTCACAGAAATAGAGGAAACAATTCTAAATTTATATGGAACCCCCCAAAAAAAACCTTGAATAGCCAAAGCAATCTTGAGAAAGAAAAACAAAGCTGGTGGCATCTTGCTCCCTGATTTTAAACTCTATTACCAAGCTATAGTCATCAAAACAGTATGATACTACAAACAAACAAAATAGAGCAATGGAACAGAAAAGAGAGCCAGAAATAAATTAACACACACATGGTCAATTAACTTATGAAAAAGTAATCAAGAACATACAATGGGGAGGATACAGTCTCCTCAACAAATGACTCTGGGAAAACTGAACAGCCATATGCTTAAGAATAAAACTGGACCACTATTATACTCCATTCACAAAAAATAACTCAATGAATTAAAGACTTGAATCTAAGTTCTAAAACTATAAAACTCCTAGAAGAAAACGTAGGTGGTAACCTCTTTGACATCAGTCCCTGTGATGATTTTTTTGGATTTGACACCAAAATCAAAGGTAATAAAGGCAAAAATAAACAAGTGGTATTACACGAAACCAAAAGGCTCTTACACAGCAAAGTGGAAAGGCACTAACTAAGTAATCTCCCCTTGGTTGAATTTCTTCCAGGATATTTTATTCTTTTCAAAAATTGTAAATGGGAGAAAGTACTTGCAAGTCATACAGCCGATAATATTCAAAGCGTAGAAAGAATTCATACAACTCAACAGCAAAGAACAAAATAAAGGCCCAAACAATCCAGTTTACAATTGGGCAGAGGATGTGAACAGACATTTTCTCAAAGAAGCCATACATACAGGTAGTCAAGCTACATGAGAAGATGCTCAACATCACTAACCAATAAATATAAATCAAAACCACAATAAAACCTGTCAGAACAGCTAATATCAAAACGATAAGTGTTGGAAAGGATGTGAAGAAAAGGCAACACTCATGCACTACTGGTGGGAATGTAAACTGATACAGTCACAACAGAAAACAGTGTTATATGATCTAGCAATTCCCCTTCTGGAATTTATCCAAAGAAAACACTGGCTTGAAAAGATATGTGCACCTCCATGTTCACTGCAGCATTATTTACAATAGCCAAGATATGGATACAATCTAACTGGCAGATGAATGTATAAAGAAAATGCGACATGCACACACACGGGAGATATTATTCAGCCATGAAAAAGAATGAAATCTTGCTATGTGCAACAACCTGGATGGACTCTGAGGACATTAGGTGAAGTGAAAAAAGTTACAGAAAAACAAATACTATACAATCTCACTATAGTGGATTTTTTAAAATACAACCCAAACAAAAGTTCCCATGTGATTCTCAGCAGGTTAAGAATCAGTGTTGGCTGCAGCTGTGGTGCAAGCCACAACTGCAGCCCAAGTTTGATCCCTGGCCCAGGAACTTCCACGAGCCAGGGACATAGCCATGGGAAAAACAATGAGCTCATAGATATAAAGAACAGATTGGTAGTTGCCCGAGGAGAAAAGGTGAAGGGTGTTACAAAGAACAAACCTCTAGTTATAAGTCATGGGGGTGTAATGTGCAGCATGGCAACTACAGGTAATAATACCGTAAAGCACATGTGAAAGATGTTAAGAGTGTAAATCTTAGAAGATCTCACCATAAGAAAAAAATTCTGCATGTACTGTGAAGGATGATAACTAGAATTACTATGGTGATTATTTCGCAACATACACAAGTATTGAATCATTATATTATATACCTGAAATATAATGTTGAGTGTCAACTGTACCTCAATTTAAAAAAAAATTTTTAAAACCACTGAAATCAAATACTATAGCATCATCCCTCCCTGCCAAAAACTGCAAAATGTTAGGTCTATGTACCCAAAAAGTTAAATGTAAATTGCTATTTACATTTATACTTTTATATCATTCTTTTATCCCAATAGCTTCATTCTGGTAGTTAAATATGTCTTGATTTCAAAAATATTTAAAGAGACAAGAAAAAATAAAACGTTTGTCAAACTGAACTGTTATATTCAAATTATTTTAAAATAATTTAAAAAATATATTTTAGAATTTAGCCTAAAATAAATAACCAATAAATAACTGGAAAGGTCAACCTATGGGTACTTAGCAAGCAAAAGGGAAAAGGTGAGAATTGGTTCAAAGACAGTAATTCAACACCATTCTGATAAATATTTCCCTGAAGATACTAAAACTCACTGAATTGTATTCTTTTTCAGAATAAGATCCAGGAGTTGCTGCTGTGGCTCAGTGGTAACGAACCCAACTAATATCCATGAAGATACAGGTTCCATCCCTGGCCTCACTCAGTGGGTTAAAGATCCGGTGTTGCTGTGAGCTGTGGTATAGGTCACAAATGCGGCTCCGATCCTGCGTTACTGTGGCTGTGCGGTAGGGCAGCAGCTGTGGCTCTAATTCAACCCCTAGCCTGGGAACATCCACATGCTTCAGATAGAGACCTAAAAAGCAAAAAAAAAAAAAAAAAAAAAAAAAGACTAAGATTCAAACAACTCAGGTTCTTCGCAGGTTGTGGTTTTAGTTAATTATAAAAAGGAAGAAAAAACGTAAGGGCAGCTAAAAAGTCAAGCCAATGAAAGACGAATGATGAAATACTGGGTTTTAAAGATTTCAAAGCATGGACAGGTAATTCAATTTACAATAATACCTTTAGAGTTCCTGTTGTGGCTCAGCAGGTTAAGAGCCTGAAATAGTGTCCATGAGGATGTGGGTTTGATCCCTGGCCTCGCTCAGTGGATTAAGTATCCCACATTGCTGCCAGGTGTGCCATGGGTCACAGATGCAGCTCAGATCTGGCACTGCTAGGGCCATGGCACTGGCCTGCAGCTGCAGCTCTGATTCAGTCCCTAGTCCAGGAACTTTCACATGATGCAGGTGTGGAAATAATAATAAATAATAAAGAGGAAATAATAATAATAATACAAATGCAAAATTTGAATTTTATTACTTATCTAACAAGGGTGAAGAGCCATAAAATTTTTAAAATAAGAGCAAAAATTATCTTTATCATTTTCAAATGACAAGAAACCTTCAAATTCTGAATCAATGAAAGCGCTCCAAGAGTAATCATTAGCTTGATTATCTACCATAACAAATGAGGAGAACTACCATATGATCCAGACATTGCACCCCTGGGTATTTATCTGGAAAAAAAAAAACACTAATTTGAAAAGACACATGCACCCTAATGTTCACTGCAGAATTATTTATAATTGCCAAGCTATGGAAACAACCTAAGGGCTCATGTATTATCAGTGGATAAAGAAGACGTGGTGTATATACTTATACAATGGACTATTAGCCATAAAAAAGAATGAAACCTATACCTTGGCAACAACAAGAATGGACCTAGAAGGTACTACACTAAGTGAAATAAATCAGAGAAAGACAAATACTGCATGGTTTCAGTTACATGTGGAATCTAAAAATTCAAATGAACCAACGTAACTAAATGGAAACAGTCACAGGTACAGAGAACAAACAGGTGGTTGCCAGAGTGTAGGGGGCTGGGAGAGAAACGGAGGAGGGAGATTAGGAGGCACAAACTTTCAGTTTTAAAACAAATGAGTCAGAGGCATGCAATGTACAGTGTGGAGAAGATAGCCAATAATCATGTAGTATCTTTGCATGGTGACAGAGCGTAACTAGACTTACCATGGTGGTCATTTTAACATGTACGGAAAGACTGAATCACTATGTGGTGCACTGGGAACTAATACCGTGCTATACATCAATCACACGTCAAAAAAAACCTAAACAGACTCACAGAAAAAGAGATCAAATTGTGGTTCCCAGAGATGGGAGGGTGGGTATAGGGGGAAGGGAACTAGATGAAGGCAGTCAAATGGTACAAACTTTCAGTTTTAGGACAAATAAGTACTAGGAATGTAATGCACATGATAAATGTAATTAGCTCTGTGGCAAGCTATACATGAAAGTTAAGGCTAAATTCTGAGTTCTCATCATAAGGAAGAGGTACTTTTCTCCCACTTCTTTCAATGTATCTACATGAGATGGAGGTTCCCTGACCTTACTGCGGTCATCCTTTCAAGACGTAAGTTAAATCACTATACTGTACACCTTAAACTTACACAGAGCTGTGTGTCAATTATATCTCAACAAAAGCAGGGAAAAAAAATTCAGTTCCTCAGTTTGACCAGCTACATTTAAAATGACTAATAGCTACCTGTGGCTAGTAGATACCATACTGGATAATACAGACACACAACATGTCCACCACCTCAGAAAGTTCTATTAAAAATCCAACACGGCGAGTTCCCATCATGGCTCAGTGGTTAAAGAACTCAACTAACCCAGTGAGGACATGGGTTTGATCCCTGGCCTCGCTCAACAGGTTAAGGATCTGGAGTTGCTGTGAGCTGTGGTGTAGGTCACAGACGCGGCTCAGATCTGGCGTTGCTGTGGCTCTGTCATAGGCTGGTGGCTACAGCTCCAACTGGACCCCTAGCCTGGGAACCACCATATGCTTTTGGTATGGTCCTAAAAAAGACAAAAAATTAAATAAAATCCAACAATGATATGTAAGCTGCATGACAGCACCTTGTATCCACCACCCACAACCTGGCACTTACCACAATACCTGAAGCACAGCAGACTACACACACACAAACTACTGAATAATAATGAACATAAGACAATGGAACAACAACCAGAAATGATTTGTGGTTCATATCTGTCATACTATGAATCTCATTTACTGCAGTAATTCCAATCCTTACAAGAACCGGTGAAAGGAAGCAATTGTAGGATCTGCAGTGGCAGATAAATTTCATTCCATGGGGCAAGGGTGGGGGCGGGGGGGTGGTGGTTATTGTGGGTTGATATTATTCTTAAGACTCATTCCTGCCCCTTGGTTAAGTTTTTAAGTTAATAATGTAAATCTGACAGCATTTACTGTTGAAATGGATATGGGAAGCAGAAAGCACACTCGAGCTCTATTTATGAACTAAATAATACACATATACTGTCTACCTGGCAATTATTTCCTAATGAAATCTTCACTAACTGTAACTGAAATTATAGTCAGATAAAAAATTAGATTCCCTGAATCCAAGGATTGTCACCTCTCCCAAAAGCAGTATATGCATTTAAATCTTATTTTTTCTAGGATTTGTAAGAATTTTAAACAATTAAAAACAAAAAAAGGACTTTGAAAACTGACTGAAAAAGCCAAAAAAAAGCACACTAAGCACAATACAGTAGAAAAATGATGTACATGAAATAGTCAAAATTTAACATTTAACTCTGTCCAAGACTTAAACTCCCTGAGTTTCAGAATCTGCACCTGTAAAATAAGACATCTGGCTGGTATTAATACTCAAGTAAGTTAAGAAGGGAAAAATGTCCTAAGAGGATGTATCAGAATCACCTGACAGGCTTTCTTAAACTGCTTGTAATTCCAAAGCCCTTTTACTCCCTCCTAGGAATTCTAATATACACCATGGCTGTAGAAGCAGCTGGTTGCCCAGCAAAAATCTGGGGTCATCTTTCAAAGCATCAGTCCAACAGGAGTCTAGTATCCTCCTTTGCATTTAGGTGGGGTTTTTCGGTTGATTTTTACCAAGGGAACATGAGCAGAACTTATGTATATAAATTCAGGGCTTAGATAAAAAGCTGATAGGCCTTTTCCACATTCTCTCTTCTTCCATATGGCACTTGGATGGGAAGACCCAAGGCAACTCTGGAAGCTGTATGCTAGAGACAGTGGAATATCTATCAGCCTAGATCCTTGAGTAACTACATGGAGCCAAGACCACTTGCCTCTCACCTAGCTTTCCACCACTCCACCATACCCAGTTATCAGTCCAAATCTCTCATGACAAACAACTCATACAACTCAACAACAACCAAAAAAACAACCCAATTGAAAAATGGGCAGAAGACCTAAAGATGGCCAGCAGGCACATGAAAAAATGCTCATATCACTAATTTTTAGTGAAATGCAAATCAAAACTACAATGAAGTACCACCTCACACCAGTTAGAGTGGCCATCATTGGCAAGTCAACAAATAACGAATGCTATAGAGGATGTGAAGAAAGGGGAACCCTTCTACACTGTTGGCGGGAAGGTAAATTGGTACAACCGCTGTGCAAAACAGTATGGAAACACCTCAGAACACTAAATACAGAACTACCATATGACCTAGTAATCCCTCTACTGGGCATATGTCCAGACAAATATTTCATTTAAAAAGATACATGCACCTGTATGTTCATCGCAGCACTATTCACAATAGCCAAGACTTGGAAGCAACCTAAATGCCCATCAATGGATGAATGGATTAGGAAGATGTGGTATATATATACAATGAAATACTACTCAGCCATAAAAAGGACAAAATAATGCCATTTGCAGCAACATGGATGGAACTAGAGACTTTCATACGAAGTCAGTCAGAAAGAGAAAGACACTATACCATATCACTTATATTTGGAGTCTAAAATATGGTACAAAGGATGTATCAACACAACAGAAAAGATGATGGATATGTGGGACAAACTCATGTTTGCCATGGGGGAGGGAGAAGGAGTGGTGTGCATTGAGAATCTGGGGTTAGCAGATGAAAACTCTTGCATTTGGAGTGGACGGGCAATGAGATCCTGCTGGATAGCAAAGGGAACTATATACAATCACTTGTACTGGAACATGATGGAGGATAATGTGAGAAAAAGAATGTATATGTACGTATGACTGAGTCACTTTGCTATACAACAGAAATTGATAGAATGTTGTAAATCAATCATAATAAAAAATTAAAAATAAAAAAACCACTCTCATCCATTTGCATGGATGAGAAATAAATACCTAGTGTGTTAATTCCTTTGCTTTTGGAGCTTTATCTTTGTAAGGACTAGATTAACTTTTACACGGCTCTATGTCAGCATATCCCCACACCACTGCCTACGACTGAGATCACCACCAGGGTGCGCTACCATTACAGCAGGAGTGCATCACATGGATGTACTAGAGCAGAAGGGAGATTGAAAATGCTACAATTATAATATTATGTAATACTTTTCAAACCTCTGATATTGGGACAATTAGCAGAGGTGAATGCACATTCACTCATGCAAATATTAATTTGATACTATATTATCTCTTCAAATGATTTGGCAAATATCATGAGATAAACAAAATTTCCTCAATTTCCAGAAACTACACCAAAAAACACAGCTACTAGGAGTCCTAGATATTGAACGACCATGCACTATATTCTCCAGCAAAACCAAGTCATTTGTAATTCTTAAACACACCGTATTTCTAATGCATACTTTTATCTTCTCTGTTCATGTCAGCCAATACGCTTCCTGTATGTTTCAAAACATGGCTCTGATGTCACCTTTTGGCAAACTTGTCCCCAAGTTTGATCCTAGATAAAGTTAATCATTGCTCCTTCTTGCCTTTTTCACACCAAACTATGAATTTAAATTAAATTTAAGGGTTTACATAGCAATTCTCTCTTCTAGAGTCACTAAGCAAGGTTTGAGTCTCATTCATCTCAGAGGATGGCACCAAGTCAGTAAAATGGCACTCTAAATACTGATAAATGAATGAGTGAACAATTTTCTCAGTTCATCTCACCAAAGACAAGAAACCAGACTAGTCTGTTTTGAATAACTTAGTATGTGTCAACTATCTAAAAACAAGTCGAGATGGAAAGCAAGATACAGTATATCTGCTTGATGTAAGTATTGGATGAGTCCATTTGATGTTATTTCATCAATAAGAATTTTACATGAAATTATTTGAAATTTTAATACTGTAGCTTAACTTGAAAATATAGTAGAAATAGGCAGTTACATCTTTAAAAAAACATTTATAAATTATATCAGACAAAGAAACTTACATGTATAGTTTACTTGGCTTGATTGAGTTTCATTTTTTGCACCTGGTCTGTAGTGACAAAAAAGAATCCAATAAACTTGAATTTACTTCAGTGAATACATCGAGAGTTCCAAAGTAAGCTCAGAGCACTTCTATCACCAGAGATACTGGTGGCGTGTTTTGTTTTTTAATTCGGAGAGAAAAAAAATACTGCAGAGAATAACATAAACTGAAGCATGCTTTGAAGTAAAATCACTTCTAATGAGGCCAGAAGGTTCACAGAGGAAATATGAGAGTACCTTTCCTTATCTCAAGGTCCCTTACTTGACATAAATGCACCTCAGCCTTCCAAAGCACCCTGTCTGAAGTAATCCCAGAATCTTCAGCGGGACCAAAACCTCTACTCCAAGACCTACAACCATATATTTTTTTGTCTTTCTAGGGCTGCTCCTGTGGCACATGGAGGTTTCCAGACTAGGGGTCCAACTGGAGCTGTAGCCGCTGGCCTATACCACAGCCACAGCAATGTGGGATCCAAGTTGCATCTGCAACCTACACCACAGCTCATGACAACACTGGATCCTTAACCACTGAGTGAGGCCAGCGATCAAACCCACATCCTCATGGATGCTAGTCGAGTTCATTAACCTCTGAGCCATGATGGGAACTCCTTCTTTAAAAAATATATAACCAAAGTTCTAAAAGGTAAAAATTTTCAACCTAGAATACCCTACCCAACAAGATTATCATTTAAAATGGAAGGAGAAATAAAGAAATTCTCCAACAAAAACTAAAAGAATACAGCAATACTAAATCCATTATAAAAGAAAGACAAAGTTTCCTGACTAGGAAAGAAGATAAAGGATGGAGGAAATCACAATTGGAAAGTAATTACTTAAATCAGCCAGTATACTGATCAAAAAGAAAAAACCTATTTGTAAAAGTGACTATAAACACAAGGAAAGGAACAGAAAAAAAAAAAAAAAAGATAAGCATAGGATGTAAAAAATGGGGTGAAGGAGAGTAAGAAGATCTAGACTCATTTTGTATTTGAGACTAAATGACTATCAGGCTAAAGCAAGCAGATACAGAAAGGGGTTAACATACTTGAAAAACAGAGCACCCACAATAAAAACCAAACAATACATTCACAAAAACTAAAATGGAAGCATACTTTAAACCAGCTTTGCAAACCTAGAATGCCTTTTAGAAACTCTTGAAGATGACAAGGAAAGCTTCAAGTACAGTCTCCTATGAGGGTGTAAGTGAACAAAAATGTCACTTTGGGACCCAATTCAGAAACTCTTTGTTCCAGCCTCAGAAGTAACTTAAAGGGAAATATGAAAATTAATTAACATTCCAGGGATCACAAACAACCACAGGCATTTGGAAGCACAATAGGCCCCACAATCTCTGGCCATTCAGCCGTGTCGTGGCTTCTGAGCGGGTTGGTCCAGAAGTGACCTTGAAAGTGTGCAAAGGCCATCTGCACTACCATAGTATACCTCTTGCAGAACCTCACTAATGATTACAGGAAGAAGGAGAAACAAATGAATAATATTTAAGATCAGGAAATCAAGGAGTAATGAAATTGGGAGAAAGTTTTTAGGAAAGCATCTGCATAGGCCTATGACTGTGAAAGCACTTATCACTAAAATTTGCTTACTTTGTGCTAGGTATTCTAGGCACCATACATATATTAAATATTTTAATATAACAATTTTATGAGGTTGGCACTATTATTATCTCTATTTTATACACAAGAAAGCTCAAGTACAGAGCAATTAAGGAACTTGCCCAAGGTCACACTCTTCTAAGTGGCAGGATCTGACGGTCATTTTCCAGACTTTGCACTCAAGCTCTACAAGACAGCTGTCTCTCATTTTTTGGGTATTTGGCATGGATAAAACCTAGAGTATAGTGGGTTACTGCACTCCAAAAATTCATTCGACCCAGAACATTGGAGACAGGGCCTTTAACCAAAATAAATAAAATTAGTTCATACTGGATTAGGGAAGGCTTTACATCAGTGATTTATATCCTTGAAAGAGGAGAGGACACACAGAGATAGACACAGCAAAAGAGGCCGTGTGTAGATGGAGGCAGAGATTACAGTGACATAGCTACAAAACAAAGAAGGCCAATGACAGCCACGAGCCAGCAGGTGCTAAGGGAGGGCAAGGAAGGATTCTTTCGTAAAGCTTTCAGAGGGAGTATGGTCCTACCAACACCTTGATTTCAGACTTCTGGCCTCCAGAACTATGAGAAAATTAATTTTTGTTAATAATTAACAAACCTGCTTGTTTGTGGTAATTTCTTACAGCAACCCTAGAAAACCAATATAGGGAGTAAGATTATGACAGTGATGTCAGAATCAAGGTAGAATTAGATGCTGTCTTTGCTTCACCCCTTCAATCTACAACTAGTAAAAACAGCAATAACTCAAAAAAGCTTCCTCTGCCCAGCACATGAGGATTCCAGAGAGATCCACACATCCATGTCTAAATGTGAGTGGACTGGACACACAGAGGAGGCAGAACTGGGAATACTGCAAAGGCAGTGAACCAACCATGGCAGCTGAGCCCATGTCACCAGGGAACTTGGTAGCAGTGGCAGAAGCAACACACACAACTGTAGCCACAGCAGCAGCTGCAGTGATGATAGAGAACCAGGCAGTAAAGGTGGCAGTGCCTGGGACCCCATCCCTCTAAATCACTGCAATACCCACAATTCTCTTGGTAGTGCCCAAGAACCTGACAACTCCAGTTATAGGACAGGTGCCCAAAACCCCATCCCCTCCACACACTCCCCCTTCCCACATTGTGGTAGTGCTGCCCATGAACCAGGTGACCCTGGACACAGAAGGGGAGCCCACCAACACAGTACTGCCAGTAGCAACACTAGCTGCAGCAACAAAACTGGCAGTGGCAAAGCACCCATGACCTGAAGGTACCAACAATGAGGACAAGGGCATGGTGACACCTCTGGCAGAAGTGATGGAGGGTGGGTAGTGCCAATTCTCAGGACATCTCAGAGGCAAAAATAGTCAGAGGCAGCTGAGGTAAGAGAAACCAAGAATTAGTGCTATAGCTCCATCTACTGAAAAATGAAAGGGCCTCTAATTACAAATCTTTTGAACTCTTAGAATAGAAGTAAACAAAGCTTTACTTAAGAAAAGTGTTCACGACTCCAAACGTGCCAGAAGAAAAACTCATCAAACACCCCCCAAAAACATAGTAATGGATCACAAAAAGAAATGCTAATTCTCCAGAAACCAAACTTCAAGTCACCAAAGACTGTAATTTGATAGAGAATTCAAAATAGCTGTCATGAAACTCAAGCTACAAAATCTCAGAAAGACAGTTCAATAGACTCAGGAGTAAAATTAATGAAAAGAAGGAATACTTTACCAAACAGATTGAAACTTTAAAAAAAGAACCAAACAGACCTTCTGGAGCTGAAGAATTCAGTAAGTGAGATGAAGAATGCATTAGCAAGCACTGGAAATAGAGCAGACCATTTGGAAGAAAGAATTAGTGAGCTCAAAGACAGAAATCTAAAAATGATTCAGAAGATGGAAGAGAACTTAAGTTGTGTTGTTTAATTAAGAAACTCCATGAGAACTATCCAACTCTGCTTAGAAAAGGCAACACAGGGATAGGAGGTATCCTTGAAAAAAGAATAGAGGGAAAAGAAATCAGAGAGCTTTTTTAAAGAAAAAATAACTGAGAAGTTCTCAAACCTGGGAAAAGAACAGGGCATTCAAGTCTATGAAGCTAAGAGAACACTTAATTATCTCAATGCAAAAATACATTCTCTAAGACACCTTATATTAAAACAACGAAAGTCAATCACAAAGAAAGAATTTTAAAAGCAGCCAGGGAAAAACACATAGTAACCCACAAAGGTACCCCCATTATACTATCAGTAGATTTCTCAGCAGAAACTCTACCAGAGTGAATACAATGACATACTCAAAATAATGAAAGATTAAACACTGTCAGACCCTAACACTCTACCCAGCAAAGTTAACCTTTGATAGGAAATACAAATAAAGGCTTTCCCAGATAAGCAAAAGCTGAGAAAGCTATTATCACTAGATCTACCTTAAAGAAAGGTTGAAAGGAGCTCTTTTACCAGAAACAAAAAGGCAAAAGTACACAAAATTTGTGAGTGAGGTGATAAATAGAATCAGAAAATTACAACTCTATATCAGAACAACTTGTTAAACAATTATAGCATAAGGTTATAGGGAAAAAAGCAATGAAATAACTATAAGTACTTCTAATTTGGTAACAAATGCATAACAACAAAAAGGAAAAAATTTTAAACAGAAAAAAAGACAAGGACAAAACCTGTATTAACAAATGAAGATAAGATATTATCAACAGAAAAAAAAAAAGACTACATAATCTACAAGGTGTTTTAGACAAATATTGTGATAAACAGAGTAATTAAAAAAAAAAAACCCAGAGACACAAACAAAAAAAGAAGACAAAGAAGAAAACATCATAGAAAACCACCAAACAAAAGAGCAGAGAGATACAAAAAGAAACAATGAAGATACAGAGTAACTATAAACAAAAGGCATTAAGACAATACCAAGTCCTCATTATTAACAATCCCTCTTAATGTACATAAATTGAACTCATGAATCTAAAGACAAAGAGCGGCTGGATGGATTAAAAAACAATACCCAACTACATTGTGCCTCCAGAAAACTCATCTCAGCTCTAAAGACAAACATAGGTTCAGAGTGAAGGGATGGAAGGTGATACTCCAAGCAAAGCGCAGCCAAAAGAAAGTGGGTGGAGCTAAGTCCATAACATAAAATATACTTTAAGACACAAAGTAATGAATGACAAAGGTGAACATTACATAATGATAAAGGGGGCAATCCAGCAAGACGACATAACATTTATTAATAAATATTCACCTAACATAAAAGCACTAAAATATACAAAGTGATCCTTAACAGATACAAAGAGAGAAGTTGAAAGCAGCACAATAATAATAGGGTATATTAACAGCCTACTTATATCAACGGATAGAACATCCAAACAAAGTCAATAAGGAAACAGGTCTTAAATGAAACATTATATCATACAGACCTAATAGATATATACAGAACATTCCATCCAAATGCAGCAGAATACACATTCTTCTCAAGCACACAAGGAACATTCTTGAAAATAGACAATATGCTGGGATACAAACTTAGTCTCAATAAATTTAAGAAGACCAAAATCTTTTTAAGAATCTTTTCTGACCAACAATTGTGTAAAATTAGGAAGCTGAAAAGTCACAAATATATGGAGACTAAACAAAATGCTACTGAACAACTATTAGGTCAACATAGAAAACAAAGGAGAAATTTTAAAATATTAGAAGACAAATGAAAATAAAAATATGACATACCAAAATGTATCAGATGCAGCAAAAGAAATACTAAGAGGAATGTTATAGGAATATGGTCTTTACAAAAATAATCTAACCCTACACCTAAGGAACTACAAAAAGAAGAACAAAGATCAAAGTCAATAAAAGGAAGGAAGTAACAAAAATCAGAAGAAAACAAATGAAATAGAGACCAAAAAAATGATGGAAAAGATCAACAAAACTAAGCACTGGTCTTTTGAAAAGATAAATAAAACTGAAAAGACTTTAGGTGGACTAAGAAAAAAAGAAGGTTCAAACCAATAAAATCAGAAAAAAGAAAGAAGAAATACAAAAGATCACAAAAGACTACTATAAACAGCTATAAGCCAAAAAAATGGAACATAAAAGAAATGGACAAATTCTTAGAAGCATGTGACCTTCCCAAGACTGAATCAGGAAGACACAAAAAATCTGAATAGACCCATCACTAGTAAGGAAATTGAAACAGTAATCATAAACTTCCCCCAAAGAATCAAAGTCCAGGACTATCCTTTTCAAACACTTCCAAAAAACTCAAGAATGGGAAATGCTTCCTACCACATTTTTCAAGGTCATCACCTTGATACCAAAACCAGACCAAGACAACACAAAAAAGAAAAATCACAGATTTTTCATAGAGAAAACCACTACCACTGATAAAAAAAAAAAATGCAAAAATACTCGGCAATGAATTAGCAAATTGAATTCAACAACACTTTAAAAGAATCATATAACATGATCAAATGGGATTTATTCCAGGGATACAATAATGGTTCAACCAACTGCAAATCATTCAACATGATACATCACATTAACAAAATGAAGGCTAAAAAGTCATACGATCATCTCAATAGATGTATAAAAAGTATCTGACAAGATTCAATATCCGTAATCAGTAAGAACCTACTATACCACAAGGAACTCTACTCAATATAATCTACATGGGAAAAGAATCTGAAAAAGAATGTATTCATAACTGAGTCACCTTGCTGTACACCTGAAACACAACATTGTAAATCATCTATACTCCAATATAAAATACAAAATTTAAAAAAAGATTCAACATCCAAAAAAAATGGGTATAGAAGAAACACTTCAACATAGCAAATGCCATATGTAACAAATCCATAGCTAACATCATACTCTGATGAAAAACTGAAAGCTATCCCTCTAAGCTGATATCCATTCTCACCACTCTTACTCAACATAGCATTGGAAGTATTGGAGCAATTAGATAATAAAAAGAAACAAATAGCATCCAAATTGGAAAGGAAGGAAAACCGTCACTATTTTCTAATGGCATGACTGTATATATAGAAAACCCTGGAGACCCTACCAAAAATATTATAAATAATAAATGAGTACTATTAAGTTGCAGAGCACAAAATTAACATATTAAATCTGTTGTATTCCCATGAACTAACGACAAACTTGCAGAAATAAAAATTAAGCAAACAGTCCCTTACAATTACAATAATACCTATGAGTAAATTTAACCAAGGAGGTAAAAGACCTGTATGCTAAACACAATAAGACACTATTGAAAGAATTGAAAGAGACACAAGTAAATGGAAAGATAGTCCATGTTCATGAACTGGAAGAAATAGCATTGTTAAAATGTCTATATTACTTAAAGTGACCCAGAGACTCAATGCAGTTCCTATCAAAATCCCAGGGACATTTTTGCAGAAATAGAACAAAAAAGCCCTCAAAATGCCTGAAAGCACAAAAGATCCCAAATAGCCTAAACAGTCTCGAGAAAAAACAACTAAGCTGGAGTTATCACAACCCTGATTTCAAATTATACTACAAGGCTACAGTAATAAAAACCACATGGTATTGGCAGAAAAATAGATACACAGATCTATGAAGCCAAATTGAGAGCCCAGACATAAACTCACACATACATGGACAACTGATTTACAACAAAGAAGACACAAACATACAATGGAGATAGGAAATTCTCTTAAATATGGTGTTGGGGAAAACTGCAAAGCCACTCGAAAAAGAATTTAACTAGATCACTTTCTTAGACAGAAAAATTAACACAAAATGAATTCAAGACCTCAATGTAGGAGCTGATACCATAAAAATCACAGAATAAAACATAAGCAGCCTGCTCTTTGACATCAGTCTTCGCAATATCTTTTTGGGTATGTCTGATCAGGCAAGGAAAACAAACACCAACATGGACAAGTGGAACTACATGAACCTAAAAAGCTTTAGCACATCAAAGGAAACCATCAATAAAACAAGACAACCTACCAAATCAGAGAAGATATTTGCAAATCATATATCCGATAAGAAGTTAATATCCACAAAACTGTATTAAAAAAACTCATACCATTCAATAACAACAACAGAACACTTGATTTAAAAAATGGGCAGAGGATCTGAACATTGCTCCAAAGATACAGACGGTCAACGGGGTACATAAAAAGATTTCAACATCAATTATTACAGAAATGCGAATTAAAACCACAATGAAATATCATGCTGGAACTATTAGAAGGGCTACTGTCAAAAAGACAAGAACTGGCAAGTAATGGAGAAAACCATGTGGACAAAAGCAAACCTTTATACCTTGTTGACAGAAATGTGCATTGGGGCAGCCACTATAGAAAACACTATGAGGATTCCTCAAAATATTAAGAACAGAACTACCATATAATCCAGTTATTCCACTTCTGGGTATTTGTCTAAAGAATACAAAAACATTAATTCAAAAAGAAATATGCACCCCTATGTGCATTGCATTAGTCACAATAGTTACGATATGGAAACAACCAAGAGCTCATGGGGGATAAATGGATAAAGATGTGATACATATATAACACACACATACATACACTGGGATACTACACTCAGCCATAAAAAGATGAAATCATGGCATCTGTGATAACATGGACGGACCCTGCGGGTATTATGCTAAGTGAAATAAGACAGAACGAGTCAAATACCGCACAAATGCCCTCACACATGGAATTAAAAAATGATCAATAAATGGAGTTCCCGTTGTGGGTCAGTGGAAACGAAGCTGACTGGCGTCCATGAGGACAAGGACGCAGGTTCGATTCCTGGCCTTGCTCAGTGGGTTAAGGATCCGGCCTTGCCGGCAGCTGTGGTGTAGGTCACAGATGTGGCTTGGATCCCACATTGCTGTGGCAGTGCCATAGGTCGGCAGCTACACCTCCAATTGGACCCCTAGCTTGGGAACCTCCAAATGCCACGAGTATAGCCCTAAAAAGACAAAATAAATAAATAGATAAATAAATAATAAAAATGACTAATAAACAAAACTAAAATAAATGCATAGATACAGAGAAGAGATTGGTGCCTACTAGAGGAGAAGGGAGACAGAAGAAGGATGAACTGGCTAAGGGGGTCAATTGTATAGAAACAGAAACTAGGCTTTTGGTGGTAAGCATCCTATAGGGTATACAGATGTCAAATTATGCTGCTACACATGGAAAACATATGCAACATTATAAACCAACATTACCTCAATAAAAAAGTGTGTTCATGAGTAGACATGAGTAGATAAGAACTATGTAAGAGGACTCAGTCAAGCAAAGACTATGGGTCTTTCACAATTTATTTAAGGTGAAGATCTGATGTAAACGCATTAATGGGGTACCACTGTATCTGATGAAAAGTTGTGTCTTCATCTGTGTACCCTCTACCCATGACTGAGCTTTTGTAATGAATTACCAACTATAATAAGAGGACTGAAGTAGAAGATAAAAATCTGGAATTGGTGACATACAGATGGTGTGGAGAGCCTTGAGAAAGAGTGACAGCATTACAGATAATGGTATAGAAAAAGAAAAGTTCATGTGAATGAAACCTTGAGGCCTCACCATTTAAAGGTTTGGATAAGCAATGAGATCCTGCTGTATAGCACAGGGAACTCTATCTAGTCACTTGTGATGGAACATGATGGAGGATAATGAGAAAAACTGTGTGTGTGTATACATGGATGAATGGGTCACTTTGCTGTACAGCAGAAATCCACAGAACATTGTAAATCAACTATAATAGAAAAAATAAAAATCTTAAGAAATAAAATAAAGGTTTAGGATGAGAGACAAGACCAAGACACTGAGAACAGTATGATAACTAGGAGAGAAGAGCATCACAGAAAACACGAGGTAGGAAAGTTTTAAGCAAGAGGTTGAAATAATGCTTGTTGAATAAATTAACAAAAAAAAAGCCAAATTCAAATATAGTGGATAGAAAATGAGACATATACACTAATACGATAAATTCGTACAAAATTTCTGTAATTCCAATGTAATATCAAAACTTCTGATTCAGTCTGGAAAGCAGAGTTATGAAAAATATCTTCTCATCTCCTATTCCAGGTTAACAGGTGAAATTCCATTTCCCGTAGCTATTTAGAATGGACCCTCCCTGAAGACTTTTTCCCTTGTAAAGATCTCAGACCTGGAGTTCCCATCGTGGCTCAGTGGTCAACGAATCTGATTAGGAACCATGAGGTTGCGGGTTTGATCCTTGGCCTCGCTCAGTGGGTTAGGGATCTGGCATTGCCATGAGCTGTGGGGTAGGTTGCAGATGCGGCTCGGATCTGGTGTTGCTGTGGCGTAGGCTGGCAGCTAAAGCTCCAATTAGACCCCTAGCCTGGGAACCTCCATATGCCATGGGTGCGGCCTAGCAAAAGACAAAAAAAAAAAAAGAAAGAAAGAAAAGAAAAAGATTCTAGACCTGCACATTTCCATTAATTCTACCACTAGAAAGCAAAAGGAATGTCATTCAGCAAACATTTAAGGTCAACTGCTATGCTTTAGCACTGGAGAAGCAAAGATTTCCCGGGCTAGTATGTAAGTCACTGCCCCTTTCCTGAGTGAATTCTCAGACTAATGGGGGGGGTGGGTAATACATACACACAACTAAGCCGTAATAAGTAATGAGAACATTTTTGTATAGTATGATACACAGATGATAGCAATATACTAAGGATTCTAGAGACATACAGAGTTGGCCTTTAATTCTAACTAGAGGTTCCCAAGAAGGTGTCAATGAAACAAGATGGCACTGCCTGAATTATGTCTTAATAGCAAGTCACATAAAGAGGGATTGGAGATTAGAAGAGTTTGAAAGAGAAAGATTGAGCATACGGACATGCAATTACCTTGTTTGTGGCCTGAGTGTTGAAACCTCAATGTCCCTGCCACATCACAGGCACTCCTGCAGGGGTGGCTGAATGAATAATTTTGTTTCCTGTTAATTTAGCATGATTTTCTTCACCTGTCATAGGCAAGGCCCTTCTGGGTCAGAAACAAACAACCAAAAAAAAAAAAAAAAAAAAAAGGCTTCCTCTAATTTAAAAGAGGAGTATTACCAATGACACATTTTCAGGGTTCATGATATAGCCGATGTCTCCTCACCATGAAAAGTGGGGGGGGGGGAGGAGTTCTCATCATGGCACAGTGGTTAACGAATCCAACTAGGAACCATGAGGTTGTGGGTTCAGTCCCTGGCTTTGCTCAGTGGGTTAAGGATCCAGCGTTGCCGTGAGCTGCGGTGTAGGTCGCAGACATAGCTTGGATCCTGAGTTGCTGTGGCTATGGTGTAGGCCAGTGGCTACAGCTCCAATTCAACCCCTAGCCTGGGAACCTCCATATGCCGTGGGAGCGGCCCTAGAAAAGGCAAAAAGACAAAAAAAAAAAAGTGTGTCACGAAATACTAAAAGACTTTTCCAGAATGCACATGCCCACTTACTGCCTCCAAAATTCTAAAGCAGTACACCTGGAATAGAGCACACTTTCAGCAGGCATGTGCATTTTAAAAAACCTGCCTGCGTGACTGGTTCCATTACATCTCTCAGAGTTACTGATCTGAAGCTGAGTGCTGTGGCATAATCATTATACTGATTGGTACTTTTGACAGCAGGTGAAATGTTCTTCCTACCTGGACGTGAGTGGAAAAATCCTGGTGGAGACTGTAACCCAAAAGCTGCTCTGCAAAACCCATAATTGACCAAATGAAAATATAAAAGATCTTGTTTTTGTTAAAGAAATGATGTGAGCTATCTCCTACAAGTTAAAAAATAAAAAGATACATGATTGTTCAAGTGTTTCATTCACCATTTAATAGATCAGGCCAGAGAGCTGTAAAAAGAAAGGATGTATCTTTCTTAAATAAGCAGCCATGAACACTAACGTTGAATCTTGAAACATTTTTGCTTTTGGCTACTGCCCCACAAGTATGAATATTTTATGTGATTTTTTTCCCATATAAAATTCAAATAAATGTCTGGTCAGAAATGTATTGGTATTTGCACGGGGCTTTTTGACATAAAAGTAACAAATAAAAAGGGGGGGGTTTCCGTTTTACTTGGTCTCCAGAGGCATTTTCAAGGGACTGACCCATTTGGGTTCCCAAATCAACTCAACAACTCAAAACTGATTGTTTTACCCCAATACCTAGAGAAAGAAAATATCATTCGGCAGAGTTACCCAGCTTTAGCAGCCAGGAAAAAGTGGAGTCACTGGAGATAATGTGAATTACATCCAAACACTATTCAGAAGAGAAAAATCTTGGCTGAGTAGAAACTGTTTCCTTGACAAGAATAAACTTTAACTGCGAAACACTTTTTTAAAATCACAAAAATTACTTTGTTAATTTTATTATCCATTCCGTGTTCCTTTGTAGCTTAATATTTTCCCAGAGGGAAATAAATTTTGATTCGTAACAACAACAAAAAAGAATGAACAGTGAAGAAAAAAAAAAAAAGATGAATCCTACTATTTAAATCATAAAGCATATCAGTTTCCTTAATAAACATAAGAAATCCAAGTTTTCCATGAAAACAGAAAAGAAAATGCAAAGAAAATCAGAGAGAGAAAGACACATACTGTCCTGCCCTCCACATGCCTAGCTATGACAAATTTAGCTTCAAGGTGAGCTGGGACAGCCAGTGCTAAGTAGGCATTCTATACAGGGAGCCCTCAGCATCACAGCTGAGAGGAATGCATGGGAATACAAAACTTGTAACATGATCAAGCCAACTACCTTCTGGATACATATGTAATGGAATTAAAGGGGGAAAACTGAAGGAAGGCTATGTAAATTGATGATCTGCTTAGTCAAAAGAGGTCTGGTTTTCATAAATCAAAGTGGACAGAAAATATACATGAGTTCATTTCCACTGATTAACCTGTATAAACAATATCTGTAGTTACTAAGAGTTGTTTCTGGACTATAAACTGATCCTAAGAGCTATATATTTCAAACTGTTAACTGTTTGGCATTAGAAATTAGTTGCCTTCACTGCAGAAGCAATACTAAATGGTAATAAAATCTATACATTGAAGTATGATTAAAATGTGGAAATTTCAAAGCACTCCAATGAAAAATGAAATCTAATTTGCTTTTTAATGATAAAAATGAGAAAATTCATTTAAATTAACTCATGCCACTGGATCAGTTGAGAAATTTATCACACTAACGATCATTACCACCCTAAAGAAAAAATGTCCCCATCTTTGGACAATTTCGTAAAAGAATTCACAAACAGTTCACAAGTTAAGTGAAAGCATCTATTTTAAAATAATTTACAAAACAATCCTCATGGTACCTGCTAAAAATAGGGATTATTTGAGGATGCCAAGATCTTTGAAGCTCAGAGTTACTCAAAATAGGACTCAAAATTTAAGGTAGACTATTTCTCATAAAATACTGCTTTCATTTCCCTGCAGCATTTGAAATATACACACAGAATTTCGAGAGGTAATGAGGAAAAACAAATAATAGCAGAAGATAACCCAACCCTGCTTTTCTTGATATTTGCCATGTTGTAAAATAAAAAAGTGAGTAGGTTCAAATCCAACCTTTTTCATGTTTTAGTTTCATGATCTTAAAACCTCGGAGAACTTGCCCCCCCCCCCCCATGCTTGCTACCAGAGAAAATAAGGTTCTACATTATTATTACATCTTTCATTTCAGAAGCAAAATGATATTTTACCACTGGCCATATTTTATCATCTTTGAGGTCTCCTACTAGTAATTCACAAATCACTTGGTATAGAATGAATTGAAACCAGCAAAGGCAGTTACTGCAAAGCCAATGTACCAAATATTTATTGATTAACTGAAAGAATTAGCAATTTGAGCTAATTTGATGTTCTGAATCCCCACTCACTACCATATTAATCCATTGGTTACCACTTCTTTGGATGTTAGATTAAAATTAACACTAAATCTAACTGAAGTGGTAAACTGTTTGAAAAGTACTAGTACATCAAAATCACTATGGTAGGCATGATTATAGAATTGCACACCTGTAAGTCCCACGGCCAAATATACACTGAAATACTGCATCAACTAGAAGGTATTTCGAAGCAAGTCCGGATGTCAGACTGTGATCTAAGGAGATGAAGTATGACACTTTTTTCCTTCTCCATTATGGTTTAATACAGGATATTGAATATACTTCACTGCGCTACTCAGTAAGAAGGACCTTGTTGTTTACCGATATTATACACAGCAGTTAGTATGTGCCAATACCAAACTCCTAACTTATCCCTCTCCCCTCCCTTTCCCCTTTGCTAACCATGAGTCTGCTTCTGTTTCATAAATAAGTTCCTTTGTGTGCTATTTTAGATTCTACATCTGATATCTATGTATTTGCCTTTCTCTTTCTGACTGACTTCACCTAGCTTCATAATCTCTAGGTCCGTCCATACGATACTATATTTAAAGTATAAAGAAACAAATAAATGTAAATTATTACTCTATAGAATACACACCTGACATTTTTTTCCTTTTTTACAGCCACACCTGCAACAGATGGAAGTTCCGAGCTAGGTGTCAAACAGGAGCTGCACCTGAGGCCTATGCCACAGCCACGGCACCCCTGGATCCTTAACCCACTGAGCAAGGTCAGGATGGAAGCCGCAACCGCACAAACTCAAGGTCAGGTCCTCAACCTACTGAGCCGCAACAGGAACTCCTCCTCTGACATCTTTTAATTCCCCTATTATTACGATTGCATATTTTTTAAGACATAAATGGCAGGCTACTGCCTGTTAAAAGTTAACGAAATAAAAGATAAGTGTTTAATTATTTATTCCCTTGCCAAATGTATTTGTTTTCTAGTTTGCTGCTGTAACAAATACCACATACCGGGTGGCTTCAACAACAGAAAGTTATTTTCTCACAATTCTAGAGCCCTGAAGTCCAAGATCAAAGTGTTGATACAGCTGATTTCTCCTAAAGCCTCTCTCCCTGGCTTCCTAGTAGCCGACTCCTCTCTGTATCTTCATATAATCTTCCTTCTGTATCTTATGTGTCCTAATCTCTTCTTCTTATAAGGACATCAGCCACACTGGATTAAGGACCACCTTTGAATGAGGTATTTTAAAGAGCTTATCTCCAAATATAGTCACATCCTGTGATTTGTGATTAGAGAACTTGAACATGTGGATTTGCTTTATAAAGATCCTAAATGAATTGTGTTAAAGCTATTGACCCTCAGGTACATTTTAAATGATGCATTTTCACAAAAAAAATACAACTTTAAAACAATAGAATTTTTATGGAGATACAGCAATTTTCAGAAAAACTTTTGAGAGTGTATAGTGCTAAGATCATATGAAATATGATAATAGAAGAGCAACAAGAAAAGCAAACACAGGAGTTCCCGTCGTGGCGCAGTGGTTAACGAATCCGACTAGGAACCATGAGGTTGCGGGTTCGGTCCCTGCCCTTGCTCAGTGGGTTAACGATCCGGCGTTGCCATGAGCTGTGGTGTAGGTTGCAGACGCGGCTCAGATCCCGAGTTGCTGTGGCTCTGGCGTAGGCCGGTGGCTACAGCTCCGATTAGACCCCTAGCCTGGGAACCTCCATATGCCGAGGGAGTGGCCCAAAGAAATAGCAAAAAGACAAAAAAAAAGAAAAGCAAACACAGAAACTGGAAAACCATTACACAATGTAAAGATACGGGTACGCATGCATTCATTCGATAATATCTAATGGCCACTGTGAAGTTAGCAGAAAATGAGATATAAAAAGAAATGTAAGGGTGGGAGTAACCAGTTTCTCATCTTTTAAAAAAAGGTAGATCATGAGTTTGTCCAAAGGCAGAAAACTTTGTCCTGGCAGTAAGTTCTCAGACGAAAGTAAGGAATGGATTAAGACAGAGGCATCTCCTAATGTCTTTTATCATTTACTTCCCTTAGCATGTAATATGTGCTGGCCATGCCACATGCATAAGCTAGCAGGCTATGAGAAAGCAGTCACCGCTGGAGATTCATTCTTTATCCTTTGGTTCCTTCATTCAACAAACATTACTGAGCCCTACTAGGGTCAGGCATTAACTACTGTAGATGCTGGTGAGCCCTAGAGACCAAAAACACCAAAATCCTAGCCCTCTTGGCGCTTCTGCTCTAGTGAATATACAGGAGAACGCAGAGACTGAATACACAAGGACAAGGAAGCCAAGCATCGCCCACTACCCTTTCACGCCGACCATCCTTTCACGGAAATGAAGGCGAGATCAGCAGCTGAGGCTGTTGAGATGTAAACAGCTTCCCTTTTCTTCAACATTTTAAGTTGTAAGTGAGCGCATTCCCAGAGTAATTTCCACAAATATATTAAACTACAACTTGAAGATGTAAAAATTCTATGCATTTTAAAGATAGGACAGAAGGTATTTTAAATTTAGTATTTTGGACAAAAGAAAAGTTCAGAAAATAGTATCATGCCCATGTGCTTAGAAGCCGCATTTACCAAACAGTAACATGTTTCACTTTTGTGCTTCACCAACTTTTTTGTCAGAAATAGAATGGTACATAATAGCTGAAATATCATCACCATCCCTCTCACTCTCCTCCTCTACAAAGTCGACCAAACCTCAGAATAGTATTTGCCATTCAGGTTGTTTATTTTAATAAACAGGAATGCCTAGACATTACTGTTACTATTGTATTTTGTGGATCAAAGTTTTACATAAATAGCACTAAACTATATGAATTCTTTGTGGTTTGTTTTCTTTTTCCTGTTATTTTTGATATATTCCATTGGTACTGGTAGGTCTAACACATTCACTCCAATACCTAGAGTATTTAAAGCATAAATAAACCTCAGGTTGTTCCTCAGTGGAGAGAGAGTCCGGTTGTTTCCTTTAAACACACGTGTGCACGCGCGCACACACACACACACGCTCTGCAAAAAGTGAAGAGAGTAACGGAAAAAAAGTCAAAGCATTTCGAGTTACCCTCTTCATCATTCCACTGTTAAAATAAAGCCAAGTGGAGCAGAGATCAGATCTCTATATCTGCAGAATCAAGAGAGAGAAATACAGATATGTGTGTGTGTGTGTGTGTATACATATGAATGGTGTAATAAACACCCAGTGCAAGCGTTCTTGTGCTCATAGGACACACAGACAAGGAAGTGCTGCGTCAGAGGACACACGTATCTTTAAATTCACCAAGATTTGACAAACTGCCTTCCAAAGTGATGGCAAATAATTCCTCTCTTGCTATATTCAGGTGACAGTTGGGGATACCAATTTTTTTTTTTTTTTTTGGCCCATCTGATGGGTATAAAGTGGTATTTCATTGTTTTAATTTCTATTTCCTAAATTAAAGACAACATTTTGATTGACTAAATTCACAATTTTAGGAGAGTAAATAGCTAGTCAGGAATACAAGGAAAAAAAATCTCTCAGCTACGTTAAATACAGTTAACTGCTTAAGATCAGTACGCATCTATTTCTAGCCTATCCATCTATCAGAAACAGTAACTGCCATACAGGTGTCTCCACCCCTCCCAAGGTCTGAACACAAAGGTCTAGTGGTACATTAGATTTCTTCCCCACTAATGAGGGAGACCTAGACAGAGTTTATTACAAGATTTAGACATTACATGGCAGAATATAAATATTCATAACACAGTGCTTACTTAGCCTTACATGTGACGCACTCTGCTATTTTCTATTTTATTGCATCTCAATTTATTTACTAGTTGAGACCCATTAAATTGATATCATGACCCCATTAATGCGTCACAGCACTCCATCTGAAAAACACTGAATCTTTTCTATGCTCAACATGCCTAGAGAGACAAGACTATAGTTGCTGAGTTTCAACACATAGTGAGCTGGGGCTCCCTACCTGCCACACAGAGATACTGACAGCAAAACCTGCCTCACTGGGCATTTGCCCAAAGAGTTCCAGGCTTTCAGCCTGTGTTACAAGATCTCATTCTACTTCTCTTATGGACGAGCACTGGACAGGATCATAGACGGTCCAACACTCTTGAGACATATTTTTAAGAGCTATTTTAACTATTCTGGGGTTTTGCTGTTCTTTTTTGTTTTACATGATAAACTTTCAGATTCCAGAGATATGGACCAGAAGCATATTTTGAATATGTCTAGAAGCACACTTTATTTTCTAAACTAAACTTTAGCATTCCAAGATTTGCCACGGCAAAAGGCAAAATTGTTTCCATGCTCCTGGAAAACAAACAACCTATTGATATCCTTACCACTCAGGTAATACAGACAGGTTATCTGCTATTGCCTCAAATAATATAGACATGTGCATTCTTAAATAATCAGCTCTAGAATGCGTAGTTTATTTTAAATTACTTTTTTTTGGCTCACTGTTCTCAAAACTCTACCTTTGTTTTTAAATACACTTCCATTGTTTTCAGCTGGTCCTGAGCAATGAATCTATCTAAATGTTTGCATATACACAGGAAAACTCAAGTTGTACCTTTGTGATTTGCATTAAAAAGACGGGACCTAACTTTCTCTTAACATGTAAAATATTCTTAAAACTGACTAGTGCTATGCTGACTACACTTTGCTCGCTATTTTATCTTTTCATTTCACAGATGCAATATAAAAATACACCATCTAGCCAACTGATGTCTCAAGTTCAAGTTATATACAAAGCCAGTACTGAAGCAGATTTGGGCACTTCGTGCATTACAGGGTGGTGTCTTTCTAAAAAAGTGTGCATGCACTCAGCATGGAATGTTATGATTGGATAAGTTACAGGTTTCAAAATTAAAAAAAAAAATAAAAAACACAACCACACTGTTTTTACTCCAATCTTGTTTATGCAAAGGTTCTGAAGATTAAAACTGGCAGGTTATGTCTAACCCTTGGCCTTTTCTCCCACTTTCATACTAGGAGTCTAGAAGTGACTACCTGCTATTTTCTGGAACTGCACAGCAGTAATCTGAATAACAAGCTCTGTATCTAGCATAAATTGTCACAAATATATACCTTGTCAATGATATCTCAATTTTAAAAATTTTAAACAACTGTAACAAACTATAACCGTACTACGTGTGGCTGAAGAGGGAAATTTAGTTGCTATCAGGTACCTAGAGGGAGGAAAATGCCCAATTTAATTCAAATAGAAACATTCCTTGTTCAACAAGAAAACTGTATTATCTTTCTTTACACTGACTCTAATTTTCCCAGAAATTTTTCATGAATTTAAATGAGAAAGTTCCTACTTCTAATGGAAAGTTCATTAAACACCAATTATAAATACCAACTCTTCTTTTGTAATGTCTTCAGAAATATACCACAGTTAATGGTAAGTCACCTAAGACTCAGAAGAGAGAAAACTTGGAGCTCTTCACATCTTTATGTTCACACTCATACTTTATGTTCAGCCATAACATTTCCCAATAGTATCAGTTAATTTGCTCTAAATATGTAAAATGTTTTAAAAAATCCAAATCATTATGCAAATCATCTTACTCATCTTAGTAATCAATTACTGTAGGGGCCAGAATGGTGGCTCCCAAAGACATCAGGTCCCATTACCCAGAACCTGTAACTATTACCTCATATGATAGATCTTAGTAGGTGCTGTTAAGGATGCTGCGACGCGGAGATGATCCCGGATTATCCAGGTGGACCCTAACTGCCATCATACCTGTCCTTAAAAGATAAAGAGTGAGGGCAATCTCACACACAGAAAAAGAGGCAGTGTGACCACAGGCAAGGAGTGCCAGCAGCCCCCAGAGCCTGGAAGAGACAAGGAATGGTTTCTTCCCCACTGAAACTTTGATTCAGCTTCAGTGAAACTGGTTTTGGACTTCTGTCCTCAAGAACTGTGAGAAATGAATCCATCAGGAACCATGAGGTTGTGGGTTTGATCCCTGGCCTTGCTCAGTGGGTTAAGGACCCGGCATTGCCATGAGCTGTGGTGTAGGTCGCAGATGTGGCACAGATCTGGTGTTGCAGTAGCTCTGGCATAGGCTCTGATTAGATCCCTAGCCTGGGAACCTCCATATGCTGTGGGTGCAGCCCTAAAAAGAGAAACAAACAAACAAACAAAAAAAAGAACTGTGAGAGAATAAATGTATGTTGTCTTCAAACTACTAAGATGAGGTATTTTACTGCACTAGTCCTCGTAACTAATACAACGATAATTTTTATTAGCTCAAGGTAGTATATTGAATTTTCAGATGAACAGATTCAGGCATGAGGGGTCCGCAATCACTTGGGAGGATGAGAAATGCTGGGGGGAGTCTGGGAATGTTTTAGAAAGAACTAGGACTAGAAAAATGAAGAGTGTTTTAAAGTGTGAAAAGTAAAGAAAATGCTGAGTCCAAGGAGAAAACTTAACTACACTTAAAATCTTCCAGAAAATAATTTCTCAGTAATTTTCAGATCATTACTTTTCTCACTTGATTCAGTAATTCCACTGCTAAAATCCAGTATTAAGAAAACATGCCAAAATCAGCAATTCCCATCGTGGCTCAGCAGGTAAAGAACCCGACACAGTGTCCATGAGGATGCAGGTACAATCTTTGGCCTTGCTAAGGAGCATTGCCATGAGCTGTGGTGTAGGTCACAGATGTGGCTTGGATCTGGCATTGCTGTGGCTGTGGTATATAGGCAAGCAGCTACAGCTCCCATTCAACGCCTAACCCAGGAACTTCATATGCCACAAGTATGACCCTAAAAAAAGGGGAAAAAAAAGAAAAACATGCCAAAATCAGATCAGATTTTATGGATTAAGATGTCTCTGGAGCACCTATCTTTAATATCAAAAACTAGAAACAATCTAATCATTCAAGTATAAAACAAGATTTAAGAAAGTCACAGTAGGAGTTCGCGTCATGGCGCAGTGGTTAACGAATCCAACTAGGAACCATGAGGTTGCGGGTTCGATCCCTGGCCTTGCTCAGTGGGTTAAGGATCCGGCGTTGCCGTGAGCTGTGGTGTAGGTTGCAGATGTGGCTTGGATCCCACGTTGCTGTGGCTCTGGCGTAGGCCGGCAGCTACAGCTCTGATTCAACCCCTAGCCTGGGAACCTCCATATGTCGTGAGAGCGGCCCTAGAAAAGGCAAAAAGACAAAAAAAAAAAAAAAAAGCAAGCAAGCCACAGTATACTTCCTTGGATAAACATCTTAGACATCCATCAAAAAACATAGTATTACATGAAACAGCAACATACAAAAAGGCTACATATACTATTGGTTTTAATTCTTACTTTAAATGCATAGACAAAAGACAAGAAAGAAATCATAGGGTTACAGCTGACTTTTTCCTTCTTTCACATTTTTAAAGTTTCACTAAAAATACACCAGATACCTTGAGGGCAGGAGGTACTGAAAAAGTAGTTGGCAGATAACAAATGTTCCAGTTTTTTGTGTGATTAGAAGACGTACAAATAATGTCTTGCCAGACAAAACTCCCAAATGCCTTCAAATGTATTGCATCCTCTACGAGGACTTTGAATCTCTGTGAGTCGTGCAGGATTAGGTATTACTATCATTTATTTCCACTGGGAGCGTAAGTCTTGGAGTCCATTCCAGCTCATCCAACATAAGCAGGGGGAACTGGGACAAATGCCACCACGTCCTGTCATTTCAGCCTAGGGGTTGATTCCCCCTCTAGGATGGTGGAGCAACAGCAAAGCCAGACTTAGCCATAGGGAGGAGGCAACTCTTATCAGAAAGCTTTAGAAAAACAAGGCTGAGGCCCCATACCTATTCTGACCAGCTGATATTTAAGTATGGAAATCCTATCATGTAAATATCTCAGGTTTCCTTATAACCCTTTCAGATTCATGAGTAAGCCAGGAGGTATAAATAAATCAGCATTTTATAAATATTGCCTACTATATATAAATACAAGAGATACCCCATCTTTCAAAGCAGTAACATCTCTTCATTTCATTTTTTTTTTTTTTTGAGTCAGGATACAGTTTATTCTTTGGTTCAAGCTTCTCCATACAAACAGGGTCTTAGTTTTGTACTTGAGCATTTTATGATATATTCTAATATTCTGCAAGCCAATAACTTTCAGCAAATATTTCCTTTAACTCTACTTACTAAATGAAAAAAAAAAATAACTCCTGCAAAACTCTGAGGACTTAATGCAACCCAAAACATGCAACAAAAAGTATTACAACTAGTTATGTTTTTTCAAAATGTTTACAATCCCCATTTATACTGTAGAATCAACTTACAGGCATTTTATATTTATAAAAATACTCTATAGAACTTTATTATTATTTTTATCATTTTTAGTAGATTTGAACCTTGGTAAGTTCCTAACATTAGAATATAATGAAATCAATGATATCCATAATTAATTGCTATAAAAAGAGCATGTTCAAATTAGAGATAATTTTCAACTTTCAGATTTACATATAGCAAACTCAGAGCATCAGACAATAATCACCTAAGACCACATATCAAATGCTAATTTAAAAAACTCCACTCTCATACTCTTTTCTTTCTGTACAGAACAGAGGTTTTCATCAAGCCCAAATTTAACTGCCAAAAATACTGTACTCATGGTCTAGGTAGACAAGCACAGATACATCACGAATTTGAGAAGTTACATCAGTTTCAACAACAATGAGGATAAACATTTTTTGAACATCTAAACAAAGATATTATTCACCTTTATCCATTGAGTATTAGAGAAGGTACATATATGCATTTTTATAAATATAAATGTAGTCCCCAAAGAGCTTTTAACCAAGACTATATCATTAAATGAAAACCGAATTTTTAGAAGTAGAAAATTTTTATTGCTATCCTTGATAAAAAGAACACTAGTAACATCCAAAAAGGCACACTACTAACTGTGGTCACACAAAACACTGAAATATCTATTTAAGTCAGCAATAGACTTCAACCCAAAGGCCAATGAGAAGCTCTTTTGAGAAACCCTACAGTTCAGCACAGGTTGATTCCCTCTTTTTGCAATGATTGGTATGTTGGGTCACCTCCCAGCATTAAATAAAGTATACAAGTCAATCACTATTTTAGAATGCTCAGATGCTGATTTCTAATAACTGGATACAAAAGAACAACTTGTTTAGGAAATTTTCTCTTTTATTTAAAAAATGCAGTGCTATATAGAGCATATTTTTGATACCCTTCAAAGAGACAAAGGTCACACACATCATAAACACCAGTGCATTTCTTAGTGATTACTTTGAAGTGCCATATGTTCAAATTTAACCAATGGATTATATGCATAAGCCTATACGCTGCCTCTAGGAGCCTGAAATCAAGATAATTTTCCTTGCTCCAGCTGCCTGATGGAGCAACTCTTGGAAGAACTGGATTATATAATTTAACATCAAAGCTGAAGCACAGCAGGCTGAGTCTTCCTGATGAACTGAATTTTAGAATTAACAGATATGTGCCTAAAATATCCCTGTTGTTTTTTTTTTTTTAACAGACAAAACACCCCAATTTTCTCCTAGATTATAAATCAAAGAAAAATTGAAGACAGCTACATAAACAGTCCACTGGCTGCATCTGTTGTATATGACACAATGATCTCTAATGTAGAGTGTTTAGCCTCTTCACCTCTTTGCTGCCATCTTTGAATAAACATGTCTTGAAGCACCATTAATCTAAGCACTGAGGGATATTTTTCTTTCAAGAGCAAACACATTTTCAACTTTGGACCAGCCATACAACTGTAAAACCAAAAGAAAAGAGCATTTTGTGATACATGTTTACCTTAACACTTGGACATGACACTATCAAGTCTCTCCAATGAGAAGTTACATTAAAGAACGTAAGACATCAATAGTAACTCTTTTATCTTGTAATATTCTTCTCCATCATGGTACTTGCAGAATAACTGTTCTTGCCTCATCCTCAGAGAAGCAAGAAGACATCAGCTTCATATTGGATTTAATCTGATTTTAAAAAGTCAATAATGATCAAAGGACTATTTATACAACCATTTTAAGAAGTACATTAAAATGTGAAAGAAAAAGAACTAGCAGCCTCCCTCAGTCTTTAGTGCCTAAGATCAGCAATGAGAAAGAAATATGGAGTTTCCCTTCCTCAAATAATAATTCCAAAATAGCCCAAAGTCAAATTCCTCCCTATATGAAAAACAATCAAGAGAAATGTCAAGGAAAATGCACATCCTTCTTCATAAGTATCTTTTGAACCATTCTTGTGAAGGCAATAAGCCACATAAACTATTCTCAAAAGAAAAATCCTGAAAGAGCCCATCTTTTAAATTTAAAAAGGGGAAAGACATGAACTAAAAAGCAGTTATGACAATACTGGCCTGACACTAAGTGGAAACTTCTACATCGGGGCTCCTGTCTTTCTCTCTCTCTCTCTCCTCTTGCTTCTCTCCCCTCTTCCCTTCCTACCACCCTCCTCCCTCCCTTTCCCTCTTCTTTCTCTCTCCCTTTTTTCTAAGACCATACAAGCTAAATTTTGTGAGGAGGAAAAATAGGTGGGAAAAAAAGGTATAAATGCTTACTATTCAAGACAAGCTGGTCTGTGCCAATACATTGGAGAAAAGTTGATCCATGTGAAAATATAACCCCTGAAATGTTGCCAAGGTCACAGAGACCCAGGGTGATCTCTGACACACAATGGGTACCATTGGTGCATTTGCAAAGAGAACTTGGTAGTGGGTTATTTTTACATTATGCATCTCACTGCAAGCAAGCCGGGAAAAGAAAACGCAGGTCGGTTGTGTTTTCACAGTATTTCATTTCACTATTCTTCTTGTGGGGTTACTAAAATATTAGCAGTGCCCAGCTTATGAGATACATGTGATCCCTTTCAAGGTGGGAGTTAGCAGCACTGTTTTTAAGGGAAATATGAGAGCCACATTACAATTTCCAAATTCAATTTCAATAACTACATTAACATGACAAGGTTCTCAAGAATTGCCAAAGACAACACCGCCGGACTGTTTATCTTGAGTAACACGTTTCACTGGAGGACTCAGTCCTGCTCCTCAGCCCACTTGATGTTGTTACCCATTTCTGACTGTGCCACACGGCGCTAGCTTCTCTGCACCATGCTCACTTTTCTGCAGATTAATACCTTCCATGGACCTTTTGCCTCCACTGGTGGTTCTCAGATGGCCATGCTACATGAATGGAAACACACCAAGACATTTTGCCTGAGGTCAAGTGAGACCCCAGCAAGAGCACAGCAAGGAAACCCAGTTCCAGAGCACTGAATAGAGAACATTTCTTTCAGAGAAGGCCAATTTCAATTTCTGCTTATGGGAGAAACACTCGGCTGCTCTGGATTAGCTTGGAACTTAAAACGTGTTTTCCAAATTTGTGAAATTAGAAAGAAAAAAGAAAAGACGAGTCACGTTTTCTCTAAGAACACATGGATGTATTTCTTCTCGAGAAGCCCACACACAACGCGGTGAAGAGTCCACTTCGCACAAATTTACTATTCAAATATTTAAAAGGCATTACGGTGAAGCCTCATTAACAAGGACTGAAATGGCCCATTACTATAGACAGAGAGGGCCTGTCCTGGAATCGACTATAAACACGAAAGTGCAGGACCGAGAGCCAAAGCAGAATGTTGAGTTTGCAGGTTTCCTCGTTAAGACGGTGAAAATGTTTTTTCAGTTTGGGGACATTATGACTCATTGTTTCTCATTTTTAATCTTTTCAAGTCTTAAATTATAAAGAAGGATAATAATATAATAGTATTTATTATAGGGGAATATTTTTAAATGTGTCACATGGTTGTATTTTTCTTTTGCTAAAATTAGCAACACTATATCAAGAAAAAATACTCTTCTACTTATTAGTAACAGTTACAATTGATTGGCCTCTATATATTCTTTGTACCAGTAATCTTCAATAAAACCTTGTAAAACTGACATTCCCACTTTACAGATAAAAAAAACTGAGGCTCAGCATGTACAATTATTCACATTGAACTTCAGTGCTCATTTCCTTAAGCAATAATGCACTCATCCCATTGACAAAATATACAAATCCTGATGTAGGAGCTACTTAATAATTTTTAAAAGACACTCAACAATCTATCTCTAATAATTCACCTATTCAAAAGCTGACAGATAAATGCAATCTGAGAAAAGAGTCGGGGCTATTTCTTCCTCCCCTACTAAACAGATCCTTGCAGATTTTTTTAAGGTCTGGTGAGGTATCATATCTTCTCGAGAAAGTTTCCTTACATGATTATTACTTACATACTAAGTTATAGAGTTTATTTAATGATTAATCATGTCTAAAAGTTATCTGCTTTTTGTCCTCACATCCAAGTACAGTACCTGATACATGTTCAATTAATCACTGTGTTCACCAAATGCCTGTTAAGAGAACACATGTGCAAAACAAACAACTCAGCTATGAGATCAGATAAAGTCTCATATAAATATGAATACAAGTCAAACCTTGTAAAAGCTTCCTAAACTTTAACACGTGTATGCATCATGTGGACATCTTACTAAAATGCAGACTCAGATTCAGTAGGTCTGGAGTGGGACCTGAGATTCTTATGCATTTCCAGGAATCTCTCTCAAGTGATGACACTGCTCCTGGTTTTGAGACCACCCTTTGGGGAGCAAAGACTGAAACTACTGAGATAACACATACCAGACTTGGTGAATGGTTTGGAAAGCCCTATGTTCCTCTCGAATGTTAACCCCTATTTAGACCTGGCACCCAATCTCAAGTTATTAAACTTAGGAACTAAGAAGACTAATATGTTTATGTGTACTTCTCTTGACGAGTCACAGCTTTTTTGAAAAGGACAATTCTTAATGTTTGTATTTTCACCTTCAAGAGGCAGGACAGTACTGTACGTGTAGGAGGCACTCGTTTTAATATTAAATATGAAAATAAATACGCAAGGTGAAGAGCTATCATTGATTTATCTCACTGTCAGTGTTTGACATAGTGCCTCAAAACATAGGAGAACCTCAGTAAATCAATTATGAATGAATGAATGAATCAACAAGCAAAGAAACCATTCCTTCTCCGTGTATCATCAGGTTTTTATCACCCTGATCAGTGCCAGTTTCCGGCACCTGACAAAAATTCAAACTGATCTGATAAGCCCTAGTTACTAATGAATTTGCAATACTATAAGAATCATACAAATGATCTCTTTACTGTTTTGAATGCTACATTTTTCCCCCAAAGGCTAAAAACACTTTCATTCCAGTATTTTCTTGTTGCTATGCCAGAATTAAAACATGTGGCCACTACTGTTTTGTTTTAGGTTCAGGATTACTGCCACTTCAAAAACCACAAGTACCGAAAAGATTAGTGTTCACCGTATGATGGAAGCCACTCCAGTCATCTCATTTCTCTTTTGCCACTTAGTAAGCATCAGGACCTTCGCTTTATATACACACAAAAATTACTTAACTAGCTAAACATGAAATTTACATTTATTTCCTAAACATACCTTGTTAACCAGCTTTTGTTATCAGAAGGGAAGAGAATTATCTATAGAAAAAGTTTCTCCTAAGAGAGGATGTGCCCATTTCATTGAATCAAGTTTTATAGGTTTAATCTCTGTATATTTTAATAAATTGAGATATATGTTGTACGGACTATGGGAAAGTGCCAAAAAATGTTTAAGTTTTTAATGTGCCAAACAGGTATTAAGCACCTACTACACATGATGTACATATTAGGGTGCTGTGAAGACTAAAGATAAATATCCCAACAATTATGATTTTTAAAGTAAAATTTAAAATAAGGTTTTAAGGATATATATACTTAACTTTAAAAGATTCCATATTTGTTTTTTCCTTTCAACATTTTTGCTATGGGACTGGATTGTGTCCCCTCCAAAATTTGCACGTTGAAGCCCTACCCCTCAATATGCAGGTATTTAGAGGCAGGGCCTTTGGGAAGTAATTAGGTTTAGATGACGTCATGGAGCAGGTGCAGAGAGATGTCTTATGGTACCATTCATGCTCTTATAAGAAGAGACACCAGTGAGCTCACCCGCTCTCTTTCAATCTCCACTTCTGCCCTGCTTCCCTAACCCTCAAGTGAGGATACAATGAAAAACTATCCACCTACAAGCCAAGAAGACAGCTCTAATCAGAGCCACAATGCTGGTACCCGTATCTCAGACTTCCAGCCTCCGGAATTACGAGAAAATTAACCTCTGTTGTTTAAGCCACCAACTCTGTGCTATTTTGTTATGGCAGTTTGAGTTAACACAATACTTTTCTGGTTGCCTTTTGCACCTTAAGAATTATTCTAGGTCATGACTATGTAATTTAAAATGCTATGAATATATTTTTATGAGATAGTAAGAGTGTTAGAAGTGGAGTTGGACTAAATATTCATTCTTCAATTGCCAATTATTTGTAAATATGAGAGAAAGAGAGAGAGGGAGGGAAAACTCTACATGTATTTTAACAAGTAACTCAGAAATATGCTTTGGGTAAGGGGTTACCTCATTAGCAATAAGCGCAGACATGCAGACATTCCCCCACACAAAACCTCTTTCAGCAGCATCAGAAAGAGAATGCTTTTTGCATGTGTCACCTCTCAGGTTCAAGCCTCTAGCACGCTTCTTGTTATATGCAATTAGCTCCATGCCAAGATTTAGTACATTTCATAATAAATCCCTTGACCACATTAACTGCAGGCTTGGCAAAGATGGAAAGGCTCTATTCACGAAGGCAGAAAACAAGCCACAGGACTTACCCCACAGCAAAACTCCCTTGCTGGATGCCAACACACTACAAATTTCAACAGCCTGCCATGTCCTCCCTTCATCCCTCCTCCTCTATTTGGGGTGGAGGAGGGGGCAGAAAAATGCAACCTGCCACGTGACTGTAACTGAGCTGTATATAAGAGTGAAAAAGGCTACAGACGAATTTGGTTTATTTCTTCCTCCTTCTCCTCCTCCTAAATCTTGTTACTAGCTTGTTCCCTTGACGAACCCTCCAAACCCACCCACCCGGCGAAAACCTAAACCTCAAATCACTTCGTAGATGAGATCCAGAGTTTACCTTAGTTTAAACAGTAACCATCTGTTGCTTACAGGAAGACTGTGGCTCCTTCTCAGGTTTCCAGCTTGGGAACTGGGGGCTGTGCTACATCATGGTGACTCTGTACGGGGAAGCTCACGACAGGACAGAAGCGTCAGGGGAAAAAAACAACTGAAAGAGGCTTAGGACGAATAAGCACTTCCTCTGTTCACATCAGAATAAAGAGTAAAATCTTTTGTTTTTCTCAATGCCCCCTTTTTGTACGGAAAGAACCATAACTTTAGCACCTCAGAGTAGAACACGCATGATCTTCGGAGTTGCAGAAACCTAAATTTTAATCCTAATTTGTTTGTGAGCCCGTTTCTTTACCTGGGAAATAGATGATACAGCGGTGACTTAGGGCTTAGACGTTGCTGGCTCAGAAACTGGCTTTCGTGGACAAAGTATTTAAAAAATTCCAAGTGTGACATATTATTATCGAAAAAATATATTAACCACAAGCAAAGTAAGATAAAAATATAGGAAGGATGGAGTTCTCACTGTGACACAACGGGATGGGAGGCAGCTCGACAGCACCAGGACAGGTTCAATCCCAGGCCCTGCACAGAGAGTTAAAGGAGTCTGCGTTGCCACAGCTTCGGTGTAGGTCGCTCAGCTGTGGCTGGGATCTGATCCCTGGCTGGAGAACTTCCAGATGCTATGGGGCAGCCAAAACAACAACAACAACAACACTGTGTGTATGTGGAGCAGGGGGAGAGGTGGAGGCAAGGGATAAAAAAATCTATTAAAACTCCACTCAGCTGGCTCTTGGTTAACACGTTGGGAACATCACCACTGTACTAGTGACAATAAAAATTCACTGGGGGGAGGTCTCTCTTGGATTCCACTCAAGAGACTTTTGGTACTGACATACTAAGAGGACTTCATTATAAATTTCTTTCTCATTCTTGGAGGCTCTAGTATACACTCACAACTAAAAAAAATAAGGCTCCTGAATTCTCCAGTTTTCAACTACCCCTATTTCCATTTAGCATTTTGTACTATACAATTCAGACTATCTTAATACTCGTGAAAACTTGGGTTTGCTCTAAGCAACAAGAGAGTCTGTGGTTTCCTTAGTAATGTCAGTAATAGCTTTACTAACAATAAAATGCAGTGGAATAATTCAATCTCATGTAAATAACCTCCTAACAACACATATAAAGTTGGCCCAGGCCCAGAAATTGTGGTTCACAAATCACTTCACTTTGGGTCTAAGCACAAATCTATTGTTCCAATTTCCTCAGTCTTGACCCCAGCTTTATTACTTCCCAATGTCAGACCAAGTGAGTACTTAATTCTACTATGTTTTAGTTTCCTTATCTGTAACCTGATTCATGATAGAACCTACCTCATATAACTGTGACGAAACTAAATAACATTTAATTATACAGTGCTTAGAACAGTTGGCCCATATAAACTGCTCTGTGGCATCATGAAGTGTTGCTTTTATTGATGCTTTTATGATGGTAAACAAACATACAGTCACAACTATTTGCATTTGCCCAACAGTCTAAATTTTCCTGCCCCTGTGCCTTTAGTAAGAGAACTTTACCCACCACGGGCTTCTTCCCCATTTTTGCCAGTCAAACCAACTGTCTGAAACCCAGCTCAGAAGCCCCCATCTCCAAGAAGACCTTCCTCAGTCTGCCAAATTGTAATTTATCTTCTCTGGGTACCACCATCACACTGTGTGAAAGAACAGCAGATACATAAAATATTTTTAACTGTATACATACAGAAGGTGCAAACGAAAGAGGAAGAAGGAAATACAGAGGCTAAGGTGGAATGGGAAATGGGAGAGAGAGAAAGAGCATGAATACAGACCAAAGTATAAAAAGTGCTTACTTGGGTGACCATTAGTGAAAATATTTATTTTCTCCTTTTTGTATTTTGTACTTTCTAAATGGTCTAAAATAAACAAGTCTAATTCAGGTCACTTTAAAAGTAACAATTATATTTTACAAATAAAACAAGACAACCAGCCATCTCACTGCTATCTCAAAATAAGTAAAAGAAATCCCAGAGCAGACAGCCTCTCAAAAGAGGTCTGTTCACCTGAAAAACCTCATCTATGAAGTGAGTCTCAATCTCTTATTTTTAAATTGTCATCAACTAATAAAATGACAGCAAGTCCCTGTAAAGTACCGAAATGAGATGACCATTAATCGGGTTTTAATTATACTGAAAACATACTGTGTGCAGTTTATGAGACAAGCATTGTATTATTCAAGCCACAAGGCATAGAAGGAAAACAGCAGAGGGTTTGGAGGGCTTCCTTCTCCACATGCAGCAAAACTATCGAAATATTAAATTAGATGCTGAGCAGTTTCCATAGTGCTTGATCAATTCTGCCGCTCTTCTAATGGTCAGAATCACCCATTTCCACTGCGATCTTCTCCAAGGTAAGGCAGTGTTTTTCATCTCTGAACACTCAGTATTTTGCAGGGAGCGGGAAAAACAAAGTTGGTTGACAGAAGCACAAGTACTGGTAAATTACAATCTTTACTCAATTCTGACGGGGTTTTTTTTAAGCCCACTGTCACTTTGACATCAGTAAAGATGCACGCCCCCACCATTCCACAAACTTGGCGCCTTCGCTCCTGGTCTTCTCTCTGTAAACTCATTATTTCTACTTCCTTCAAAGTTCCTAATGTGTTTCGCTTTTGTTAGGAAATTCTACTTTTAATGCATAGTGATCAGAGAATGCTATTTGACCTATTTCTACTTCGGAAGTGTTTTCTTTGTGATAAAATGTGATCAATTTTTGTGACTGTACAATAGGCGCTAAGAAGAATGTACACAATCTCTGCCACCTGCGTGTAGAGTTTATCTCTATAAGCCCCACTCTGATTACATTTTCTTTTCTTTCTTTACTGATATTTTGTCCACTGAATCTGACCTATGTTGAGTGTCATGTATAATAGGTGTTGAGAGTCACCTATTATTTAGTGGGTGGCTCTGTCTTTTTGGCATCTCCTGTAGTTTTTGTTTAAGGTTGTGCTGGATTATTATATTGTAACCTCATTTTGGATCATGGTTTTCTGCATTAAAAGTGTCCTTCTCTGTGATTAAAATTAGAGGGTTGCATTCTATGTCAATATCAAAACCTCTGCTTTCTTTCTAGTGCTTTTACTTGATCTACTTAAGCCTGCCCCTTTATTTTTGGCCTTTTTGAATCACCTCACTTTAGATGTGTCTGTAATAAAATAGGCTATTAGCTGGGGTTGGGGGGGGTGCCAAAATGAGTATCTTCTTCTTTTAACTTGTCAGTCAGGGAGTTCCCGTCGTGGCTCAGTGTTAATGAACCCAACTAGTAACCATGAGGTGGTGGGTTCAATCCCTGGCCTTGCTCAGTGGGTAAAGGATCCGGCATTGCTGTGAGCTGTGGTGTAGGTCACAGACACAGCTCAGATCCTACGCTGCTGTGACTGTGGTGTAGGCTGGCAGCTACAGCTCCAGTTAGACGCCTAGCCTGGAAACCTCCATGTGCCGCGGGTGCGGCCCTAAAAGGACAAAAGACAAAACAACAACAACAAAAAAAAAACAACTAGTGAGCCAGCCCCATTTATATTTACTGTTGTGGCTGATACATGTGTTTACAATTATATCACTCTTGTGTAATTACGTATAATTTATTACATTTGCTATTTGTTATTTTAAAATACTTGGGGATAATATTTAGAAACTATACATTTGCTGTTTGTTATTTTAAAATATTTGGGGATAATATTTAAGAACTATATTCCTGTTTCATTCACTTATAATAATAACAATGATTAAAAAAAAGTTCCATTGTTGTCCGTCTTTCTTTCAATGTTGGTTTTGAAAAGTCTTACGCTAGTCTAATTATTTTCCGTATATGAGTTGTTCTCTTTGCCTATAAGCCTTGAGGATTATATCATTATCTCTGAAAGAGGCTAAATCTCAGAGTACACTTTCAGGGTTAATTCTCCCTTGTAAGTACTTTCAATGTGTAGAGGTTCAGGAATTTTTCTATCTCTGAAAAGTTTTTTTGGATTATAGTTTTACGTATTACTCCTGCATAAGGGTGGCCAGCAGGCACATGAAAAAATGCTCAGTGTTATTAATTATTAGAGAAATGCAAATCAAAACTACAATGAGGTAGCACCTCATACCAGTTAGAATGGCCATCATTAATAAGTCTACAAACAGCAAACGCTGCAGAGGATTTGGAGAAAAGGGTACCCTCCTACAATGTTGGTGGGAATGTAAATTGGTACGACCACTATGAAAAACAGTATGGAGATACTTCAGAAAACTAAGTATACAACCACCATATGATCTAGCAATCCCACTCCTGGGCATCTATCTGGACAAAACTTTCATTCAAAAAGATACATGCACCCCTATGTTCACTGTAGCACTACTTGCAATAGCTAAGATATGAAAGCAACCTAAATGTCCACTGACAGATGAATGAATTGAGAAGATGTAAAACATGTATACAATTGAAAACTATGCAGCCATAAAAAAGGACGAAATAATGCCATTTGCAAAAACATGGATGCAACTAGAGATTCTTAAGTGAAGTAAGTCAGAAAGAGAAAGAAAAATACCATAAGATATCACTTACACATCAAATCTCAAACATGGCACAAAGGAATCTATCTCTATTTATAGAACAGAAACAGACTCACAGATATGGAGAACAGACTTGTGGCTGACAAGGGGGAGGGGGAAGGGAGTGGAATGGACAAGGAGTTTGGGGTTGGTAGATGCAAGCTATTACATTTAGAATGGATAAGCACTGAGGTCCTACTGTACAGCACAGGCAACTATATCTAATCTCTTGGGATAGAACATGATGGAAGAGAGTAGGAGAAAAAGAATGTATCTATATAACTGGGTCACTGAGCTGTACAGCAGAAACTGGCACAGCACTGTAAGTCAACTGTATTTTAATAAAAAAGAAAAGAAGAAACACTAAAGAGTGCTTGTGCCTATAAATTGAGTCATTGTAAATTTATTTCACATCATTTGGAGAGAAGATTTGAGGGAAGTTACTTAATGCACTACCTTCCATTGTCTCCAGCTACCTGGAAGGGCTATGCTTATTTATTAAAATGTTTCCCTTTTTTTTTTTTTTTTTTTTGAAAAGAGTGTGTATCCAACAATTCTGTAGTGCAGTTTACAACACAGAGCCATTATAACAAATGTATCTGTGTGGCTCCACTCTCCTATGTACCTACTGGTTTGGGTCCTGCTTGGTTGATTAATAACAAAGAGCATTACATTCAAATCTCCTACTGAAAGGATCCACTTGTCAAATTCTACTTGTAATTCAGGTAATTTTACCTTATTCAAAAAAACTTAAGCCATGCTTTTAGACAGACCCAAGAATTGCTGTATCTTTCAGGATATTATACTTTTCCATCTTAAAGTGTTATTTCTTCTCACATTATCTCTCTCCCAGGTTATTTTATTATTTGGCCAATATTTCACATTTTTAAACCACTGTAAGTCATATTTTAGACTTGGTACATGTAACCAACATATAGTTGGACTTTTTTCAATGTCATGAGATAATCTGTGAACTAAAAAGTTCAGTACATTTATGTTTATTGTGATTGCTAGTATATTTGGACTTATTTCTATCATCTTATTTTATCCACTTTTAGTAAGCTTCCTTCTGAAAGTTTTGGTCCAAGTATATCCTTCCACTGAGAACACCACGCTTCCAAGGTTGGGTCACCAAGGCTGTCAGATTTAGAGTTCTCTTTTTATTTTCCTGGATTGTTTTCTAATTAGCCTCTGAAGGTTTTTCTTAGTATCCTGCCAGCTTAGCAATGCATTTAAAAATTATATTTAACATAACACTGTGCTTTTTATACATTTTTAAAATCCAGAAAGGGTTTTTCCACATATTTACTCTGCCATAATGTCAAAAATGGAAGTAAAGTGGGTTTTTTCCCTATATAAATTTAACATTTCCTTCAAAAACTAGAAGACAGACATTTTGGCAAACTATCTTTTGTATTAGCTTCTTCTCTGACAATGTGTTGGCTCTAATGGTTCCAGTGAAAAAACAAAGACATGATGTGGTTCCTTCTTACAGTTTTTAAAAACAAATTAGAATAGAAAAAAGCTCAAACGCTATTACTCTATGTAAATTCTTGGAAATAGGCAGGTACATTTATCAGATACTTCTAAACATCAATAATGATTTTCTAAATAAAGATGTAACATTTCCAATGTGTTTTTTATTAGTCTTTTTTTCAGTAACTGGATGGAAAAAGCACGACTATCTATATCTATCAGCAGCTGCTACAAAAATTAACTACCCTAAAACTCAGCAGCTCTAAACATTAATCACTGCTTATGGGTCAGCTAGAGGGTTCATATCTCAACTGGGCTCACTCAATATAGTAAGATAAGGCTCTGCTAAGCTCCACTGGGCTCTCTCATATGTTTCAGAGTCAGCTGGCTGGTGGATAGTCTAGAATGGCTGGTTTCCAGTACAGCAACTTAGCTGTCCATCAACTTCACTGCTCTTCTTCCACCAGGCTATGCTGTCTTTGTTCTCATGTCAGTGGCAGGGTTTCAAAAGGAACAGAAGCAAGCAAGGGCTGTTGAGGTTTATGGCTGAAAGTGGCCTGCTTTTACTTCCACCATAATCTACTGGCTAAACCAAATCATCAAGCCAGCAGATTCAAGAGGTGGGAAAAAGAGTCTATTTCTTAACAGGAAGAACTGCAGGGTTATATTGGAGACAATAGAGATACAAGAAAAGAACTAGGGCCATTTTTGTATTTGCTAAGTCACTATCTGCAAATATGAAATGTAAGTTTGCAGCTGATATTTCATAAGATGTTATCTTCTTAGTGCCTAGAAATTCTTTACTACCTACATAAGATTATGTAAAATTTCTGATAGTGGACCCTGCAGTGTTCACAACTTTTACCTAAATTGGGGAGATCCTCCATTTAACTAACCTCAGGTCAGATTTTCATATGAGGCTAGAAGATCAATCTTAGTTAAGATTCTACCCTAAGGACAAGGAAAATCTATTCAAGTCTTTTTTTTTTTTTTTTTTTTTTTGCTTTTTAGGGTCGTACCCACAGCATATGGAGGTTCCCAGCCTAGGGGTTTAATCGGAGCTATAGCTGCCGGCCTACACCACAGCCACAGCAACGCCAGATCTGAGCCACATCTGTGACCTACCCCACAGGTCATGGCAACGCCAGATCCTTAACCCACTGAGTGAGGCCAGGGATCGAACCCGCAACCTCATGGTTCCTAGTTGGATTCCCTTCCACTGTGCTACAATGGGAACTCCTCTATTCAAGTCTTTTTTTTTTTTTTTTTTTTTTTTTTTGTCTTTTTGCTATTTCTTTGGGCCGCTCCCAGGGCTAGGGGTCGAATCAGAGCTGTAGCCACTGGCCTACGCCAGAGCCACAGCAATGCGGGATCCGAGCCATGTCTGCAACCTACTCCACAGCTCACGGCAACGCCGGATCGTTAACCCACTGAGCAAGGGCAGGGACCGAACCCGCAACCTCATGGTTTCTAGTCGGATTTGTTAACCACTGTGCCACGACGGGAACTCCTATTCAAGTCTTTTAATTGAAGGAATTATATTATTTAATTGAGAGAGTTCTGAATCCTTGGAGGATCACGCTGGCTTCATTATGCAAAGATTGACACCGACCAGACTAGAGTCCGAAAAATTCTTTCACTAAGCTCTAAGTTAAAGCAGCGCCCTAGATCAGAGTAGTGACAGTGGTGATGCACAGGAACAGGCAGAGTTGGAGGAAAATTAGGGGGCGGAACTGACTGTATTACTCAATATTTTCAACAGACTACTATGGGCCAAAAACTCTGGTAGGTTCTGAGGAGTCAATAGTTCATCTACTCATGGAATTTTCATGAAGAACATTTTAATTAAGAATAGAAACCTGGATCAAAAAAGAAAGAAAGGAGGGGAGGAAGGGAGGGAGAGGAAAAGAGAGAAGTGGGGGAGAGAGGGAGAAAGGGAGGAATGGATCACATGTTCCTCAAAGTATGAGTAAAAAATCATTTGCTTCCATCTTGCCTCAGTTTAACTGCAAATGTATCTAATTGACTGATGTATCTTTAGTCCCTACAAAGGGAGCAGAACAGGGGCCGCAGACATCTGTCCTTGTCCATTGTCATTAAACTATAAACATTTTTCTTACAGCGTGCATGTAAATGCTTTAGAGGTGCAATTATTTTCTATTTTGTCATAGTTCCTGCTACTCCCTATTGTCCTTGCCTCAATCCACTCTATTCCCATTCAACTCTCAAGGCATTCAAATTTTCAATCTGTGTATTGGAAAAGTATTCAAATTAAAAACTGGCAAAATCATTATAATGAAGAATAATTTACAAAGAAAAAGCAAGTTAAATAAATCCTATATTCTGCACCTTAAATTTTTGTATTTTACATCTACTGCTCATACTACAATAAAGAATTCTCCATCTAGAAAACATCTTTTAAGTAAGTATATTAAACGAAAAGCTTATGGAAGGTATTATGTGATGAAAATTATTCCCCTTGGATAAAAATCAAGTTATGAATAAGTTGTTTGATGTTTTAATGAAAAATCTCAATTACTTTGTGAAAACAGAGACATGTATACAACAAATAAATGAGCATGTGTATTAGCAATGAATAAGACAGCCTTGGGGAATGAGCTATCACATTAATATTTGATTAGCAGCAGAGATAGAAAACATAAGATAAGGCCATCTAGAATGTCAACGTGATGGAATGCAAAAACTCTTTGTTCCGTCTTGTTTTTTGACCATAGACTCCTTGGAGACGCTGATGAAGTTGTGGACCAGAAAATATACACAAAGACAAATCTGCAAGTAGTACCAAAGTTTGAAGACACTCTGTCCCAAAAAGCTACCTCAGATTCAGAATTACTTTATAAAAGAGTGAGCCCCGGACTGGAATCTGGCTAACACAGTTAGCCAGAAGGTCTGAAGGTCGACTAAGGTCGACTAGAACGGTTCCTTTCCCAGGTCCAGTCTTCAGTGTTTCCGAGAGGCACTGCCATGAAGGGCAGATCAGGAGAAAGAATCCTGCACCGTGAACCGAGTACTGCCTAAAAATGTCCAGGTAACTGAAGGAGGAAAAGGAGGAGGAAAAGGGCAAGGAGAAGAGCCTATTGTGTGTGTCTCATCATTTTGCCTGGTGCCAATTCTGATTCTACATGTAAGCACCTCTAAAGGAGGGGCTATTCATTCAATTTGCACTGCCAGCCAAATCTGAGCAGTGATAATATTTTAAAATGATTAATTCCTACATTTATAATTATGATATATGATGAATACCTTTTGCAAAACCATTTTACATTACCTCTATTTCATCATCTTTTTTTTTTTTTTTTTTTTTTTTTTTTTTGTCTTTTTGTCTTTTTAGGGCAGCACCGCCTAGCTAGGAGTCTCATCAGAGTTGCAGCCTCACACCACAGCCACAGCAATGTTCGATCCAAGCCGCATCTGTGACCTACACCACAGCTCATGTCAAGGATGGATCCTTAACCCACCGAGCGAGGCCAGGGATCGAACCCACAACCTCATGCTTCCTAGGCAGATTCATTTCTGCTGTGCCACAATGGGAACTCCTATTCCATGATCTTTGAGGAGAGCTGAAGAACCTTACTGGAAAAGGAGACACTTTATCTTTTAAAAGTACTCTAAGTCAGATTGACCTCATCAATTCAAATCTCCACTGTACCAATTCTAGACAGGTTACTGGGATCAAGTAAATAAAGTCTTTGCTTCTGACTTTCCTCATCTGTAAGAAGAATAGATTATACTATCTTCTCTCCCTTTAAGAGTTGGTGACAAGACACAATGAAATAGTGCACACTGCATTAGATGGCAACTTGAACAACAGCACTGGAGAGGAAAGGCCAAACAGCAAATCTGCAGCTAAATCTTTACATATCCCCACTCCTCCTCCCCCATCCCCACCGTCAACTCTGAGGAGGGACACAATATTGCTTGTTTCCAAGGTAAGGCAAAGCTACATGTATTCCCACATAAAACATCTGTCTGGGGATAGAACAGCTCTTGTTTCCTGGAACAGAGACACAAATGACATCCACTTCCCTCTGCAGGCTATTATAACGCCGTCCGTGGCATTTTCTCTGATAGCTCGGCAGCTTAAGAACCTAACTAGTATCCATGAGGACGTGCATTTGACCTCTGGCTTGGATCAGTGGGTTAAGGATCCAGCATTGCCACAAGCTACAGTAAAAGGTGGCAGCTTCGACTCAGATCCTGCATGGCTGTGGTGGCGGCTGGTGCAGGTGTGGTGCAGCTGCTGCTCTGATTTGACTCCCAGCCTGGGAACTTCCATATGTCGCAGGTGCAATCTTAAAAAGCAAAGAAATACATACATACATATGGACATAACCTTCCTCTATGGAAAAGATGACAAATTTTTTAAATGAAAAGAATCCACAGAAAGATGCCCTCCTCCCTAGCCTTTCAACAGAGAAACTTCAGAAAATGACAGCAACATAGGGTTGGCTTGTTTGTTTGTTTTTTCAAATGAATAGTTGCAAACGTGGCTATCCATTTGCTTCACTCAACAGTAAAAAAAAAAAAAAAAAAAAATTGTGAGTCTGGAATCCAAAACTTGGAATCACCATCTTCTAGAGACGGGAATCAGAATTTTTCAAAACTTCACAAATATGGTCAGGTGAACAGCCAGAGTTGAGACACTGTCTAACCCTTAAAGAGTTTTTCATTTCACATATAAATTACGCCAGGATGCCTCAAACTATTTTACAATGACTTTATTTAGAGCTGAAAGGGACCAGAGCCATTCACTCTGGGTGCAATCAATGGCCTTATTTCACAGCTAAAGAAAAAAAAAGGTCTAAAGAGCTTTAAGTATCTGCCTGAGCCTAGAACTTTAACCCAGATCCTTTCATTGCCAAATTCTTGTGCAGCATCTTTTTCACCCTCAAGCCTTTGACAGAAAAAAAAGGAGTGGTTTTCTATCTCTGAAAGTTGATTGAAATATCATTTTAATTCCTTGTTTTGAGGGCAAATCAGCTGTCCTGGCTTGATTTTATGGAGATAATCATGATTTAGAAAGTCATCTCTGAAATTCTACCAGTTTGTGAATAAGAGTCATTTAAATATGCAGTTAAGTGTTCAGCTGCTTTAAAGAGGGGCTTTCCTGCTATGAAAATGCAACTTTTTAACAAAAAAACTTAAAAAACACACACGCTACTGTATATAAAGTGGATAATTAACAGAACATACTTAGAGCACAGGAAAAACTCAGTGTTCTGTAATAAGCTACGTGGGAATGAAGAATGGATATACGTAGGAGTTCCCATCATGGTGCAGCAGAAACGAGTCTGACTAGAAACCATGAGGTTATGGGTTTGATCCCTGGCCTTGGTCAGTAGGTTAAGGATCCTGTGTTACTGTGGCTGTGATGTGATGGATGTAGCTGCAGCTCTGGTTGCATCCCTAGCCTCTGAACCTCCATATGCCACGAGTGCGGCCCTAAAAAGAAAAAAAAAAAAGTATGGATATATGTATATGCTTACTTGATTTGCTTTTGTACACCTGAAACTAATACAACATTGTAAGTCGATTATACTCAAAATTCTTTAGCAATTTAAAATTCTTTAAAAGTTAAAATTATTTTGTTGATGTGATAATCACTTAAACACTGGATAAGGGGTTCCCATTGTGGCTCAGGGGAGATGAATCTGACCAGCATCCATGAGGACACAGGTTCAATCCCTGGCCTTGCTCAGTGGGTTAAGGAGCTGGCATTGCCATGGGGCTGTGGTGTGGGTCGCAGACGCGGCTCGAATCTGGCATTGCTGTGACTGTGACAGAGGCCGGGAGTTACAGCTCAGATTTGATCCCTAGCCTGGGAGCCGCCATATGCCATAGGTGTAGCCCTAAAAAGACAAAACAAAACAAAAAAACCCACTGGATGAAAGCTAAAAAAAGCAAATCTACTTACTTAATTTCAAATGTAATCTAGGAAATCTGAACAACCATATAGTTCACTTAACTACAACATTCACAATATATGAAGTTTTTTAAAACATAGCGAACATCATATAAAGAACTAATTGTTCATTGTCTAGTTAAATCTTGTGAGGCGCACACTGATTTGATGATAGTGGAAAACATATTGAACTATAGCTAGACAAAATATTTTCCTAAGATACTGCTCTCATTTTATAATAATGGAATTTTTAAAAGAGCTTCTAGAAAAAGAGAAAATAAATCATTGCATGTTAGAAAAAAATGAGGAACAAATTCAAATATCAGCTAAATCTAGTGCCTTCCATGATGCCTTTTTTCCATTAATACCTGAACTGTTTTAAGAGTCTGTTCCACTCTAAGCACATGGTGCAGAGCGTGGGGTCTGCAGTCATATGACCAGTTTAAATGCCAGCTCTATCATTTACTTACTGGGTTATCTCAGACAAAGAACTTGACTTTTCTATGTATTGGTTTTGTCACCTGTGAAACAAAGCTACTAGCAGCCTTCATACAAGTCAGTTATCATCTAAAACTGCAATAGATACATTGGCAAATAAGTGATCAGGAAAATCACAGAAGATGAAATACAAATATCAAAATAAGTATATCAGAAGTAAAAAAAAAAAAAAGAATCTCAGACGGGATCAAAGAATATTAGAATTACAGAATATAAATCTCCCACCTAATTCGCAAAGATTTTCATAACACTACTCATCGGTAAAACTAGTACCCTCAAACTCCTAAAAGAAATATAAATCATACAGCATTCTGATAAGAAATTCTGCAATATGTTTAAAGAGCCTTTAAAAGGTTCCCATATTTTGATCTAGTTATTCTACTGTCGGGGTCTATTCTGGAGACATCGCCTGACACAACAATGGAAGACTATATAGATTTTAATTACAATTCTATTGTAGAAAATCATGGGACAACAAGGGCAACCATCTATCCCCACTTAAAAGTGGAGAGAGAATATAAAAATATAAAAATTCTAACACTGAGGTGGCAGAATTGCCTTTATCTCCGCTACCTCTACAATAAGCACAGATCATTTTCACTAATAAAATTTTCACTCATAAAATGTTTCAATTGTCCTAACATGATGTTTATAGACAATATAGTAAAGGGAATTCAACACCTGTGGAAGTTATGTCTCTGGAAAAATACATTTGCATATCAGTTTCTACCTTCCTGGAGATCAATGTCTTAAGAACGTCCTTAAAATTTTAACTTACGGGCTGAGCAGTTCCCATTGTCCTGGCACCCATTCCCCAAGCCTTGTGTTAGAAGCCTTACAGAAAGAGGGGTGGGACTGAGATTAACCGTGCAGTCTCCAGGACTCCTCAATCTCATCCCCAGGGAAGTGAGCCCGTAGGCTCCTCCACAGACGGAGGTTCTCCCTCTTTTCTGATTTACTCTGGTCCACTGACTGGCAGGAAATCCCAAATCTGAAACCACTGCATCTGACTAGCTCTCTGACCCCATTCCAACATTGAAGGGAAAACCCTTCTCCCCCTTCCTTTGGGGTTAAATTCTAAGCCCATCAGCAACTGCAAGCATGCCTAAAAAATGGATGGGAACCTCTGCCATTCTCCTCAGCCTGGCTCTGCAGGCCGGTCCCTGATGCCATGCCCCAAGCCCCAGATGCCACCCTTTGCAAAAAGACAGCAGCCAGATTAAGACCTATCGTTTCTGGTTTGCTCTCCCCACCATCTCTTCCTGAGGGAAATTCCACGATTCTGATGCCCAAGTCAATGTGTGTTTTTCAGTATAATGGTGTAATGCAGCAGATCTGGGCATTTTATCACCCAGCTGAAAATTTAATCTCAAATCACTTAACTCAGGGGAAAAAAATGAAGTTGTATTGATAGCCCCAAAAGTAATAATAATAATAATACTTTTAAACTGCATTATTTATTCTTACCTAACATTATCCTGTCATCTTTTAAAATGATCTTAAACTTTAATGACAAAGCAAGCAACGGAATCTTTTATAAATATAGCTTAAGTAACTTCCTGAAAATTTTACTGAGTATATTTAGTAATGATTCAAAGTATAAAAAAAATTTGGCGTTCCCATCAGTGGCGCAGCATAAACAAATCCGACTAGGAACCATGAGGTTGCAGGTTAAGGATCCGGCATTGCCGTGAGCTGTGGTGTAGGTTGTAGACGTGGCTCGGATCCCGCGTTGCTGTGGCTGTGGTGTAGGCCGGCGGCTACAGCTAAGATTCGACCCCTAGCCTGGGAACCTCCATATGCCACGGGTGCGGCCCTAAAAAGACAAAAGGTAAAGAAAAAATAAATTAAAAAAGGATAAAAAAATTTGATACAGTTCACTGCAATAAAGTCCCACACATTAAAACGTGTAACTTTTATTCTCCCACTGCTTATCTGTTATCAGAAAAGATGTAAGGAAAAAAATGTACCTCTTTCCACGATTATCATGAACCAGTTCACCCCACAATGTTCGCACAGAACAAGCGTCAATGGACCCTTTCATGAGCTTATCTTTTTTTCTTCTCCTTACGGAAAATGGACTGACTCAATCTCATTGAAGCACCTGATGAAAAACTCATTCTCTTTTCAAGTTGCACTAAGGTGTCATCTATTCTCTATTACCTAGAACAAATTAAGCACCTCCCCAAGTTAAAAATTACCTGACATCTAGATACTTAGGAGTTGTTAATTCACATCCATTGCTCTTTTTCTTCATTGAACACCCGTCTCAGGCTGAAGAGGCGTTTGTTCACCTTCAGTGTAGCTGGTTGTCAACCCAAAGATTTAGATTTGAGAGCTAACAGGGCCCTCCTAACTTCCTTCCTTTGCTAGGTCTCTAATGCAGGCTGCTGCCGCTAGGTGGATAGTGCTACCTTTTATTATAGAAAGGGCAGGAAGAAGGCACATGGTTTCTCAAGAGTTCTTACTTTTTACAAAAAAAAAAAAAAAAAAAAAAAAAAAAAAAAAAAAAAAACTATAAAAATAGAGCAATTAAACAATTACTGGCATCCATGAGGCTTGAAACAGCAATAATGTATAGAGAGCACCTTTGAAAACAGCACAGCTTTCGTGGGCAGATCTCCTTGGTCTTGTGCTTTCTCAAAAGATGTTCTGACCACGTCCTGCCTCTCTCATCAGTCATGATGCAAAAGTAAACGTCTTCACTCCGACGGTATTTAATTCATATTCCTAAATATTTCATTTTCCAACAAATGTGCAATGATGTCCTCTTACAGAATTTGCCATTAATCTTGTAACGTTTTGTGCAAATATTCCAGGAAACATGAAATAATGAAGCATGTATTTTCCCGAGGAATTTCTGAAAAGAAAACTATGAAGCCTGATAAATCACTAACCAAAAGGTAAAAATTTCATTTTCTCTTACTACCATCTCACTTTTCACTACAGCAATTTACATCTTTAAAAACACAGAAATGTGGACCTTAGAGGAGAGTCATTACATCGGTATTTCCACAGAAATAATTTGCATACATTTGTTTTTGACCGAAAACAAATTAGTCAAAAATTAAGAAATATTTGTGAAATAAGAATTTTACTTAGAGCTAAGATTTGACCAAAATTTTGAGTTCACAGCTGCAGCTGATGTGTGATAAATAACCAAGGGTCTGCCATAGGGTAATTGTTCAAATAGCGTTATAGGTTTTTCAGTCTAGCATTAGCAGTAAAGAACAAGACATAGTGATTTAATCCTGGCTCTACCACTTACTAGCCATCGGAATCTTGACAGGTGTCTAAAACTTCCACTGCTCAGTTTTACCATCTTTAAAGTGGGAATATTAACAGAATATCTCCACAGAGTTATCACAAAGAATACTGAATATCTATAAATACATATTGCATATATGTGTGTGTTACATACACACACATGGTTTCTATGTACATATATGTATGTCACCCTCTGGCAATCTCTTCAGGGCTGGAGCCTCTGAAGTCCTCACACCTGTTTCACATTTGCTGTCTCAAATGAGTGAAGCCAACCAGAACTATCAGCCCGAAAATACACTGGATTGGATTTGCTTGAAAACAATGTAATCCTGTAATCTAGTTTCTCTTAACCTGAAAAATGTTATCATGTTGATATCAGCAATATTTAGGAAAAGGTTATTACCAAGCGTGTAAATATTTGATGAACAGACTAAGTGCATAAGCCACAACATTTCAAATGAAAGGCACAAGTTACTTTCTCATTATGTAACAAATCACATCTACTCTGTCATATTGATTTATACCAGTTTCCTTATCTTATTGTGTTTTTACTGATAACTAAAGGAACAAATGTACATTCCATTCTTTGTATAAAACACATTATCTTTCTGTTAACTTCAGTATACCCCGAAGTCAAAAATGTCAAAAAGCAACAGTGATGCCCAACAAACATCCTAAACTCTTTAATAATAACTATGATCTTACTTTTATCAATAAAGCAGAGCATGCAATGACCTCCCCTTCCTATCACATCTAGGAGTAGTTTGAATTCTACTTGGTCAACAGAGGGGAAAAAAAAATTTGAGGTATTATTTCTTTAAATCTATCAGCTTGAGAAAAGGGTGGGTAATGTTTTATCAATTGAAATGCAGAGACAATGATAATACAAAATTAAACTGGAAAAAAAGTATATTTGTATTATAGCATCTCAAAGCGCTAACTTTTGAGCCTCCGGTTGGCAAACATAAGAAGTACTCTAAGAAAGTATAGTACTCCATCTAATAAAATTACAGGCACGATATGAAGTTTGGTACCTTTCCCAAAAGAAGTTGATAACAAGCCTCAGTAAGTTTAAGACTAAAGATTTTACTTATATAAATGGAGAGCCACAGTTTTGAGAGTAAATTATATAAAATTGATTTTCATCTGTAACATTTTTCTAAGTTTGTTTACTAAAAAGTAGAAAGCAAGAAAAATTGGATTTTCATAGCCCTTTGCTAGTATTCACATCACCTCATTCTAGTAAAATTTGTATAAACCACAATGAGATCTTAATTAGGTAGGAAATATGTTTTTCCAGTTAAAATACATTAACAAGAGAGATTCAGAATAAGGAAGAAGACTAAAAGCAAAATGTGTGGTCAAATAAGGTGGTTAAAAAAAAAACTGTAACATTTTTCATTATAAGGTATCAGATTAAGTAGGCAAAGTAATACCTGAATTAAATTGGCAAACTGACCTGTCAGATTGAGTGTAATAAAATTCTCAACAATCTTAAAGTAAAATAAAGTCCATTTCTTATACAGTTCAAGCTTACTAATGCAACTCTTTAGATTACAATTATATTTAACCCAAAATCAGGAGAGACCTTGATTTGGATTCACAAAATAGAACATTTTCATAGTGTGAAAAACAAAATTGGGGAGTACCTGCTGTGGTTCAGTGGAAACGAAACTGACCAGGATCCATGAGGATGCAGATTCGACCCCTGGCCCCCCCAGTGGGTTAAAGATCTGGAGTTGCCACGAGCTGTGGTGAAGGTCACAGAGGCAGCTCAGATTTGGAGTGGCTGTGGCACAGGCCAGCCACTATAGTTCTGATTCTATGCCTTGCCTGGGAACTTCCATATGCTGCAAGTGTGGTGTCCCCCGCAAAAGAAGCAAAATAAATTGTGTGAGATTATGATGCCACGTATGAATTAGTGACTTTTTAATTAACCTTGTGTTTTAAAGTTATTGCAAGCTTACAAGCATTCAAATTACACAAAGCATTAATAAACAGCAGAATCAACATAAATCATGTCACTCTACACAGAGCATCAAACTGAAATGCTTAAATACACTAGTAGCCTTGCCCGAAATTCCAAAAATGAGGTCAATTCACTTAGAAACACAGTAACTAGGAATTAATAAACACGGGGCATTTCATCCTGGCCTTAGATGAGTTACTGAATTACCTCCGTGCTTCATGTCCTCACCTGTAAAAAGTCACCATGTTTCAAAAATTCCTAACACTTAATGATAAATGTTAGCTTCAGTATGATTAATGAATAAATTAGATAATTTTCAAGATCCAGTTTATAGACAGTCTCTTCAGCAAATGGTGTTGGGAAAACTGGATCTTCACATTTGAGGGCAGTTAGATGAAGCCAGACCCCTACTTTACTCCAAAATTAACTCGAAATAAATTAGACTTAAAGACAGAGTTCCCATCGTGGTGCAGTGGAAACGAATCTGAGTAGGAACCATGAGGTTGCTGGTTTGATCCCTGGCCTCGCTCAGTGGGTTAAGGTTCTGATGTTGCTGTGAGCTGTGGTGTAGGCCACAGATGTAGCTCAAATTCCATGTTGCTGTGGCTGTGGTGTCAGCTGGCAGCTGTAGATCCATTTCGACTCCTAGCCTGAGTACTTCCATGTGCCATGAGTGCAGCCCTGGAGGAAAAAAAAAAAAAAAAAAGTCTTAAAGACAAACTAAAATACCCAAAAGAAAACATAAAAGGAAAGCTTCATGACGTTGGACTTGCCAATGAATCGTTCTTGAACATGACATCAAAAGCACAGGCCACACATGCAAACAGACAACTGGGACTACACCAAACTTAAAAAGTTCCTGCACAGTAAAGGACACAATAAACCGAGTGTAAAGGAAAACTATGGATTAGGAAAAAACACAGCAAATTACAGATCTGCTAAGAGGTTAACATCCAGAATATATAAAGAACTCTTACATACTAAAAACAACAAAAAAGGAATCCAATCAAAAGATGGGCAAATGACTTCAACAAAAGTTTTCCAAAGATGATATACAAACGACCAACAAGCATAGCAAAAGATGTTCAGCATCACTAATTGATAGGGAAATGAAAAATCAAAACCACAATGAGATACCATATCACATCTATTAAATGACTATGACTACTGGAGTTCCCGTCGTGGCTCAGTGGAAATAAATCTGACTAGTACCCATGAGGACACAGGTTCGATCTCTGGGCTTGCTCAGTGGGTTAAGGATCCAGCATTGCCATGAGCTGTGGTGTAGGTCACAGATAGTTCAGATCCAGCACTGCTGTGGCTCTGGTGTAGGCCGGCAGCTATAACCCTGATTTGACCTGTAGCATGGGAACCACCATATGCCATCAGAGAGGCCCTAAAAAGACGCACACACACACACGCACACACAAAGACTATGACTACTGTTAAAGAAAAAGAAAATCAATGTTAGAGAGAAAGTGGAGAAACTGGAACCCTGGCACACTGCTGGTGGGAATAAAAAATGGTGCAGCCATTACAGAAAACATTACAGCAATTCCTGAAAAATAAATAAATAAAAATACCGTATGATCCTGTAGTCCCACTTGTGAGGATATATACACAAGAATCGAAAGCAGGATCACAAAAAAATATTTGCACCCATGTTCACAGTAGCATAACTCACAACAGCCAAGAGGTCAATGCATCCCAAATGCCCAGAGATGGATGAATGGATAAACAAAATGTAATATACACATACACTGGAATATTAGTCTTCAAAAAGAAGGAAATTTTGTCACTTGCTACAACATGGATGAACCTCAGGACATTATGTAAAGAGATATTAGCCAGTCATTAAAAAAAAATAAACTGTTTATAATTTCACTCACATGAAGTATCTAAAGTAGTCAAACTCACAGAAAGTAGAAGAGTGGCTCCAGAAGCTGGGGGGAAAGAGAAATGGGGAGTTGTTTAGTGAGCAGAGTTTCAGCTTTGCAAGATGACAAAGTTGTGACAATCTGTTGCACAGTATCAAAATACTACTACTGAACTGTACACTTAAAAACTGCTAAGATGGTAATTTTCATGTGTTTTTTTTGTCACAATTTTTAAAGTCAATAAAATACAGGTAATAAGGAACATACATGAATTTACAAAGTCAGAATTCCTAGGCTTGGAGTATGGCTAAGATTTAGAAAAGCAGAAGAAGGAGTGGAAAGATCAGACAGAAGATCCAACCTACATGAAGGAGAAAGAAGACAAAAATCCAGGTAAGCAGGCTGGATTAGAGAAGAGTGGCCAGCTAAAACTAGAAAAGTGGATTGGGGACCATTTGGTAAGGCGGTCAGTCCTTAAAGACAGTCTCTGAAATGACAAAACAAATATAGCTAAGGGCCACAGAGACCAGAGAGGTGAAAGAATGCCACCCAGAAAACCTGCTCCAAGATTGCTCTGTGATGATCCAGGAAGCTTGAAGGTGAATAAGATTCAGATAGAATTATTTCTAAATGTAGCCCAGGCACATGGGAGGTGGGTTCCCTATAAACGAAGACATATCCTACAAAATCTTTCAAAACCATTTATGGACTTACATTACCTTTAAATTGGTTCAAATTCAAATTTCTTCACTCCAAGCTTCTTCAGAGCAGAGATTATCTCATATCCTCATCTGAAGTTCAGTTTTATGCACACAGAAAGCATTTATAAGTCCCTGGGCGACCAATGATCAGCTTCTATTGCTGAATGTTTACACGGAACTATGCTAAATACAACTGTTAACAATCTCAAAAGGAAAAGCGGCAGACTCATCAATTTATACTATACATGAAAGATGAAGAAATTTCTCTAGTTCCCATCTGAAAAGTAAGGTTAATAATTTCATGTACTTTAGTCAAAAAACCAAATTTCAAAATTTTATATTTTAAACAAATACTTATAACCATCACTAAATAGGTGCTATTGACAAGGACTTTTCACACTACATTGCTCTTGGATTTAAAAAAATAAATCTGAAGCGTGTTTAAACTACAGTGTAGGCTTGAAGTCTTTGTCTATAAATAAGCATTTATATTAGTTTTACTTAAATATCACTGTTAAGTTCCCAAACCATATTCTAGAACTTTGCCTTCAAAACTGCTAGAGGTTACAAGATTTTTTAAAACGCCCTTGTGAGGTCACACTGGCTGCCAAGAGGCCAGTAAGACAAAGCAGACCTCACTGCCTGGATGTCAATTACCCAGCCCTTGGGCGCTCGCTCACAGAGCGCCACAGCTTAAAATCATTATAAAGATAGCATTAAGACAATTAAACAAATTACTTGGAATCAGGAGTACTTAAAATCCATTCCGAACCTGAATAAAAGGTACCAGAGGACCACCTCAGAAATTGAGGGAAATTACAGAAAAGTGTTACAACATGAGTAAGCATTCATTTGTTTTCCTCTGGCAATGTAAAATTTTTCAAGCATTCTAGAGTCAAACCTCAGGGTATTTCAGCAATGCATACTAACTGCAGAAGGCATTAAAGTATTTCAGTAATGCACAACTCTCAAAATAGCTTGTACATACAGGTAATACATTGGTTAACATTTTTTGACTGTTCAGCATCCTCACCGAAGCAATCAACCCTTTTTAAAAATGTGTCCGCCCTGTGTTACTTTTTGTTTTAGAATTGTGGAGTGTTAAAGATCCTATTCTCCAGCATGAAATTATGAGCAAATAATGTAACAAACTGTTCACTTCTGAAGTCCAGAAAATCCTAAAGAAGATTTCAAAGCACAGCTATTGATTTTTTTTCCCCCCAGAACAAAATTCCATGGAATACAAGACCTGGGAGAGAGAATTACAGATTTCCTTCCCTCTTAGTGAATGTTTTAAAAAATAACATGAGTACTTCATAAAGAAACATGACACTGACAAAATATTAACAATCCTGAAGGTGTAAAACATTTACATATGAAGTGATGAAGTAAATTAAAATAGCAGATGAGATTAACAAAAGTTCCAATTCCCAATATATCCGTATTTTACTACAGTAAGACTAGGAGCTTACTTTACAAAGGATGTACACAATAGCTTCTTTAATCTTCACAACAAGAACACAGTACCTTACAAGAAGAATACCCAGCAGAAAAAACAGCCAGGTCTTGGAGCCAGACATTCCCTGGGTATGAATTCCAGCTCTGTATTTAATGGCTCTGTGATCCTGGGCAAGCTGCTTCACTTCTCTAACCCTTTGTTTCCTCGTCTGTAAAATGGAGATAACAAGGCCCAGCTTACACGGACTATAAGAAGTAAGATAATGCACACACAGCATTGAACCTAATACCTCTCACTAAAAAAAAAAAAAAAAAAAAAAAATTATTTACAGTTGAGTGTCTGAAACTCAAAACCAATAGAATCTACTTGAGAACTCAGATTATTTAGCTCCTCATCTGAAGCTATTTCCTCTGCAGCACAATTGCTCTTCAAGAGCATACCACAAGACAGCTTCTAGCAGATGGGAAATCCTGAATTCGGATTCATGTTAACCTTTTTTGTATCCTCTCAGTTTTAGAGAAGATGCTTCCAGTCAAGTCAGAATCCAAGGCAAGACTTTCAATAACGCTGAAGCAATTGTAAATTCGCTGTGCTAACAGAGGATAATTTGTGCCAGAATAATATCAAATCCACAGATAATGCAAAAGCCTCACTGTAACAACAACATTCACATTTACTCACATACTCCAGAAAAGGTGAATTACATGATGAAACATTCAATCATTTCTTTTCCTTCCCAATTCTCCATTCTCTGAAGTGTAAGGAAACAAGCAAAAAGACTGAGGAAAAAAAAAAAAGAAAGCTAAGGATGCTTTAATCCAAAATGTGCACTGGTAACAAAGTTGACAGTGTCTATTAGAGCAGTGATTCCATAATCATAACACAGCAAATAGCATAACCAAGTAAAGATGTTCTCCACTGCAAGTGGTAACTTTGTAGGGATTTTTTTTTTTCTTTTTTCTTTTTGGTTGAAACGTTTCCAAAATCTTGGCTGGAAACAAGGAGAAGGGGAAGTCAACACACTGAGAGCTCCATGAGCAAGACACTCCACAGACACAGTGATTAAGAATTAGTGTGTGACTATGATGGCCCTTGAGAGCCAAAACCCTATTCTTCAAGACTGCATTCCAACTTCAGTGGAGGAAAATTACAAAACAAGTCCAAATACGGCCATTAAGTTCACACTGAAGGCACTCAAGTAATATGAATTTCTATCCCAAGTTTTAAAAGCAACATTGAGTTAAGACTCGTCAGAATTTATAAAAATAGAACTTTAAAAGGATGTTTAGGACAACAAGATAAATTTCTTTAGGTCTAAATTTCTCTGAGATTTCTCCCCTAAGTTATGTAACTTTGTAACATGTACTCCATGTATTTTCAACTCGATTACCCATAAGGCTTGCTAAGTATCACTTTGAAAGTACTACCAATAATTTATTCACTCTGCAAGACATTTGCTATTCCTTACATAAAAAGTGACCAGGTCTCAAAAGGGAAAAGTGGAGCTGCTGTTCTTTATTCAGTTTCACATCTTTAGAAAAAAAAATGTTTAAATCCAGGCATTCGTAAAACACGAGTCATTTCATAAAACTCAAGTGAAAAAAGAAATGCTTACATGATCTCAAGGAAGGTAATTTAAATATTACCAATTAGGAAAAGTATATATACTTGGAAATGCAGTCACATTCTTTCTTATAGTAAGAGGACTTCAAAATCAAGCAGGTCTTTGAACCCATACAATATAGATGGAACACACCTCTAATTTTAGTCAAATCTAAAAGAAGAAAAATAAATGCTACCTGGTTAAAGTACAGCATATATGCAAAGCTGAATGCCGAAGATACATGCTATCTCACGAGTTTAAATTTAGACAAACTAGCTCAGATTAAAGACCTGGCCATGTATACTTAAAAGCCTACAATTGATCACTTAAAGAAGAACCTCAAAGGAAAAAGGAAAGCATACTTCGGCATGTGATCTGGAAGAAATTTTAGCATCACAGGAAAAAAATCTGGCTTTCTTCTGGTGCTTAGTAATATAAAGGAAAAGGGTTTGAAGGAAAAGAGTGTAAAATTGTTTTCATACAATATATGAATAGTGATTCTAGACCCTAAAAGAAAAGCTATCAAAGTTTTAATCTTCTACATTACGGAAGGAATAAACGAAATACACAAGTTACCTAACAAGTAGGAACACAAGTTCGCATTCCTTCTTTACATGTGTGTACATATGTATGAAAGACAGTAAGAAATGATTTTTACAAATTATAGCTTTATTATATTTTTAAAAAGAGGTTTTAGAGAAAGTTAAGAAAGTCGTTGATTTTTAGCCCAATCCTCAGAGTGCTCTAACATTTAACTTTTAAATAATGACTCCATGGAGACTCATACTACTATGTAAATAAACAGTGGTAACAAGAAAATAGGACTAACAGCAGAAATGAAAGGACATCATACTGGTTAACTAAAGTGGGAATCCCTAAGATGAATTATTTGTCTAAATAAAAGTGACTAGGCAAACGTAAATATTCATCTGCTTACACAATACTTTTGATTAAAACTAAGTCAAATGCATTCACATAAATTCAAACACTTATTTTCATGTTCCAAGAATATTTTCATTCTGCTTCTTTTCAAGGCATTAAGCATTGGCTTTTGTCTTCCCTCCACCTAGAATGTTCTTTCCCTTATATATAACTGTTAAAGTCATGCTTATCCTTCAACGCTGGAAAGAAAGGACACTTCTTCACCCTTCCAAGAAACATAATCCCAGTTAGTTACACCACGCCCAAAGCCAAAAACAGTGAGATCTCTTTTTCACTGAATAAAGTAGTAAGTTGTAATCTTTATATGCAACTAGAACTTTAATAAGATAATTATATTGAAATCATAAACATGTGAGCAATGTGTCAATCACTTTTTGAAGGTTTTACCAAAGATTCACACACATCTTCAAGTTGACCGAGAAAAAAAAAAAAAAAATTCATGCATTCCAGGGAAACTCTAAAACTTTTCTTTAGGTTCAAAAAAAGAGGAGACAACAAAAATATCAAAACATAGATAACCAAAGGTAGAAAGGCAGGCATAGAGACTAAACTACTAAGTCTATCCCAGGTAAAAATTGACATGGCACCGACCCAAGGCCCTATGATGGAGGAATAATGGGAAGAGGAAGGCTCAACAATAACAACGTATTAGGCGCAGCAAGAATTAAAGAGTAGTTTCTAGATCTGGTTTCAGTGTTTGAGTATCTGGTGATGTCACTTATAAGTAATGAGATAAAAGGACTATATTTTAAAGAACTGCGCACCTGTTCCAAACTGGACATCCTGAGTTTAGGACTCCATGGAACACACTACGAGACTCAAGTCTTTTAATGTGGGCCAAGACTTAACGTGAGCGACCTGCTATCTATTTTGGGGGGCATGCTTGCAAATGGAATGTATATCCAGAGAGTAAAAAATCATGCCAGAATGAAAATGTAGTCTCTCAGAACCTTAAAACACAGATATTTAAGGAGCTCGTAAGACAGCCTGGAGAAGGTGAAGTCATATAAATGAAGAGAAGGTAATACAACTGGAAAATGTCATCCACTTAGACATTCATTTTGTGCTTAACATGCAGCACCACGGGATACAGGGGATATGCCAGTGCCTGAAGCAAGCATCTATGTGATTTGCCAAACCAGTGGTCATTAGCGACCTGAAAGCAGTTCCAGCTACTGACAGTGAAGGAACGATGAATGCATAGTAAGGAACACCGACTTCTTCCCAGAGCGTCAGCGCAGCAGTTAGAGGGTGACACTAGGTCAGGGAAAGGATATGCCAAGTGGGAAGTGTTTGTAAAGAGGAGTTCGCAAAGAAGAGAAAGAGGCAAAGTGAGCAAGAGTAGAATACGACTGAATAAGGAGACTGTTATTCGAAGTTTAAGGGGGGAGGATCCTTAATACTTAAAAGGAGGGAAGGCGGTGTCAACGTGTGGGAGCAGGGTGGACACTGGTGTGAAGCAGAAAGCTGGCGGACCTCTCTCATGACCCGGACTTCGGGAAAACAGAAAAGATGAGGCTGCCCTGATAGAGATATTGGACTTCGTCTTGAAGGCAAGGAGAACTGCTGAGATTTTAAGTAGAAAACAGTATCAACAGATTTGTGTTTTGAACTATGTCCTACATTCTGATGAGTTTTAATAAATAAAAATAATTCTACATTTGTACTTCTTGATAGCCAAAATTACATAAACTTGAAAATTCTTACTACTCTATAAATTATTGTATTGAAGTGTATCATTTGTAAATTATAAAACAAACCTCCCGTATGCCATGAAGCTATTAAAACTTTTTGTGTAATATAAAGTATATATTTAAATAGGAAAAAAATAAGTTGAAGATTTGCAATGTTTTATGATTTAAACGTGATTAAACAGCAATCAAGTAAGTCTGACTTATTGTTGACTTTTAACCTCTAGTCCTAGTATTTCCTAAAACATAAAAAAGTACCTTGAGCTTGTAATCCTTTGTCAAATGCAGTGACCTGATATAACTAAGTTTCTAATCTACAGTCAGTAAATTCCAAAAAATGATTACTTATGATCTACTTCTATACCATTTAAGTCCTTTTGTTTGTTTTGTTTTGGTTGCAGCTGAAGCATGTGGAAGTTTCTGGGCCAAGGATCAAATCCGTGCCTCAGTGGTGACACAAACCACTGTGTTGGCTACGCCAGATCTTTAGCCTGCTGCCCCACAGGGAAACTCCCCAATGAAGTCACTTAATAAGTCTTTGAATCTCATTAAATGACCCATTTGTGAAAGAAATACAAAATTAGATGACTCAGAAATAGCACCTAAGACACATTTCCTTCCAATGGTAATATTCAAAATGACCTCCCCATTTTCCCTCGATCTCTATCCCCGCCCCGCCAAATTCTTCCTAACAGTACCCTGATGGTGATTTTTTTAATACACGAAAGGTTTTTTGAATCCTGACTTTAATCCTCTCATCCTCCCACCTGCCACCATTACTGCGCACCTGCTCCAACAGAGGAGATGCCAAACGGGAGACGCTGACCCGTGAGAAAGGGAGGATCTTCTGGAGACTACATTCCGATAATTAAAATGATGGGCCCTGGAGCCACAGGCCAGTCTCTTTTCAGTACAGCTACTAGAACACATATTCCCTGAATTGCGTCCACTCCCAATACCTGAGAACGTAACAGAACTTACCAATGTTTTCACTTTTTTCTATTTACACATGCCAGTAGGAGAGCAACTAGAATCTGCAGTAATTAAAAGAATAAGGCGAGTGCACAATTCGTATGCACATGTGAATCTATTTTCCATTACTTTAACCTCATCACCACCCACATGTTACCGTAATCCTCCCTTATCCGTGTTCCAAGACCCTCAGAGGACGGCTGAAACTGAACAGTGCCGAACCCTGTACATACCACGTCTTTTCCTTGCCATCCCTACCTATGATCAAGTTTAATGTATAAATCGGGCACAGTGAAAGAATATTCAAATGGCCAGCATCACTACTCTTGCACTTCGGGGCCACTGTTAAGCAAAACCAGGGTAACTTGGACACAAGCACTGCAACACCTCAGCAGTTCACTGGATAACCAAGTGGGCTACAGAGCGACGAACTAGTCGGCAGGGTACACAGCATGGATTCGCCTCCAGGTGGGGTGATGTGAGCTTTCATCACACTACTCATCGTGACGTGTAATTTAAAACTGAGGAATTGCCTCTTTCCGGAACTTACTATTTAGTATTTTCAGACCTGGGTTGACTGTGGGTAACTGAGACTGTGGAAAGCAGTACCACAAATAATGGGGAACTACTGTGGCTACTCACGCGTTCGATCCCATTCTGCCTGAAACCACACATCACTGTGCAGTCATTTAATTAATTACAACTTCCCATGGGCAAGTATAAAATATGCGCCAACCTCAGAAGATGCTGTATGATTATTCAGGTAAGTCTGAGGCATGAACTACAGAGCAACTCTGAAACACGGACATGAATCACAAAGAGAGCTGCCTCTTTCATTTGTATAATTAACACTATTTCTGAAATGAGTTTGAGTCTGGTTCTCTTCACAAATGATTCAAGTAAATACAACGCAGCCACACTGTCGCCCAGAACTTGAGAAAATCCTATCAGAAAATGTTTATCCACTGGAAAAGTCCATTTTAAAATATATTTTGTCAAAATGAAACATTAAAGGAAAACACACAGCCTAAATTAGAAGCTAAGTAACAATTGCAAACTAAATCCGCAGTGCTACTATTTTCTTCACGTTTCACTTCGAAGAGCCTGAAGACCTTAGAGAGCTTTTTCGCGGAAAAGAAACTCCTAGAACTATTATTCGCCACTCCATGTTGCCAAGGGCGGTGTCCTCCACTGTCCCTCTCTGGCAACCACCACCGTCAGAGAGTCCCCAGAGCTAGAACCAGCCAGGTGAGCTTCCAGAAGCACCATTCCTATTAAACTCAGAACTCACTAAACTAAAATCTTTCCTTTTAAAAAATGTCTAAAATTTGTAATCAAACTTGGACTCTCCCAGATCATCTTCTGTTTTTTAAAGCTTTTCTGTCAAGATTCAGTGTTGGTAGACAGGCACCATGTGACATATAGTAAGTACTACAGAAAGTTAACTAGTAGCGGTATTATGTCCACTAAAATGTATGGCTTCCTCACCACTTACGTCTGTACAAAGTAGTAAATTCAAACTACTCAGCTCCCTGGATGAATTTCATCCTTAGGAGGATTCTATTTTATTCAAACAGGTTCAGGGAATATACGATGGGAAAATAAACTCTGAGTAGTCCTAAGCTATTCGTAAGGGCACAACTAGAATTATAATTAGCAAAAATTCTATTCTGACCTATATTTACTACGTATCATTTCTAAATTTCTCTTTTGATGAGCACCAAGCACAATTTTATCACCAGCATGTATTTACTGGGTAACACTTTTGCTCAGCGCTGTCATAAAGAATGTCTGGGGATACCAAAAAGCAGTGTCTGCATCTGCAAACTGCTTGCAGTCTCTTTTGGTAATATGAGTTTTGTGAGTTCAGGGACCACGTCTTTACATTGAGAGTAAGAAAAGGGGAGGCCAGGAGGCTTGACAAGCCCCCTCCCCAACAATGAAAATTCAAGTAGCTGGAGCAGTATGGAGAATATTCTAGGAACACACAGGGCATGAGTAGACCACGCCAAAAGAAGAGTTCCGACTTGGTCAAAGCAAAATACAACCATCAAGCTGGGTTAAAAATACACTGGGATGAAGCAGTTGATACTGACTTCTACTCAGCCTTCCAAGATAGGCAAAGGCATTTAGATGTGCACTGCACACTGTTCTGAGCACTTCACATGTATTATCAATTCATCTTCAAGCGCTCTGAGAAGTGATATTACCATCCTAATTTTACACATCAGGAAGGTACCACACAGAGGGCTTCAATAATGTACTATAATTCATCCAGCTAGTAAGGAGCAGGACTACAATTTGAATCCAGTTTAGCCACACTGTCCTTTTCCTTAATCTCAAGACCAAAATGAAAAATATACACACATATAGGAAGGAATAAAAGAATGGGCTAGAATGAAATTGAATGCCATCTGTGAAAGAGACAGACGCAGAAAAGTGAACTTTTACGTGGACTTCGTCCAAGAACATCTAGGAGGTTGGCAGCAAAAATGCCAAGAATCAAGAAGACCCAGGTCTGCCCAACTCCAAAGCTGGTTGTAACTATTACAAAACAACTTACTATACTAAATCTCAATACTTACTAATAGGAGGAAGAGCAAACTGCTATAAAATTTGTAAAAAATGGAGTCGAAGTAGCCAACACTCTTCTTCTAAAAAAGAAAAATGCCTAGCTATTAAGAGATCAATAGATAAAACAAGTTTGATAAGACAGATACAATTTAATTCATAAACTGAATCCTTCAGCCTCAGTTTTTTAATTTTCTTGATGGAGATTTAAGCAAACCTCTTTATGTAAAAACTGCTATTCAAAACCTAGGAATTTAACAATCGGAAATGGCCCTTGTCCCCAAGAGCTGCCCTTTGTAATTATTATGTATCTCTCATTCTACAATGTCTACACTTCAGGATCTCTAAATGCTTTTAAACACAGAATTTTTTGCTCCGAAAGTTGGCAGCATATGTATTTCGCAGACCTTACTTTATTTCTCCTCTCCCCAAAGGAGACCAAATTTTCCCCTCTTAGTAATAAAATGTGGATATCAAGTAATTAGCCACACTAATTCTCTCAACCTTCAAGTTTTCCCTCCATCAGCAGGGAGGGCTACACTCAGTTTAGGAAGTGTTAGGGAATCATTTGCGAAGGGAAAACAGGCAGGAAAATTTGCTTCTCTTATTCCAATTATAAAGTCTCACCAAGGAGGTGGAATTTCCAATTAAAAACAAAAAACAAGGTCTAATTAGTTACAGATGAAAACCTCCAAAACCACACTGATCACAATGCAAAACATTAACTGAGCTCCAGGTGACTCAGGAGAAGGAAGATTTTTCATTGGATGAAATGGAAACGATTTACTTTTGAAACCCTAACCACCACACCACCCTTTAGTCACTGATATGCAATTAAGTCATTTTTGCTCACTGGGCCAAAATAACTCAAAAAGGCTGTTCTTTCCATACATCTCTCTATTACCACATATTAACCCTTTTTTAAAGCTTTGTCACTGAAACCCATTGTTTTAAGGTTCATCATCTTTACGCCACCTGGTTTAGGATTTAGCTTCAAAACTGCCACACTGCCCTGATCAAAGTGTTCACCACATCAAGAATGCAGGAGTTAACCACGTGAGGGTTCCCGTACTTTCTCTCTTTGTTCTAAAAATACATGTGCGGAAGGCCTCCTGAAATTATGTCTTAGCGTCTTACCCGGTGAATTAATATAAGGAAAGAAATCCTATTTTACTTGATACACAAAGTACACAAAGGTAAGACTGGTCTCTTGACTCTTCAGCAATTCTATCCCTCATGGCAAGAGTCAGGTTGTATGCATGAGCGTTCAGTTTAAGTCACAAAAACATTAACTCATATAACTGAAAAGATGGAAAGCTGTTTTTTAAAAATAACTAAAACGTGCATTTCCTTCAACTTGACTTTACAATTTACAGTGAGTACTACCTATTCTAACGAAGCCCCCAAAACTTAATTCTCTCACCTCCCAATTTAACTCTCTCTAGACAGTCTGATGGAACTGTAATTCAAATTTTTCAAACAGGCAAGCATCTAAATCACTTCCAGATTTTCCTGTTAGACTAAAAGTCCTCGCATTAATGGAATATGATTAGGGCAAATAGTAAACTTGATTGACATGCTTATCTATTAACATAGCTGCAAAAAGAAGGGTAGTTGCCTCTAAAAGAAAGAGAAGAGAAAACTGAACAATAATATGAACGCCTTCTTTGGACCTAATCTCATCTGTGAATAATTAGAACTTAAGTCGCTTTGGAAAGGGTGGGTAAAGACTCTAAAGCAATATGATTACAGTGTTTTTCACTTTGATGTATTAAAAATGAGGAAAATAAGAAAAATTTAAACACAGCATGTGTGTGTGCACGTGCGCACACACAAACCATATCCTTCAACCATCAACAGCAACTAAACTTCCTGTCCTATTTTTCACATGGTCTCGGGGTTAAAAAATAAGAGTTGTATTCAGTTCTTTGATTAAAACAAAATAATGAAACAATTACTTTCACTCTCTTGTGACTCAAGATAACTCGATGTGTTAGTCTATTGAAACTCATCATTAATTGTTAGAGAAACTCTATATCATTCAAGATTCGCTCAAAATCTTTCCCCCATTTTAAAATAAATGCCTAGTCCAAATTTCTGTAACAGCAAATATTCATGACATGAATTCTACCAGAATGATGATTCCTCTGATGGCTATTAAGTTCCATAGCTGGAGTTCCACCAAAAAAATTAACACGTTTGCTGTATTTTCTTTTATTTAAAAAAAGTATTACATTCTTATTGAAGAAATTCTTGAAGAAAACTGGAGTTACATTTAAGTATAAAACAATTCCACTAATCAGAATTGTTATCTGGTGTGTTTACGTCCATTTCACAGAAATATATGTATGCACGTGCATGTATACATGCATCAGTTTAACATACTGTTTCCCAAACTGTTATTTAAAGAACGTTCTTCTGGGAGATGCTAATATCTGTTCCACCAAAAACAGGGTTTTGTGGAGTAAAATGGTATAAAACAATTTAAGCAAAGTTAGCAGATGTCTTTATTGCAGGATTTCTCAGAGTCTATCATGTGCCAACATTTATTACGACTTTTCAAATCACAGTTAATGACTTAGGCAGCAAATCCTAACAAATTTGGGTAGCAAGCAGCTTCTCAAATTTATTTCCCACCTATTTTCCTTGTTCCTCTACTAGCATCCTGCTCTCGAGGCAAGGAATCTACATTATTAGGGAAGAACACTGCCATATCATTAGATATTTTCAAAACCATGATTTTAAGGCTATACATTATTACATTTAAGTCTCTCATAGTTCACTGGATTTTTTTTTCCCATTTCTGTTACTATATACAAATCTTACTACATATGCATCATTCCTTTTGAAAAAGTGTTAACCTTTTAAAGAAAACTTATCTAAATGACTGTACTTTTTCTTTTGAGGGCTGCACAGGTGGCATATGGAGGTTCCCAGGCTAGAAATCAATTCGGAGCTGCAGCTGCCAGCCTACACTACAGCAATGCGTGATCCAAGCCATATTAGCAACCTATACCACAGCTCACCACAACGCCAGATCCTTAGCCTATTGAGAGAGGCCAGGGATCGAACCCACATCCTCATGGATCCTAGTCAGGTCCATTTTTGTTGAGCCACAACGGGACCTCCTCACTGTACACCTTAAACAGCACCTTTTTTTTACTGAACTTGTGTCAGAAGTGGGTCACTTGATTAATGTCTGTTAATTGCATTGGCACAAAGTGAGAGCTAATTTTTTTTTTACACTTCTTGGCATAACAATAAAGCTGAATTACTTTCATATTTTTATCAGCCATTTGTATTTATCTTTCTTAGATTGGATTTCAGTTCTCCCGTTTGTTTTTTCATTGCTTGATCTTTCTGAAATCTAAGGAATTCCCTCTCATTTGTTCTTCACATCATTGATTTAGTTTTTCAAAACACTGATTCTTCTTTCCTCTTCCACAGACATAAATCCCACTCTCAGTTTCAGAGTTTCTTGAAATCTTTATCTTTACATTCAACATTGAGCATCTCTTCCCGTTTCATAGATACCATGACTGGTATGTTTTGTTACAATAAACTGCTTTCTAAATGTTCTTCTGGTTGTTATAAATATTTCCCCAAAATGTGCTGCTTTCTTGCATCTTCATGATGATCAACCTTTGTCATCAAGTACAGTATTTGTTCCCAGACGCCACGTCATTGAGTTTTTCTACTGCCTCCTCCACGAGGATGAAGGGGTTCACCCTCAGCAGAGGCCCGGGCTCACTGTGCTCTCAGGTGGCTCCAGAAACCCCTTTTAATGCCGGCGCAGCCATGTGAAGAGTTACAAGTCCAGACCCCAGTGCCTCTCAGGCATTAACTTAAAGCGGGTCTTGAGGGCTGCAGAGGGACCGTCTCCTTAGGCACTGCTGGTCTGAAAAAGGATCATCTAAAGACCGAAATGCCAACCATTTCGTTCTCCATCCCCACCTTGAACCCCCCCCCCCCCAGGAGCCCCCTTCCTTTCAGGATGCAGTGGTCAGCACCTCTTGCTGTCCTTCGCATTCTTGCTGCTTTCTACTGTTCCCACAGCTGCTGGCCGGACGCAGAAAGACAGAGGAGAATGGAGGCCAAAGTGACAGTAATACTATAGCTTCCTCAGAAAAACAGCACCCCTGCGGCAGAGGGAGAGCTGCCTCATTTTCTCACTGTTTAAAGATCATGGGCATTTGAACAAGCAGCAGATGTGAGGAAAGCAGCAGAAAGTACATTTCCTACTGAAGACTGGCTGGGCTATCTGTTTCATCAGACGATCCTGTTTTTTCCCAGGCAGTTCCCTCTAGGGTCAGGAAATGCATCAAAATTTCTAGCAGTGTCAGTCTTTTTTTAACCTCCAATACTGTGTTTGTTTATTTCTAGGTCTTCACTGGTCTTTTAGCAGAAAATTGGAAGAGGCTGTGTCAGCAACTGCAACCAGATGCTATTTTTAGTGGGAAGCCTCTCTAAATGTGAAATGTAAGTTAAAATCTGATTATTTCACTGTCAAACACAAGAATAACTCATTGGATCCATTCATATGACTTTATTCTAAATAAATTTATTAATGCTGAAAAGTGTAACACACAGGAGACTAGAAAGCACTGCTTATCAAGAAGTCACCCACTGCTTATCAAGAAGTCACCTAAACCACCCATGGCAGCAAAGTAAACTCATTTTCTTCACTGTAACTGGCACCCGAAGAATGAAAAGCAGGCTCTCCCGTTAGGTGAAGTTGAAAGTGGTTAACAAAAAATAAGCATTATCCTCTGCCTTCTGGCTTTTATTATTCTTGTGGTTTTTCCTAAGCGCATGGCAGTGTTTTCCTATTTTCTATCATTCTAGACCACACAGGGAGAGGAAGCCCTCGTCTGATAACCCTGATGAGTATCATGATAGTAGCAAGTTTGAAGTTCTCGGCTGTCATCAATTTCTCATTGCCATTTTGACATTTAGACACTAGCAAATAGAAGACGTTCCTTGTATAGGTCACTTCTATATCCCACACATATAGCTTCTTCCCCCCAAAAATGCAAATAAGAGCAAGTATAGATAAATACGCTATCGGAAATTAGAAAAGCGTCTGTGAAAGTCTGTGGTAGACACGTTTTCACAATGATCCACTTTCAAAAAGTTTTTAACCAGTGCAGTTTTAAGAGGAATGGCTGTCGAGTCCGACACACTCCTGAGTTTAAATCCTGGCTCCACTATTTAATAGCTGTGTGACTTTGAGCAAGGTCATTAACCTCTCTATGGCTCTGATTTTGCTTTTCCAAAATGAAGATATTAAAAGTGCCTGCTTCTTTGGATGGCTAGCAAACTTAAAAATAAGAGATAAAGCAAGCAACGTAACAGCTCCTTAAGCAGTCTATAAATGTTTGGTGCTATTATTATCGCCCCACATATTTTAAAACAAAAGGTTCAATCTTTACATAAAGTGGAATTCTACCTCAAGATGAAAAGATCTCTTTGTAGTCACCCCACAATGCTATGTTGGAAACTGGTAATTTGCTTAAAAATTTGTACACCTAGATTATACAGAGATAAACAAATTTGAATTCCTTATCTTTGTTGATTATAGTAGGATAAGGAAAAGAAGCGGATCGTTTATAGAGGAGCAGGACAAACTACTGGTGCTTTAGAAAACAGACCCTAAGATTTAAACATTTATCCTAGCGCAAAGGTTCTCCAAAGCATCACCTAGGGCTGGCCTTTCTGAAAACAAGGGATCACATTTTGGCTTGCACAGTGACTAGCGAGTATTCATTGCTTTTTGTAGGCTGAAAAGAAGCGTGCTCTGTATGCTACAATACAAAAGAGTCCCAAATAAAGAATGTTCTTGGGTCCCTCGAGACTTTGAAATGAATAGCTAGAGACTTAGGAGGGTAAAAATTATGTTTATAATGATCCAAGTCTAGAAGCTTACTCTATTTTACATAAACACATAGCATTTATAAGATTTTTAACACTCACTGAATTTTTCAAAAACATGACAACTATGTAAGTCAAGGGATTAGTTTTGTTCAGAGCCTTGTCAAAAGTGATTCACCATATAAAACTTGCTCCACAATCTCAACACCACTTATATCCTGTTTTCCGAGTCACTGATAAAACAATTTTTTCAGGCTGCATTTGTAGCTGTGGTCTTCACAGCGATGCTACACATATGTACAAGAATTTAACTACTTTACTCTTCTTGGTGTGGTCACGCCCAAGCATTTTCATATTGAAATTCATGTTATTCTTGAAAATGTATTTGTTAAAATTTTATGAAAATAGTTTTTTTTTTCTTTTTCTTCTATTTTTTTTCTTTTTAGAACCACACCCACAGCAAATGGAAGTTCCCAGGCTAGGGGTCCAATCAGAGGTGCAGCTGCCAGATGATACCACAGACACAGCAACGCGGGATCCAAGCCTCATCTGCGACCTTCACACCAGAGCTCATGGTCAATGCCAGATCCCCAATCCACTGCATGAGGCCAGAGAGCGAACCCACATCCTCATGGATACCAGTTGGGTTTGTTTCTGCTGCGCCACAAGGGGAGCTCCAAAAAATAATTTTAATGTGATTTTTCATTTATATTGCAAAGGACATTAGACTATCCTATCACCATATCATTTCAGGATATTAAAGGCATATTATTAAATAGACAAGGCAGCGTGTAGTTTGAAGGAACAGAGAGCTAACAAGAATAGAAGCCTTCATAGTAATCCTCAAACACACAAAGGCAACCTGGAGAAAATGCAATTAACTCAGAGTTACTTTTCCTCCAATTTTAGACAGAACAGGAAAAATTTTAACTTGCTGTAAGAATTTAGTTTAGGTATTTTAAACACTATCCTGAAGAAAAAGACTGTAAAATCACTAAACTGAGAAATTTCTATCAGCATACTTGAGCCATTTAAGAATGTGATAAGCAGAGAGCTCCTGCTGTGGCACAGCAGAGCAGAAATGAATCGGACTAGGAACCATGCGGTTGCAAGTTCAATCCCTTGGCCTCGCTCAGTGGGTTAAGGATCCGGTGTTGCCATGAGCTGTGGTGTAGGTCCCAGACATGGCTTGGATCCTGAGTTGCTCTGACTGTGGCACAGGCTGGGAGCTGTAGCTCTGATTGGACCCCTAGCCTGGGAACCTCCATATGTCTCGGGTGCAACCCTAAAAAACAAAACAAACATAAAAAGAAATGTGATAAGCAAAACTTTCTTGAAAATTAAATTTGATTGTAAACTGGGGTGACTCTACAATTATTCATTTAACATTTGTTTTAACATTTTTAAATGTTTCAAAGTGAATTCAAAGAAAATTGAGTCTTTAGTAACAGCTTTAGTACTTTTACAATGATCTGGAGAAACTGAGGGTGGTAGGTGATATGTTTAGAGTGTTCGAAGCCTGATGGTGGCATGTGCTGCTCGTCTAACCACAACCCTTACACCAGAGAAAAAAATACAAACAAATATGAGCAATGAAAAATAGCACTGGTCCTGAAAATAACAAAGGATTATTATTTCAGATATCTCTTAATCCAAGTACATACAGTAAAAGTTATTTTAAAAATATGATTACACTAACACATGTCCATTGCATTAAGAATAATACATATAAGATGTACCAGCTTCCACACATACCTCATCACAGAATTATAAAACTACTTGCATCTCCCATCAAAAATTTTAATGTGGTATAAAAAAGTAGGTCATTAAACTTTGATATTCACCATGAAGTAAAATTCAGAAATGAGCTATGGCAGTCAAAAGGCACCAACTTCCAGTTGGTTATAAAATAAGTAAGCCCTGGGGATGTCACATAACAGCATGGTAAATACAGTCAATAATACTCTATTATATATTTGAAAGTTTCTACACATAAATCTTAGAAACTCTCATCACAAGAAACAACTGTGTGTGGTGATGAATATTAACTAATTGTGGTGATCATTTCACGGTATGTACAAATATTCTGTTGTACACCTGACACTAATATGTTGTAAGTCAATTATATCTCATGTTTTTAAAAAAGTGAAATTCTCTTAGCCTGTCTTCTTAGCTTTACAAATGAATATGTGAATTCAATTAATAAATCCCTAGACGTAACAATCTCACATATACAATAGTTGCAGAGATCAGGCTTCTGACTGATCTGAGTCTTTCCCACTTTTTGTTATTTTTACTCCATGTTATCAAACATTCAGTAAACACATTGAAGTTTTTTTTTTAAGAAACACTTGCTCTGATTTAAATAAATCAAAGAAAAACTACTTCAAATCAGTACTTCTGACCAGGATAATATGACCAGTGAGTGGCACCCATCAGGTTGCAGGTCCTCAGGAGTTTGAAAACTCCAGACAGGGGACCATGAGTCCACAGTATATTAGGTTCCAAAAACAAAATATGGCCATTTAGAGCAAACCAATTTTTCACAAACGGACCTTCCATTTTAAACCAGCCAGTATTTCTTTGTCTAAATCCCAGAGTTTTTCCTGTAGCTGAAATTCCACACATGGTCTCCATATCCCCAAAGAAACGGTCTTTCCAGATGAGTTCCTAAGAACAGAACTATGTTTCTTCGAAGTCAGCAAGCTATTTATAAAAACTACAGTAGCCCCCAAGGGAAGCTCAATTGGCAAGTATAAAATTACTTTGTATATAGTATAGCAGTTGCTCTGCCTTTTCTTCAGGGGGAGAAATAAGATGATGATCAAAAAAATAAGGTAAGTGGAAGGTTATCATTGTAATGTGGGTGCTTATCTTACAAGAAGAAAATGCTACTGATTCATTTTCACGACCCTGTAAAATATTCGAGTTCCCTACCAAGTTGGCACGTACATAAATGTAATAAAATCAATCATGCACTTCCACTACCATGAATGCCATTTGGAATTAGAAAAAGCAACACGCTAAATGTTAAAATATCTTATTTTTAATAATATTACTAATTTACACAGGTTCTTTAATATATAAATGGTTTATATATGTTAAAATGTCAATCATCACTTAGAATTAGACACATAGTATTTAGCAATGGCGCTTGTTTGATGCTCATCAATCCTATGAGAATCTATCCTTCATATATATGTGTGTGTGTGTATGCATTTTTCCTACCTTACTGCTTAACTGAATAACCTTTCTTCCAAATATTCGCTTAAGCCCAGATGATATTCAAACTGTAATCCAATGAATATGGCCGTATATATATATGTGTGTGTGTATTTATACACACACACACATATATATATAGGACTCACATATATCTAGTGAGAATGGAAGCTTCCATAAAGCATAAAGACAGAAGAATAGACTTGTGGTTGCCGAGGGGGAGGGGGAGGGAGTGGGAGGGATTGGGAGCTTGGGGTTAATTTACAATGAGATCCTGCTATGTAGCACTGAGAACTATGTCTAGATACTTACATCACAACAGGACACTGGGAGGAAAAATTATGTATACATGTATATGTAACTTGGTCCCCGTGCTGTACAGTGGAAAAAAAAAAATTAAAAAAAAAAAAAAAGAATAAAGACAGCAGTTCCCGTTGTGGCATAGCGGAAATGAATCCAACTAGGAACCTTGATGTTGCAGGTTCGACCCCTGGCCTCACTAAGTGGGTTAAGGTTACGGTGTGGCCGTGAGCTGTGGTGTAGGTCTCAAGTGCGGCTTGGATCTGCCATTGCTGTGGCTGTGGTGTAGACTGGTAGCTCTAGCTTCTACTGGACCCCTAGCCTGGAAACCCCCATATGCCACGGGCGCAACGCTAAAAAGCCTAAAGAAAGGGAAGAATGAAGACAGTCATGGCAGTGTGTCCTGGCTGAATAACGTACATCTCTGCACCACTATATCCACGTGTAGGAAATACTGATTGCACTAAGCACCAGTAGGTAAGAAGAGGAAATGTGTTTATCTTTAGTACAAGTTACCAGAAAAATCTCCACTTTTTCCAATTGTTTCTTCCCTACGTGACCCCACTGCTTCCTAGGGGCTTACATTCATGCAGCAACTACTTATTAACAGTTTTCTATGAGCCAGATACTGGGCCAGGTATGTCTGGGAGAAGAGAATGTAGAAGAAAAACAAGGCCCCATGTTCACAGAGTTTACACACAAGTTTTATAATCTGGTTGGAGAAGAATAAATGTTTGCATCTACGTGTTTGTGGTTCCTTATTTTATTGTCCGGTGCTTATTATGTGCCACACAACGAGCTAACACCTTTAAGTTACTTACCTCAATGGACTCTTTTATGTTGGTAGAAACACACACAAAAATTCAAGTAACCATTCAGTAACTAAAGAATAGGCAAGAACAGAACAAACACATAAAATAAAAACGCAATTCATAGCTACATAAATTATAGAGGCATGTGTTCAAAGAATATTAGATACTGGCTTATGAGAAACGTAAATTAATTCAGCATAGATTGAATTAGAATAGAATAAAAGTAATCTCATATAAAGGACAAAAAAACATGTTCTAATAGTGACTACTTCTCCAAAACTAAATTCTACTGTCATTAAATTTTATCCCTTTACTCTAACTCGTGACTACATTCATTTACTGCAAAATTTAAATCAGAATTCTATTTTTAAACATATATTTACTTTTTTTTTGTCAAACATATATTTAAACGCCTGCAACTTAACGAAACTGAAGTTAACTGTATTTTATACAGTTATTTATAAATCATTCAACATTTTCTTCTTTATCAGATTTTCGTGGAAACCAATGAACTGGTTTGACCGAGTCAATTTCAACGTTTCTTAACAAAACTACTTAAATTTGGACACCCAGAAAATCTCTCTGTGAGGATGTTCCCTTTCAGGACTGACTTGTGAATTTACTTCCTCCACTGAGTTTACCAATGGTGCTCAGACAATGTTCAGCAATCCTACGAAGATCTTCCTTCACCGAAGGAAGACAGCTGTAATTGAAGACATCCTCTAATTGAAATAAAAGACTATGAATTTTCCCTGGAAAGAGAAGTCCCTTTTTATTTATTCGAAACATTTAATGAGCACCTTCTACAAGCAGACAACATTTAAAGAGTGCACACCAGTCACTGTACTGGCCACACCCCAGCAGGCAAGCAAGGCTACTTACTGACCTCTTGGGAAATGCAAGATGGAAGACATGCAAGCATAGTCCAAGCAGGAAGGGGAAAACCCCTGGACAGAAAAAGATTCAAGATACAAAAGCAATCTGGGGTATCTGTTTGGAGTGGGTCCCAGAGAAAAGAGGGAGCAGGAGGGCAGACTGTGGGTGTTAGGATCAGCCTCGGACAGAAGAGGTGCGCTGTTTCCTCTGAGGCCAGCGTGATCCGCCTCTAGTCCACCGACTTCCAAAAAGTTCACCGAGAACACAGCACAGAACAGAACTTGAATGGGGGAAATGTTTCATCTCTTTTAATGAACCTTTGGCTGAAATTTAGCATTTTACTATGAAAGTAGGCAACAAATCACAGTCCCAATACCTGTGGCCTTGTCACCAGTAGAAATCACATTTTCCTACTATACCTCTGTTTATACAGGTAGCTCAGAGTATAGCTTACTCATTAAACACTTTGACATTAAGGTAGTCATGTGTCCTACTGCTAGAGCTTGTGGTTTATTTGATTTTATTTAGGGCTGCACCCATGGCATATGGAGGTTCCCAGGCTAGGGGTCAAATTGGAGCTATAGCTGCTGACCTACACCGCAGCCACAGCAATACGGGATCCCAGCAGGTCTGTGACCTTCATCACGGCTCACCGCAACACCAGATCCTTAACCCACTGAGCGAGGCCAGGGATTGAACCTGCATCCTCATGGTTCCTCGTCACGTTCATTGCAAATGAGCCACAATGGGAACTCCTAGAGCTTGTGGTTTAATGTACAATACTCACATATTATCACATCACAGGTGGGGTTTTCTTAATATCATGAAAACTGGATCTTGCTCATTGGTTTCCTTTGTAATATTATGACTTTTTTCATTTAAAAATTATCTTGAGGGGTGGGGGTCCACAGGCCTCCCTAGTTTGCCCAAAGCATCCACGGCACAAAAAAGGAAGAGCAACTGCTCTGAGGCACAAGGGGAAGGATGTTTAAAAATTAATGTAGGAAGGACTACATTGTCATCTCCCTGCATCACCTTAACTCCTTAGTCAAAGTCTGCTAGAGCCCTTGTGTGCAGGGTGCAGTGGGGGACACGGGTTACAGCAACAACAGGAACTAAGAGGAAGGGAAAGGAGCAGGTCTGGGAACAACCCCCTGTGTGCTCTAGGCGTGACTGAAGGGTTAGAACAAATGGAGAGAGAATACAATGTATCCTAGGAGAGGCAGCAGCTGTGACCTAAGTCTGTGCATCACTGGCCTTTCACTCCAGGTTTAGGACTGCTCTTCTCTCTATGACCCTTCGATCCTCTGTCTAGGGCAGCCCACAGCAACTGAAATGCAAACACTTAATTTTAAAACACACTCTAGAAAAACCCTCTCACTCTATCGTACCCCACCACACCCAATCACCGACTTGCATCTGGGCCCATACACGCCACCCTTCGTAACAGGAGCAACAGTCTGTGTCCCTGTGCGAGACCACCTCCTCCCCACTCTGCCCCCACCCCAGGGTCCCTCTTTTTGCTCCAGATTCCATCGCCTTTGACACACTGAAGGACGGCACCACCGCAGTCCACACACACACCTCTGCATCTCTTGACCGGATCATGACTGTGCTGAATTTACTTTCACTTTAAAAAAAAAAAAAAATTAAAACCAAACACTTATCTTGGCCTCATTTCCTTTCCAAATACCACTCATCTCTCGGCTCCTTTTATCCTCTAGAGAACTGTCTCTACTTGCTGCCTGCAGTTCCCTCCTCCACTCTTGCCCTCTCTAGAACCCAACCCTATCACGCTTTCCTTCAACACTCCAGGATGCTTTTATCAAGGTCGCCTGCTGACCTTCTCTGTTGCTCAACTTTAAACAGGAGTTAACTAAGATTATAAACTCCTTTGCCTTGAAATACCTACACCACACGGCTGCCTGGACACACACAACGCCCTGATCGCCCTTGTACCTCACTCCTCCTGATCTTCTTTTGCTGTTTACTCATCTCCCCGACTCCCGAATCTCAGAGGTCTCCAGGATCCGTCTCCAAACCTCTGTCTTCTGTCTACACTCACTCTCTCAACAGTCTCATCCAGTCTAGTAGCTTTAGGCAAAGCCTGCACACTGGCGAAACTCAAATGTCTCTCTCCAGCCATGCCCCTCCCTCAATGCCAGCCTCTCATATCCCTTTGCATTGACATCTCAACATGTTCAAAAGTAAACTCCTGATTTAAACCACACCTTCACTTCTCAGCCTCCCTTTGGCCCCATAATAAATGGCCATTTCACCCTCTGATCCGGACAAGTCCTTGCACTTGTTCCTTGCGGCTCCCTCGTATTTACCTCCCACATGCAACTCAAATCCTTTTGGTTCTCCCTGTGAAACACATCCTGCGTTTTACTGTTCTCTGACCACCCCCAGCCCTGCCATCCTGGCTCACCTGGGGTTTGCTGCACGAGCCTGCAGGTGCCTGACTGCCGTCCTTGGTCCTGACCTGACTCCCCAGGCAGCAGCCAGAAGGATCTTTTTAAAGCCAATGACAACTCAAGTCACTCATTTGATTAAGACATTCCAATGACTTTCCATATCACTAAAAATACAAGCAAAAGTCCTTAAGACAGCCTACAAGTCTCAACATGATCTAGTTGCCTCCTGCCTTTCTCAATACCCTCTTAGTCCTCTCTCCTCAGAGCCTTGCCCTCCAAGCACACCAGCCTCCTTGCTGCCTTTGGAGCACATCTGTCACACTGCTGGCTGGTTACCTGCACTTCTTTCTTATTCCACCAGGACAGCTCCCCCCCAACATAAAATGAAACATACCTCACTTCTAATGTGTAAAAATCGCTGCGGTGATTATTTCAAATAACTTATTTCCCATTTTTTCTATACTTTTGTTAATGAAAAATGTACCTGCTGGGTACTTTGAGGATTTAATTATACAGAGAACTGTTATATATAGCAGTTCAGTGAATAATTTCCCCTCCTAAAATGGCCTTCATAGACTTAATGAAAGAGCATAGCTGATATTTAGCTTCAGCTTTCTCTGAATTCCTAACTAAATCCCAAGATTAAGATGACAGGTTAGAATGGCATTTATTTGCCAATATTTCAACTATAATAAATTGGATTTTTTATGGTTATTTTCCTGCAATTTGCACAACACTTTTTAATGTACTTGCTAGGGTACAAAAATTAAATTCAGGTTCCTAGGAAAGAAGGAATTCTTCCAAATGTAGTCTCCATATTCTGATCCTCTATTAAGTCAAAATAGTAACACTCGGTGACTTATTATTTCTTCTTAAAGGTTTACGAGTAAATGGACTGGATCCCAATATTTTCACTTATAACTAAACAAAATTTCAATCAAAAAGTGGTTTTTGTAAAGTTTAAATGGAGAATATAAGCACGAGCTAGAAACTTCAGGTTGTGATGGAAATAAATGAGGTTCTCCCTAAGTTGTGAACACAGTCTTTCTTAGAAAAAATAATGTCCTGGGTTATTGTCAGTCTCACTTTTTCTAACAATTTAATTTGAACTGTCTTAAAATTCAACTTTCTGATACTGAATTGAAACCATTAATACAAATTCCCTCATATAACACTCAATTGCTTATCCTTTAATTCACGTCATTAAATCCTCCATGAAGTATGCCATATGTGATAAAATTTTATAAAATGCTAATTATCAACATGCTGTGATGATTTTTTTTCTTGTCCTTTAGTGTTATATCCTATTATGCTTTATTAGTTGGTAAAAACAGAGAAGTCTTGCAAAGAGCTAAACTGGGAGAATCAGCAAAATTACTCAGCTAATTCTTCTCCCTCCTTCCTCTCTGGGTTTTCCCTGAGGAAGGGCATGGGTGGTAATATATGGCTTCTAAGGTTTCTGGCCCGCTATTATCCTCTCACCCCCATTCATTAGTCTTAGCAATTTGCATTCCTGATTAGTGAAAAACACAACTCATTGAGAATTACCCAGCCATCCATATGAAACTGATTTGGAATCCAGAGCCATCAGCAAGTCTTCCTTCCCTAAAGCAAACTCCTGCATCAAATTAGACTGCCTATGTCTGGGAGTGCGCATGGAATCCAGAGAGAGACAGACAGACCCGGCCAGGGTCCCATCTCCATGGTCCTTTGGGGCAAGCTCCTTCACACAGTAAATCCTCATCCCTCCGGCCTAGAGATGGGCTCAGGTGGGGGACTGGGGTCCTCCCCCACTTTCCCCAGACACCGCAATCCTGAGCAGAGCGGGTAAGCGGAGATAGGCCATCCACTTGAAGGACGTCTGGACACAGGTCAACAGGCAACTGGTGCCTCATCTGAAAGTCTGGTTGTTTGACTCTTCCTTTGAGCACTCTGAACCCTCCCCCCAAAAATCTATCTTTAAGATTGGTTTCTCTGTCCCGTAACTCTAACAGAGGTGGCTGGAGTAGGACAGAGGGAAGAGGTGAGAAAAAAGCAAACCACAATGGAAAACGATTTAACACAGAGAGGTATTTTTACATTTAATATTTCATCAAAGTTTCTGGCACAGGGTTACACCCTCAGTTCACCCTGCACTATTCCAAGACTGGAAGTGCACCTTGGAACCGACAGAACCGTGGGGAGAGCATCCCAAATTAAGAAGATGGAGGTGAACTGCATCTCAAGGAGGCTCAGAGAGAAAATGATTTAAGGCTTTTCACCCAGTTGTTGCTTATCAGGACACCAATGGAATGCCTTCACCACACTTCTTTTGCAGAGCAGCTGATGTTTCCAAGAACACTATGTAAAAGGTTCTAATTTGATCTGTCACTGAAGGCATCAACACGGAAAACCACCCCCGCAAGACAGAAATCGTACAACTCAACATTCTGATTCATTCAAATAAACCTCCCTAAAAATCCACCATATTATGATCAACATAACAACAACAAGGATCAAAGCACCCAAGTTCCATTATGTTATTGGTGAAGAATGGCTCCATTACTGTTCATTTGAAGTGAGACACCTGAAAGGAACCTGGACAGAAGAAACACATCAAAGACCCAGCGAAGCATGACTTCAAAAGGCACAGCACAGATGTGAGCTTCTGGGAAATAGCCAGCTCTGAAGCCAGAGCTCAAAGAGAGGGCTGGCTCTTCACCTTCAAACTAGCAAAGTCTATGAACAGTATCACCACAAGCTCTTTTCCTAACAAACTTCCATAGAATTACCTGGCAAAGGCTTCCCTTTTATTAGTAGAATAACTAGGAAGCAACAGTGTACAGCTAAGACCATGGCCCCCAGAGTCTGGCTGCCTGAGTTCTCCGACATGACTATTTACTAGGTATGTAAATCATGTGAGTTAAGTTCTTTAACCATGCTGGAACGTGACTTGCTCAGGACTGATGTAAATATTAAAAGTGATTATATTGTAAACATTAAAACGGTGGCTGGCACAGAGTAAGTTTCACTTCTGCTTGAAAATAATTACAAGGTTTTCTCTACCATTCAAGTCTCATACAAGATCTTAGGTATCATGGTAAATGGCTAACTCTGTTTCCTAAAAACAGACAGACGTAAGGATGTGTTTGTGTATAAGCATGTGAAATGAAAATATCATTACATTGAAAAGGCACCGAACAGCACTGTGAGGTATTTTTATGAACAAAGATAGATGGTTTTTTCCTTAGTCATTTTTTATCCTGTCATTATCTCAGGGGAAACGTGGGGTTGAGAGTTCAGTTCTAGTTTTTAAAATGTCCTGCAGCACAGTTACAGCTACTAAACACATTCTCGGTCTAAGTTTAATGACCCAGGGCACAAAGGATGCTTTTACAAAAGGATCCTGTTATTGTTATCATAGGTATTACGAGCCAAGAAGTGGTTAATCCTAATAATTATATATAGTTGTAAATAAAAGTGATTTGTGGAAAACTTACCCTTAAAATTGGCAGTACTTTATAAAAATCATGGCTTAAAATACATACAGGATGTAATATTTAAAATGTCTTTCAGTGTCCTCTTTTTATTTTTTTTTTATTTTTTTATTTTATTTTATTTTTTTTTTTTTGCTATTTCTTTGGGCCGCTTCTGCGGCATATGGAGGTTCCCAGGCTAGGGGTCGAATTGGAGCTGTAGCCACCGGCCTACGCCAGAGCCACAGCAACGCGGGATCCGAGCCGCATCTGCAACCTACACCACAGCTCACGGCAACGCCGGATCGTTAACCCACTGAGCAAGGGCAGGGACCGAACCCGCAACCTCATGGTTCCTAGTCGGATTCGTTAACCACTGCGCCACGACGGGAACTCCCTCTTTTTTTTATATATATCAAATGTGTGTTTGCATTAGAGGGTAACACATTAAGATTACGCAGGACTGGTTTCCAGGTATCTACTGCAACGGAGGTCTGAACCACAGGTTCAACGACAGCTTTGGATCATTCATTTTACTCAAATTTTGAAAGAATTTTGACATAAACAAAAGTGTAATGAAGAATATAATGTAAATGCATCATCCCTATTTAACGTAAAACAAGACACATTAAAAGTGTGCACTTCAGGCGACTTGTCCAAGAGCCCGAGGCTGTGTGTTTCCTCTCCCTTCCCCTTGGTACTCAGAGAACTCAGTTACCTCATCCGGCTGTTTTCCCACCTCCCATTCAAGCCCCATTTCCACTGAAGATACGTCATCCCAGGGACCCTAACTCCATTCCCAGCCCCAGGGGCAGAGTCTGCAAGCCATCAGAGGGAGTATCAACATTCACACTAGAATGTGAGGTGACTGCATCAGGCTGTTATATCTGAACAGCATGGCATGAATACACAAGGTAATGAGGACATCAGCCTGGGGAGGGCACAAATGTGTGGAGCAGGGCACAGTCCAGAGTATCTCAGAAAACGGAGGTGGATCCCACTGGCACCCCGAGCCTCCGGATCAAACCTTGCCCTGACATCCCTCCATGCTTCGATGTTGTGAGCCAGGACCTCTCTTTGTTTAGGAGCGTTTGAGATGCATTTCCTGTAACATGCGATGGATTTGTAACAGTGTTGAAGACAACATCAAGGTGAACTAAGACAGCAAGGACTGTGTTGTCCACTGATACCTTCTGTTACTAAAGTCCGTGTCGCTTCCTGTCCCCATATTCTCTTCTTCCTCCTCTCCATCACTATGCCTACGTACTTGACATCAAGAATTCCTATCAATCTGTGTCCATTCCTCCCTTGAGAAATTAACTTAAAACTTCCAAGGCCTTGTCCGGGGTATAGTCAGTCCTGAATCATCCTATCAAAATTTAGACAAAGCTACACAGGTTTCTTTCATGACACTTCTCACCATCTATGTTCTATGGCCCTTAGAATCCTAGGCCTTTTTTCCAGCATGAAGAATTAATGTCATTTTAAGGGAGAAAATGAACACAATAGAGTTTTCTACTTATAAACAATATGGAGTTTCTTAAAGTTTAATTTTTCTTCCTGAAAAGCTGTAATTGAGAATGCATATTTTCATTTTTCACGGACTTAAAAATCTCCAAAGAGACACCAATCTTTATCTTCCCTGCTCCTCCTAGTTTCAGAGGAAAAGGTCTCCTCCATACCAATCAAGATTAATCTCTCCAAGTAATCTTCACCAACCTCCCTCAACCTCACCAATTATTTCATTCTTCCCATCCTTCCTTATAGCCTAAAGGATGTCTAAGGCTCTTTCACAAATTAAAAAAAAAAAGAAAAATCCTACATGACGTACTGTGACTCCCATCTAACTTTTCTCCTTGGAGGAAACAAATTAAGTTTACCTGTTTATTTTTTACTTGTGGTAATGTGGTACTAAAATTTTAAATTACATACGTGGCTCGCATTATATTTTTGCTGCACAGGACTGTCTCAGATGCAAACATTTTTGACACTTGCCTGTGTCTTCTCTTCCCTTTGGCCACACTAAACCCCGTTCAGTCCTTCCGAGAGACAACGCATCCGCCGTGGGCCTAACTCCCTATTTGTGTGATATTGCTTCCTCCTCTTTCAGATGTGGCTCAGGTGCCATCTCAGCCATAAAAGCCTTTTCCCACCTGCCTTTCTTTCCTTCCCTGGTGGAACTGTCTTCCTCTCAGTCACCCATAGTATAATTCACTGATTTTTATCACAGACCCATGAAACTTGACCACAGATAAGCCCTTACATTATGCTGTTTTGAAGGCAGTAATTTTTTTTTTTTTTTTTTTTTTGGTCTTTTCTAGGGCTGCATGTGCGGCACATGGAGATTCCCAGGCTTAGGGGGCCAATCAGAGCTGTAGCCGCCAGCTTACGCCACAGGCACAGCAACGCGGAATCCGAGCCACATCTGCGACCACCACCACAACTCACGGCAATGCTGGATCCTTAACCAACCCACTGAGCAAGGCCAGGTATCGAACCCGCAACCTCATCGTTGCTAGTCTGATTCATTAATAACCACTGAGCCACGACGATGGGACCTCCAATAACTTTTAAGTTACGAACAAGTAAATAAGCAGTATCTTCTTTTAATCAAGAATTTTTTTTATTGCTGAACAGCACGTGTTAATCATTTTAAGTTTTTTTTTATTTTAAAGATTCTTAATATTTAAGACAGGGGAAAAAAAAAACTCAACGATTCACAAAAGGTCCTGCTCAATAATAGGCTTACCCAGAAAAGAGAAATGCACATCTAAGGTAGTAAGATAGGCTCTGGCCTTTGCCCACCTTTCTGAAGTTGGGACTCTCAGAAAAGCATGGCTCCATGTTTATGTGCTTTCTACCTTAGGGTTCTGAAATGCCAAGAATATTCCAAATCATCTAACATTTATCACCTAAAATCCAATCATAGTAAATAGTATTATTTTTTCAGACAGAAAAAGAGAAATCAAAATGCACTATTTTTAAATATCACCTTTCAGATATCAGTTTCTGCCATGTCTAAAATTCCTTTCAACAAATATAAAAGTGCTTCTATAAGCAAAAGAACAATAACTGTCAATTTTACTTTGAAATGAATAGTGTATCAGTCGCTGCATTTCTATTTGAAAACAAGTAACTAAAATATACATCTGCTAGTTATCAGTTGCCCATATCAGGGAAAAAATACTCCTGTCAATTCAATTTTTTTTAATTCAGAAAAATTACATTTTTGGTCTTTAAGAAAAACAGACTTAGGCAATAGTAGAGTAGTTATAGGGATAGGCTTTGGGGTCAGACAACCTGTGTTTAACTGTGGGACTCTAGGCAGGTTATTTAACTTATTTTAATTTTATTAATGATTAAATAAGTTTATAAGGACAAATTAAAGGGTTTATAAGAGTGTTTGTCACAGAGTAAAGGGCAAAAATAAGTTACCTATGTACTTAGTTAAAATCAATCATAAGTCAAACTACAATTTGAGTAAACATTTCCATCACAAAGGACTATTTTTTCCCTAACATATAAAAAGTTCCTAAAAATAAAAACAAAGACCAACAGTGCGTGAAAAATAATCAATATGAACAAAGATTTTACAAAAATTCAAAGATAAATGGTTTTTAAGTATCTGAAAAGATGCTGAACATCTCTCATCAGAAAAATGCAAAGTGAAAACATCAAAGAGACAGTATTTTTTCTTTATCTAAACCTCACAAAAATTTAAGAGTCCAGTAAAATATTGACTGGTAGCAAGCAAGGAAGCAGGCACCCCCACATATTTCGGGCAGGCACAGAATGGGTACAAACTGTGTGGTGCACAGCTCTCTATGCTCTAGGAAATGTTCCTGCAGTTCCATGTGCACATGTATGAAAATAACAAATGACTGGAAAAATCAAATACATTATATTCATACACCACATTTAAAATAACTGTATGCAGCATTTAAAAGACTGATGTAGCTTTACATGTATTAATATGGAATGACTGACAACATACATTAAGTGAAAGCAACATACAGAACAGTATGTATAGGTACTCTGTATTTAAAAGAAATACATATATTTTTATCTATACTATATATACTGCTGTGTATCATATATACATGTATATATACAGATACACACCATCTCTGGCCTTCCAGAGAATTACTGGAAGAATCTGTTTCACAGTAACTGCCTCTGGGGGGTGGTGGGGAGTGGCTAATGAGTGGATGGACCAGAAGAAGGAAGTTTACTTTTGTAACTTTTGAGTTTTATACCATGCACCTAAAAAAACCTATCTACCTAGCAAATTAAATCATTTATTTAAAAAAAAAAAAACCAGGTCTAAGCACTTTTTACTCGGTTGCACCAAGGCTTTAACAAAGCAGGTGTCCCTGCTGAAGGGCCACATGCAAGTGAGTTATTACTTAAAAATGCCTTCCATTTTTCCAGCAGTCATCTCCTTCAAGTGGCTCACTAGGGAAGATTTCTAAAGCAAGATCAGAATGCGCACGAAGAAACATTGCTAAAACCCACGTCATTTGTTGCTATTTTCATCATTACCAATTAACTACCTGCCAAAAAAAAAAAAAAAAAAAAGATCAAAAAGATCAACAAGTCATGTCTCATATTTTAAACACTGCTATAAAGATAACCCCTGCAAGTCGACAGAAAATTCTAACACCTATAGACACCTTCCTCAAACATCATCAAACATTACTCAGACATACCAATAAAATCTACATCTTCCCAAATGGGGCCTAAAAACTGTAACTATGGTTGTCAAATAGATAAGGCCTCTTCCAGGTGAGGAGGGGAGCTAGTTTTCTATCTTTGAAGGATACTTCCAAAGGAAAAAAAACCAAACTGCATCGATTCCTCTGAGATTTTCATGTCAGCCTCTTAAGAACTGTTGGGTTCAAACACTGGTGGGAAAAAACGAGTCCCTTTTATTATCAAAATATCTGCAAGTAGGCACTGCCAATTCCCTTTCAGAGTAAGATATGGCAAAGCTGCTAACTGCTGAGTTTTGGTGATGTTGGACTTTCTGTACTAAGCGATCAGTGATCCAGAAAGTAGAAAACACTCCCATCCTGGTGAACCGTTTTATTGGTTCTGGTTCATAAGGTTCTACACTATAGAATTTCATTTTCTACGCCAAACCTTAATCTCCCAGTCAAACAGGAGTTTAATGTCTTTGAACAGGTTTAATTTTAATCAGTTTTTCACTGCCTAAATAGTACAAGGCTTCAGAGATTCACTTTTTAAAGCATTTCAAAGGAGTGGGAGGGGAGCCTCCCTCAACTTTTCAAGCCAAAGAGGAGGTTGGGGGTGGAGAGAATGTTTTCTAGTGGGCAAAGTTACAGGAAGTCAGGAAAAAGCAAAGAGAAACATCTAAGCCTAGAAAAGACAGTGGGACAAGTGTAACGGGAAAAGGGACAGAAGAAAAGGAACGGAAGCAGATAATGAATACAACCTAATGGAACTAGTCTGTCCTGCAAACAAATCTGTACTTGCAAAGTTCTAGCAAGATTCTTAGCTCCAACTTACTCTGATTCTCAATGACTTCCGCCTGCAGGCAACCGCCTCAGGGCAATCACCTGCAATGCACACCAGGGACACAGCCCTGCTTCCTGCAGCCCCACAGCAGCCTGGGAAAGCAGCTTAAGCTGGGGATATTTAAAGCACCAGGTAAAATGGAAGGCAACTGGCAACAGTCATGCTATGATTCGCATATTTCAAGCGTAATACTTTCACACAATTGTTTCACACAATTCGCAAAAATCAAAAAGACCTTTTTTTCCTACTTAGTCAACAAAACCAAACATACTTACTTGGTATTGGTGAAGTACACCTGCATACAGTGAAGCATTTACCTTCTCGAGTTTCAAGAACAACAAAAAAGTCTCATCTCGTATCAGGATTATCTGATGCCTGGGTTTATAGCACTAACTATGCCTAATACCAAGTGTATACAGGGTAATTGATTCATTCGCAATTGGATTCCTTACGCATATACACATTCAAATCGTTATTTTGTACTAATGACAATTTTGGGTCCAAAATACACTGTGAAGTGAAGAGACAACCAATGACCTAATTGTATCACTTAAACGGTTAAAATTCTGTAGGGAACATAGCCGGTAACAGGGAGCAGCACCTAGTGTCTGAGACTATCGGGAAAGGTTAAGAATCCCCCTTTTTTTTTTTGAGCTCACATTTGAAGCACGAGTAAAAAAACCCACTCATTAAGGACCGATGAGGGAAAGAGCATTTCAGGAGAGACAATAACAAAGAGCTTCAAAACCCCCTAAAGGTAGAAAGTAACTTGGAAGGTTCAGGGAATAGAAGAGGTGTAGACAAAGGATAATGGCCAGATAATGGGACTGTTTTAGGGGCCTTATTAAAGGACAGTATTTTCTTCACCGTCATAATGAAACATTATTACAGCTTGAATGAAACATGGTAATCGCTAATATTTACTGATCACTGACGTTGTGCCAGGATCTAGTGTAAGCACTGCATATTAATTTACCTTTTAAATTCCCATTACGACTCGATGGAGCAGGTATTATTTACACCTACATTTTAAGGATGAGGAAACTGCCAAGCACAGAAAAGTTAAATGATGCGCTAATGTAAACGCAGAGTAGGGATCTGACCTACCCAATGTGACTTTTAGACTCCCTTTCTACGAGGGACTGACCTGAGCAAACAAGTCATGAGCTGCTCTAATGTGAAAACTTCCTCTATTAACCCCAGGGACTCTGCTCAACTGGAGTAAGAACAGGGTCTGGAATAGATAATCATTTCCCTCCACAGGTAAATACCCACCCCAAAACATTAAAACACACTTAAATTATCAACATTATTAACATCCGCCTCTACTCTTTCAGACACCATGGCACTTTCTAGAGGCAAATATTCTGAAAGGAGCACAGTAAAAAAACAGTGCCTGGAAGAGTTTCAAAAAGGAGAGGGAGGAGGAATCTAAAATTGTAAACTACACAGAGGAAAATCCTATCTACAGTGTGATATAATTAACAGTTAATAAAATCTAGCGACTCAAAAATATATTAAACACTGGAATTTTAAAATTAACATTAGCTTTACTGACACAGTATGAATAGCTTATTTGTTTAAAGAGACAAAATTATATTCATAAAAACAAAACACACTGAAGCACGTAAAACACATACATGGGTAGAATTCTATAATCACATGGTATTTACACATTAGCATTCCTGAAAAGTCACAAGTGCTTTTGGTATTATTCTTCCTAAATTTGGGGTTTTCCTTTCAAAGAAATCCAAATAAACTATATTATTTAGTACTTACGTACTTATTTAATGTAAATATTCTTTCTTATGATAGCCTAAATACAATTACTTTTCAGAACAAGCTTGGATAACTCCATCACATTTATTAAGTTTTGTTTCCCATTTTTTAAAAATTCAGGATGATATACGGTCTTTGTTTTTCTACAATGATTTGCACAAGACAGAGGCAATGACTTATCCCATGTGATGAACTGCCTACTAATCAGAGATGCTTCCAAAGTACTATTGTTTGTTCCTAAATTAGAGATGACTTAGAATATTCCTGTACTTTCTTTGCTAATGGCACACCCATGGCATATGGAAGTTCCCAGGCCAGGGATTGAATCCGAGCCACAGTTGTGACCTATGCAGCAGCTGTGGCAACCCCAGATCCTGCAACCCACTGCACCTGGCCAGGGATCAAACCCCCACCTCCAGAGAGAACCCAGCTGCTGTAATCTGATTCTTCACCCACTACACCACAGCAGGAATTCCCTCCTGCACTATTTTTCAAGTTACTGCTATGCAATTTAATAAACTGCTTCTATCAAATCACAGCATTTTATTCAGTATTTCCTCTGAAGAACCTTCCATTAAGGTCAAAGGTCTAGCTTATGTGCTATTCCTTTTCACCTGGGATCTTGGACTTCCTTTACCAGAGCACTCTGCTTCTTAAGCCAAGTCTGTTTCCTTGCCTCTGCCTCCCCATGCACAAGTTCTGTGATGAGCAGCACTGCACTTACTAAGGTATGTCCAAGACTCAGCACAGCACCTACCGAGCCTAAGCAGCCAATAAGTAATGGTTGAAAGAACTTCCCAAGAGCAGTATCATAAGCAAATTGTGACCTGTTGGAATAAATTAAGAGTCAGGAAATTTTAAAAGGATAAAAGCACACCTCCTTATGAAAATTTAAATCCTGAGGAATTTTACTTTGTAATTCAAGATATAGAAGTATGCACTTTTTCAATGTACAGATATATAAATCTGAAGTAGTCAGGGTGTGGTATTACAAGGTCAGATGAACAATCTAAAGCTAATCCAACTCCACTTTCGCTAAATCCTGAATCAAACTTTCAACACCTCTTTCATTCTACCACACCTATTCCACTTGGCAAAAATGCACTTTTGTTTTTCTTTGATTTCTCTCTCTCTCTCTCTCTCTCACACACACACACACACACACACACACACACACACACGCACGCACGCGCACTCCTGCATGAAAAGTTTATTTATTTTGTCTTTTTGCTATTTCTTTGGGCCGCTCCTGCGGCATACGGAGGTTCCCAGGCTAGGGGTCGAATCGGAGCTGTAGCCACTGGCCTATGTCGGGGCCACAGCAACGCGGGATCTGAGCCGCGTCTGCAACCTACACCACAGCTCATGGCAACGCAGGATCGGTAACCCACTGAGCAAGGGCAGGGACCGAACCCGCAACCTCATGGTTCCTAGTCGGATTCGTTAACCACTGCGCCACGATGGGAACTCCGTGAAAAGTTGAGCCCTAAACATTACTACTTAGAATAGAATGGATATATGCCCATGAGTGGGATTGCTGGGTCATAGGTAGTTCTATATTCAGTTTTCTGCGGTACCTCCATACTGTTTTCCATAGTTGTTGTACCAATGTACATTCCCACCAACAGTGTAGGAGGGCTCCCTTTGCTCCACACCCTCTCCAGCATTTGTTATTTGCTGACTTGTTAATGATGGGCACTAATTGCTGTGAGGTGGTACTCATTGTAGTTTCGATTTGCATTTCTCTAACAATTAGTGATGTTAAGCATTTTTTCGAAATTAAAAAAAAAAAAAGCATTAGAATGACGGCTTTTTAGAAGCATACGTTTCTCAGGCTCCTTTATTTTCCAAACTGTGTTCGTAGAACCCAGGGCGGCGGTTCTCACATACATTAGAGGTCTTATTAAAACAGACCTCCCGGCCCTATCTTCAGAGATTTTGATTCAGGATGTTTGGGGTGGGGCCCAAGTGATGGTGATGCTGCTGGTCCTGGACCACATTTTGAGGACTAATGCTCTGCTGTTAGTAGATGCTAACGAGTGAAGGGAAAATACCCATTCTCCAATACTGTCGGGGAAATGCTACCAATTTTGTATCCCCTCTTAAAATTTCACTACACACACAGCATATTAAAAGCTCTGAAAAGTTCTGCAATAAATTAACACTTTTATTCGTTTATCACACAAAATTATTTAACCCTAGAGTAAAAGAGCAATCATTAACACTTTACCACGCTCTGTGGAATACAGTGGAAAAATCTACGCTTGACTCTTCAGAACTGTTTCCTTAAATGTATGATACTGCTTATATGTGGGATCTTTAATGTTACAGATGAACTTACCCACAAAATAGAAATTGACTCACAGACATAGAAAACAAATACATGGTTACCAAAGGACAAAGGGGGTAAAAGGAGTTTAGAATAAAAATATACATATTATATATAAAGTAGATAACCAACAAGGGCCTACTACATATCACAGGGAACTATACTCAGTATCTTCTAACAACCTATAATAATAGGAGAAAATGTAAAAAAAAAAAATACACATATATCTGTATATGTGTAGCTGAATCACTGTGCTATATACCTGAAACTAACACAACATTTTAAACCAACGGTATTTCAGTAATTTTCTAAAAGTAAGTTTTAAAAAACAATTCAGTTTTTTAAACAGGGAGTAGAACAGAAAAATATCTTTTTGCAGAACATAATTCTGTCCTTGGAAATACTCCGATTTCTTATCATGTATGATTCTTGTCCAAATAAAATCACACCTCCACTTCCTGTCCAAATAAAACAGGCTCTCGTCCAACCATGTATATCACTTCATGCTGGCCTTACTTCGGTGGCTCTTAGTGTGAAGTAAGTATCAAAATCTCACCATGCTTCAACCATTAATCCAGTTGATTAAAAGTTATGCCTAATTTAACATCATTTTGAATTTGAATTACTGAAAACCACAAATCCACCTTGTATGTTCACATTTAGTAATAAAACACTTAAAGCAATGTTTCAGAAGACCTTAAAATATGTTCACCTGACATGAAGCTGATACGGCAGGCATATCTCTCTGTGTTACGAGTTAATTCTATGAGAAAAGGAGCAGCAGAGTGAGTCACCAATTCATGGAACTAAGTGATGACACATCTTTTGACTCACATACCAGTCATCTCTCTGTAACACTGAACCGTCTCGGTGGTAACTTGTACACTCATCCTGTTCATTTTATCTAGAAACTTGTGTCTTTTTTGTTTTAAACACAAAAACTGCATGAGAGAATACTTTAAAACTCTTCACATTACAGTATAGACAGATATATTTGAATACTGCTAAGCAGCTAAGCTCTTATGGCTGCCATAAAAAGAACAAAATTACTGGGGGAATGAATAGAAAAAAGTTAATTTTATATGAAGGCACCAGTTAATAGGATTTAAAGAATATACACGCTCCAAGAATCAAACAATTTTGTCTGTTCTAGTGCCCAACCTGGTACCAAGCAAGCTATAGGTATTTCACATATATACACTGATTTTTTTGAATGAGTGACTGAGAGGCCATCATTTGAATGCAGCACGGAAACATAAATACTGTGTTTAAGAGTTTTGTCCTTCATGTAAAGTTTACTTTGAAAGAATTATTTACATTTCCAAAGGGCAATAAGGACTTAACACAATCACACTGTCTAATGTCAAGGGCGAGGAACCAGCACTGAAAGCCCTTACCCTACAAAAGGAGGTAGGTGATTTTGCTACTCAAGTCTCAACCAACTCAACCAGAGAAGCACAGCAGGGAATTAGGAATCGGGTAAAGAGAATACTGATTCAATACAATGCCATTTTAAGAACAGTGTTCATTTAAGAAGCCAAATTATATTTCATACCAGGAAAATTATTTCCTTAAAAACCCATAGATATTTTTTAGAACTTGATATGTGGGGCTTATTCTTATATCATTTGAAAGTGGTGACATGCTGCATATTTTAACCATACAAATTATTTTAGTTTAAGAAATTACATTTGGGAGTTCCCATTGTGGCTCAGTAGAAACAAAGCTCCCTAGTATCTATTAGGATGGGCATTCGATCCCTGGCCCCACTCAGTGAGTTCAAGGATCTGGGGTTGCTGTGAGCTGTGGTGTAGGTCACAGATGTGTCTTGGATCCTGAGCAACTGTGGCTGTGGTGTAGGCTGGCAGCTGCAGCTCAGACTTGACCCCTAACCTGGGAACGTCCATATACCACAGGTGCGGCCCTAAAAAGCAAGAAAAAAAAGAAGAACTTACATTTGTTTAACAAGTCATATCAAAAGTATTGTATTTTAACTCTTACATTTTATGGGGAATGTTGTTACTCTCAGTAACATAAGATTTTTCACTGAAATCTCTAAGATGAATATAAAACTATTAATTTCAGTTTCAACAATTTAATAAGTATGTATTTGCCTTCCCTTGTGGGTGGGCAGAATAAATTTTTTCCCAAAATTACTAATAGAGACTTCTGACAGGAGACAGGGTAGCATTCATGCAACTGTTTTCATTTTTATTATTGAACAGAACTTTCCAGATACTCTCCTTCATTGGAATTACCCAAAGAATGCATTTACCAGGTTCCTTTTATAATCACCTTAATAACAGTAACATTAATTGAACAGAAGAAAAACTTTTAATAGGAATATTTTTTATATTACAAGAAAATACAGAATTCACAAGAACAACTTCCCCTACCAAAATGGACCAAACCAACCAACCAGAGAGAGGACACAGAAGAGCACAGTGGAAAAAAGAAGAAAGTAAGCAGGAAGTAAATCTGGAAGCAGTCTGGCCCCTAGTGAGCTTTTATCCACATAATAAAACTCTAGTGTAGCAGGTGCACAAATGACTGCACTTGGCAGAAGAGTAACATCTGCAATATGCTTTCAGCCTTTATTTAACCTTAACATTCTTCACAAGCTATAAACTACCACCAGGAGACTGCAGCCAAAATCTCATGTAAGATTTCTATAAATGTTTCATTTACGCTTCACAATGTAATTTCAAAAATCTAAGTTCTACATTCCATACCGTTCTGTCAATTCATTTATCTCTCGAGACTATCAAAGAAAATATGACTTTTCTATCCTTTTAATGAAGTTCAAAATTTTAAAAACATTTTGACACATAAAAATAAACCTTTAGATCCTTTCCCAGTAACCAATGGCGTAAAGGGGGAAAGTATCCTTAATTGCAAAAGCATGGAATTAAAAAGAAAATCTCATCATGTGCCTGAATCCAAAATTAAAAAAAAAAAATCAGAAAAAAATGTCATTTTCGTAGCATTTATTTATAAATATAATGTTTATTTATGAGCTTTGTTTTTACTTTCTTAAAAATTATTTTCATTGATGTGTAATGAAATCCATTCTGTTTCCACATTCAGCAAAGCACTTTGTGGTTTGTACATAGGTGCTATAGTTTTATCTATTATAGTGGCTGCTCTGATTTACTCCCCAATATTTATTAACACAAATGCTAAGTCTACGGCAGTTACTACCAACAACTTATCCTTCTACCTAAAGCAACTAGAGAACAAAACCCAAAGCACATAGAAAGAATCAAAGATCTGAGCAGTAATAAATAAAAAACACCAGAAATAAAAAAGATCAGTAAAACTAATAGCTGGTTCTTTAAAAAGATAAACAAAATTGGTAACCTTTAGCCTGACTCATCAAGAAAAAAAGAGAGGGGGCCCAAATCAATAAAATCATAAATGAAAAAGGAAAAGCTACAACTGACAACACAGGAATATAAAAGATCGTAAGAGATTGTTACGAACAACTATAGGCCAATAAAATGGACAACTTAGAAGAAATGACCAAATTCTTAGAAAAGTACAGTCTCCTAAGACAGAACCAGGAAGAAATAGAAAATATGAACAGACCAATTACCAGTACTGAAATTAAAGCAGTAACTTTGAAACTCCCAAAAGACTAAAAGTCTAGGACTAGATGGCTTCATAAGTGAATTCTACCAAATTATTTACGTAAGAGTTAACTCCTATCCTTCTCAAACTACTCCAAAAAATTGCAGAGAAAGGAATACTTTCAAACTCATTCAATGAGGCCACCATCATCATGATACCACAACTGGACAAAAATATCACAAAAAAAGGAAATCACAAGCCAGTATCACTGATGAACAAAGATGCAAAAATCTTCAACAAATACTAGCAAACTGACTCCAACAACTGAGATCAGCCACATCATCAACCGAGATTTATCCCAGAGATGCAAGGATTTTTGAATACCTGCAAATCAATGTGATACACCACAATTACAAATTGAATAATAAAAACCATATGGGTGTCTCAATAGATGCAGAAAAATATTTTGATAAAATTCAACACCCATTTATGATAATTCCACAGCTACTTATAGTAAAAACTCTTCAGAAAGTGGGCATAGAGGAAACACGCCTCAATATAATAAAGCCATACAGGACAACCTACAGCTACCATAATACTCAATGGTGAAAAGCTGAATGTACTTTATCTAAGATCAGGAACAAGATAATGATGTCCACTCTCATCACTTTGATCCAGTATGGTTTTGGAAGTCATAGCCACAGAAAGAGAAGAAAAGGAAATAAAAGGAATCCAAACTGGAAAAGAAGTAAAACTGCCACTGTTTGCAGACGACATGACACTATACATAGAAAATTCTAAATACAGAGTTCCCGTTGTAGCGCAGCAGAAATGAATCTGACTAGGAACTCTAAGGTTGTGGGTTCTGATCCCTGGCCTCGCTCAGTGGGTTAAGGATCTGGCGTTGCCATGAGCTGTGGTATAGGTCACAGAGGCAGCTCAGATCTGGCATTGCTGCGGCACAGGCTGGCAGCTACAGCTCCGATTAAACTCCTAGCCTGGGAACCTCCATATGCCATGGGTGCTACCCTAAAAAGACAAAAAAAAAAAAAAAAAAATCCTAAATACACCACCAGAAAACTATTATTACAATTCATCAATGAATATGATAATATGATAAAGTAACAGGATACAAAATTAAGACACAAATCTGTGGTGTTTCTACACACTAACAATTAAAGATCAGAAAGAGAAATTAAGGAAATAATCCCACTTACCACAGCATCAAAAATAATTAAATACCTAGGAAAAAGCCTACCAAAGGAGGCAAAGACCTGTGCTCCAAAAACTAAAAGACACTGACAAAATAAATTGAAGACAGCACAAAACAGGTGGAAAAATAAGAAAAAGCACTGGAAGAATCAATATTGTTACACTGACATTACTATCCAAGGCAATCTACAGATTCAATGCAATTCCTATCAAATTGCCAATGGCATTTTTCACAGAACTAAAGTAATTTTAACGTTTATATGGAAAGCAAGATCAAGACAGTGGAGAAGTATGATGCAGTGCTCACCTTCTCCTACAAACACAGCAAAAAAACAAAAAAAACTACATATAGAACGATCAGAACAGAACATCTACTGAACACTGACAGAAAACCTTAAACATTCAAAAAGTGCAAGAAACTCCCCACATAACTGGGTGGAAAAGAAAAATAAAGAGAAAGAAAGAAGAAAAAGAAAAAGGAATCAAGACAGGACCAACATTCCTGACCCTGGGAGGCCACCTAAGTGACAGGAAGATGAGCTGAGATGGAGGGAACTCAAAGTTTTGGAGAAAAGTGCAGCAACCAGGTTAAGGAGGGCAAAGCACAGAGAGAGCTACACAAACCCTCAGCAAATCACCCTGGACAACATAGCTTGAAGTGATTGAGCAGGGGCTGGGTGCTGAGAATCAGGTTCCAGAGGTCAACTGGGGGAGAGGACTAGGGTTGACTGTGTGGAGAAAGCCTCAGGAGCTAGGGAGCAGTGTACTATGGACTAGGGAGTAGAGCACCACAGCTGAAGGAAACTGGAGGAGGCCTGTGCCTTCAGGAGAAGCAAGGCACCATTGTTAGGAAGGTGAGAGGAGGAGGGGCAGACCACCATAGAAATATCTTTCTCTGCACATGCTCAGGATCTCAGCAGCAGGGCATCTCTTGCAGAGGCTAAGGGCGGCAGGGCAGACTCCTGTGTAGGCTACAGGCAGGATGGGTAAACCACCACAGCCATCTAAGACACCAGAGGTGGGTGTGGACTGTCCTGACTAGGGTTCATGAACAGGCACCACTCACAGCCCCAGTCACATCAAGAATCAGAGCAGAGGAGAGCACTGCAACCAAGCACCATCCATTGTTGCTCTCACTCTCCTGGGAACCATTGCCAAACTCTGTGGGCACCACCTACACCTTCCTGAGGGTCACTGCCACATCCCACGGCCCTGCAAACAGGAGTAGCCTGTGCCACCTCCCCACAGGTCACTGCTACTCTCAAGGGCTCAGCAAACAGGCACTGCCTAAGAGCTCCATACACTGCCTCATCTCCCTGGCAGCACCAGCATAAGGATAAGAGCCTACACAAACTGAGGAAAGAGATAGCAAGCACCCAAACCAAAGGCAGCCCTCACACCAAAAGAAAAAAAAAAAAGCCCTCACAAAATATCCAGGGGTGCTTTCGCATATAAACAGCCCTCCAAGACTACAGTAGTTGTTTTACCTAAACTCGTAGAATAAGAAAAAATATAAGCAAAATGAAGAAGCTCAGGAACCCTTCCCAGTTAAAAGAACAGGAGAATTCACCTGAAGGAGCCAACAATGAAACAGACTACTACAGTCTGACAATGAGTTTAAAAAGGAGGTAGTGAAAACACTGAAGGAATTACAAGCAAATATGAAGAAATGAAGAGCAGATATGAACAGCAATGCCGATTACTTTAGAAAGGAACTAGAAAACAAAGAGGGGCCAAGAAAAATTACAAAATTTATTTGCAGAGATGTAAGCTGAGTTAAAGGCAATGAAGAGCAGAATAAATAACGCAAAGGAACAAACTGGTGACTTGGAAGACAGGATAATGGAAATCACCCACTCAGTACAGCAGACAGAAAAGAATATGAAAAAACATGAATGCAGTATAAGAGATCCATGAGATATTATAAAGTGGGCCAATCTACACATAATAGGGATTCCAGAAGGAGAAGAAAAAGAAAAGGGGATTGAAAATATATTTGAAGAAATTATGGCTGAGAATGTTCCAAATCTAAAGGAAACAGCTATCAAGATATTGGAAGCACAGAGGGCCCCAAACTGAACCCAAAGACAGCAAGAGAAAAAAAAAAAAAGTTAATTATAAGGGAACCACATAAGGCTCTCTGCTGATTTCTCTACAGAAACACGACCGGTCAGAAGAGAGTGGCAAGACATAGTCGAAATTCTAAAAGGAAAATATCTGCAGCCGAGAATACTCTACCCAGCAAGAATATCATTTAAAATAGGAGGAGGTGGAGTTCCCAACATGGTGCAGTGGAAACAAATCTGACTAGGAGCCATGAGGTTGCGGGTTTGATCCCTGACCTCGTTCAGTGAGTTAAGGATCCACTGTTGTCGTGAACTGTAGTGTAGCTCACAGGCACAGCTAGGATCTGGCGTTGTTGTGGCTGTGACATAGGCTGGCAGCTGTAGCTCCGATTAGACCCCTAGCCTGGGAACTCCATATGCCTTGGGTGTGGCCCTAAAAAGCAAAAAGAACAAATAATAAAACAAAACAGGAGGAGAAATAATTTCTTCAACAAACAAAAATTAAAAGAGTACATCAATACTAAACCATTCTAAAAGAAATAATGACAGGGTTCCTCTAAATAGGAAAGAAGTCAGAAGATACAGGATGGAGGAAATCACAATTGATAAGTAATTACTTAAATAAGCCAGTATACAGATTTTAAAGGAAAAAAAAAAAACTCCCATTGTAAAAGCTACAATAAACACAAGGAACCACAAAAGAATAAGCATGAGGATGTTAAAGAAGGACATAAAAATCTAAAAATATGAGGAAGGCAAGTAAAAAAATCTTGACTTTTTTTAAGAATGTTTTTGAGCCTATACGACTATCACACTAAAGCAAGCAGATATAGGAAGGGGTGAACATACTTGGCAAAAAGGGCAACCATAATCAAAACCAAACAATACATTCACATAAACTAAGAAGAAGAGGACACAAGCATCAACTAAAAGGAAATGACCCTACCAAAAAAATAAAGGAAAAAAGGAGAGACAGAATCAACTGGAAAACAAGGTTTAAAAAATCAACACGTATTTATCAATAATCACCTTAAATGTCAGTTCAATGAATCTTCCAATCAAGAGACAGAGTGGCAGTCTGAATGAAAAAAAAAAAAAAAAATAGCCTACAGTGTGCTGGCTACAAGAGACTCATCTTAGGGCAAAGGACACATATAAATTCCAAGTGAGGGGATGGAAAAAGATGTTGCATGCAAACGGAAAAGACAGGCAGGTGGGAGTTGCAACACTCATATCAGACAAAACACACTTTAAAATGAATGCTATAAAGAAAGAGGAGGATGGAGTTCCCGTCATGGCGCAGTGGTTAACGAATCCGACTAGGAACCATGAGGTTTCGGGTTCGGTCCCTGCCCTTGCTCAGTGGGTTAACGATCCGGCGTTGCCGTGAGCTGTGGTGTAGGTTGCAGACACGGCTCGGATCCTGCGTTGCTGTGGCTCTGGTGTAGGCCAGTGGCTACAGCTCCGATTCGACCCCTAGCCTGGGAACCTCCATATGCCACGGGAGCGGCCCAAAGAAATAGCAAAAAGACAAAAAAAAAAAAAAAAAAAAAAAAAAAGAAAGAGGAGGAATGATAAAAGGATCAATTCAAGAAGAGGATACTACACTCATCAATATATATGACACTGATATAGGAGCTGCCAAATACAACAAATACTAAGACATAAAAGGAGAATTTGATGGGAATATAGTAATCGTAGGAGACTTTGACTCCCCACTCACATCAATGGACACATCCTCTAGACACAAAATAAATAAGGCAACAGAGATCCTAAAGGACACAATAGAAAAGCTAGACTTAAGCAACATTTTCAGGACATTACATCCAAAAAAATCAGAATATACATTCTTCATAAGTGCACATGGAACATAATCAAGGACTGACCACATAATGGGGAACAAAACTAACCTCAACAAATTTAGGAGTATAGAAATTATTTCAAGTATCTTCTCTGACCACAATGGCATGGAACTAGAAATCACCACAGGAAAAGAAATGAGAAAAAACTGACAACATGGTGATGAAACAACATGCTACCTAAAAAACCAATGGATCAATGAGAAAATAAAAGGGAAATTAGAAAATACCTTGAGACAAATGATAATGAAAACACAACCATTCAAAAACACATTGGATGCCACAAAAGTAGTTCTTAAAGGAAGTTCATAGCAATACAGGCCTTCCTAAGAAGAAAAATCTCCAATTAGCAACTTAACCTACCACCTTAAAGAATTAGAAAGAGAAGAACAAACAAAACCTAAAGTCATCAGAAGGAAGGAAATCAATAAAATAGAAATTCAAAAAATAAATTAAAAAAATCAATAAAACCAGAGTTCCCGTCGTGGCGCAGTGGTTAACGAATCCGACTAGGAACCAGGAGGTTGCGGGTTCGGTCCCTGCCCTTGCTCAGTGGGTTAACGATCCGGCGTTGCCATGAGCTGTGGTGTAGGTTGCAGACGTGGCTCGGATCCTGCGTTGCTTTGGCTCTGGGGTAGGCCGGTGGCTACAGCTCCGATGTGACCCCTAGCCTGGGAACCTCCATATGCCGCAGGAGCGGCCCAAGAAACAGCAAAAAAAAAAAAAAAAAAAAAAAAAAAAATCAATAAAACCAAGAACTGGTTCTTTGAAAGGGTAAAGAAAATTAACAAAACTCTGGTTAGATTCAAGAAGAAGAAGAGAGAAAGAACTCAAACAAAATAAGAATGAAAAGGGATAAATCTCAAAGAATATTGCAGAAATACAAAAAAATCATAAGAATACTATGAACAATTATAGGCCAACAAATTTGACAACCTAGAAGAAACGGCTAACTTTCTAGAGACATACAGCCCACCAAAACTGAATTAAGAAGAAATAGATCAACTTAACAGAACAATCACTAGAAATGAAATTGACTATGTAATAACAACACTCCCTACAAACAAAAAAGTTCAGGACCAGATGGTTTCACAGGTGAATTCTACAAATATTCAAAGAAGAACTTATACTTAGTCCTGTTAAAATCTTCCAAAAGGTTGAAGGAAAAGGAACATTCACAGAGACATTCTATCAAATCACCATCACCCTAATACCAAAACCAGAAAAAGATACTACTGAAACAGAAAATTATAGGTCAATCAATAGCTTTGATGAATACCAATGTAAAAACTCTCCACAAACTTTAGCCTACCTAATACAACATATAAAAAATATCACAAACCATGACTAAGTGGGATATATACCAAGTTCACAAGGATGGTTCAACATACAGAAATCAATCAATGTCATATACCACATTAACAAGTGAAAAGTCAAAAACCATGTGTTCACATCAATAGAAAGAGCATTTGACAAAATCCAAAATCCATTCACAATAAAAACTCTTATCATAGTGGGTATAGAGAGAACATAGCTTTACATAACAAAATCCATCCATGACAAACTCACAGCCAATATAATACTCAACAGAGAAAAGCTGAAAGCCTTCCCACTATAATCTGGAACAAGACAAGGACGCCCAATCTCACCTTTTATTCAACACAGAATTGGAAGTCCTAGCCACAGCAATAGGAAAAACAGAAGAAATAAAAGGTACCCAAATTGGAAGAGGTAAAATTGTTACTCTATACAGATGACATGATACTGTATACATAAAACCCTAATGAATTCACACAAAAAATTATTTGATCAGTGAATTCAGCAAAGTAGCAGGATACAAGACTGACATTCAGAAATTGTTTGTGTTTCTGTATACTAACAATGAAATATTAGAAAGGAATATAAAAATACCTTTTAAAATCACACCAATATTAAATACCTAAGAATAACCCTGACCAAGGAGGTGAAAGTCTTATATGCTGATAACTAAATAACCATCAAAGAAATTAAAGAGGATTCAAAGAAATGGAAAGATATTCCACACTCCTGGATTGGAATAATTAATATTGTTTAGAAGACCATAGTACTCAAAGCCATCTACAGATTCAATGCAATCCCCATCAAATTACCCATGAGATCTTTCACAGAACTGGAAAAAATAATCCCAAATTTTATATGGAACCACAAAAGACCCAGAACTACCAAAGCATCATGAGAGGAAAAAAACAAACAAAAAAATAAAAACAAACAAGCAGGAGGCATAACTCTCCCAGGCTTCAGACAATATTATAAAGCTACAGTAATCAAAACAGTGTGGTACTGGTGCATAAGTAGACATACAGACCAATGGAACAGAATAGAGAACCCAGAAAAAAAACCCAGACACCTATGGTCAATTAATCTTTTATAAAAGAGGCAAGAATATAAAATGGAAAGAAGTCATTCTCTTCAGCAAGTGGTGCTGGGCAAACTGGACAGCTGCATGTAAATCAATCAAACTGGAACATACCTTCGCACCATGCACAAAAATAAACTGAAAATGGCTTAAAGACTTAAACCTAGTAAGACACTATAAAACTCCTAGAGATAACACAGGCAAAACATTCTAACATTAAATGTACAAATGTTTTCTTAGTTCAATCTCCCAAGGCAATAGAAATAAAGAAAAAAATAAAGCAATGGGACCTAATCAAACTTGCAAGCTTTTGCAAAGGAAACCATTTAAAAAAAAAAAAAAGGAAAAAGAAAAGACAACCTATGGAATGGGAGAAAATAGTTTCAAACAATGCAATCAACAAAGACTTAATCTCCAAACTATAAAAACAACTCATAGGACTCAACAACCAACAAAAAACTCAACAACAACAAAAAAAAAACCAAACAACCCAATTGAAAAATGGGCAGAAGACCTGAATATACATTTCCCCAAAGAAAACACATGGATGACCAACAGGTACATGAAAAAATGCTCAGCACCACTATTAGAGAAGTGTACATCAAAACTACAGTAAGGTACCACCTCACACCAGTCACAACAGCTATCATTAATCAATCGACAAACAAATGCTGGAGAGAATGTGGAGAAAAGAGAATGCTCCTACACTGTTGATGGCAATGTAAATTGGTACAATCACTATGGAAAACAGTATGGAGGTACCTCAGAAAACTAAATTTAGAACTACCATATTATCCAGCAATCCCACTTCTGGACATACATCTGGACAAAACTTTCAGTGAAAAAGATACCTGCACCCGTATGTTCACTGCAGCACTATTCACAATAGACAAGTCATGGAAATAACCTAAATGTCCATCAACAGAGGAGAGGACAAAGATGATGTGGTACATATATACAATGGAATACTACTCATCCATAAAAAAGAACAAAATAATGCCATTTGCAGCAACATAGACGGAACTAGAGACTCTCATACTAAAGGAAGTCAGAAAGAGAAAGACCAATACCATATGATATCACTTATATATGATATCTAATACACGGCACAAATGAACCTATCTATAGAAAAGAAACAAACTCATGGACATGGAGGACTTGTGGTAGCCAAGGGGGAGGGGGCTGGAGCGGGATGGCCTGGGAGTTTGGGGTTGGTAGAAGCAAACAATTGCCATTTGGAGTGGATAAGCAATGAGATCTTACTGTATATAGCACAGGGAACTATAGCCACTTTTGATAGAACATGATGGAGGACAATGTGGGGAGGAGAATGCATGTACACGTGTAACTGGGTCACTCTGCTCTGTAACAGAAACTGGCATGCTGCTGTAATTCAACCATAATAAGAAATTTTTAAAAATCTGTTTGGAAACACAAAAGACTCCAAAGACCCAAAACAACTTTAAGGAAGAACAACAGAGCTGAAGGAATCAGGATCTCTGACTTTAAACTATACTACAAAGCTTCAGTGGTCAAAACACTGTTACTATCACAAAAAAAAAAAAAAAACAGACATATAAATCAATGGAACAGGAGAAAAAGTGCAGAAATGAATCCATGCACTTATGATCAATTAATCAACAAAGGAGACAAGAATATACCATAAAGAAAAGGCAAGCTCTTCAGTAAGGGCACTGGAAAACTACATATTAAAGAATGAAATGAGAACATTCTCTAATACCATCTACAAAAATAAAACAGATTAAAGATCAAAATGTAAAACCAGATACTATAAAACTCCTAGAAGAAAACATAGGCAGAAAACTCTTTGACATAAATCACAGCAATATTTTTTAGATCCATCTCCTAGAGTAATGGAATTAAAAACAAAAACTAGGAGTTCCCACCGTGGCCCAGTGGTTAACGAATCTGACTAGGAACCATTAGGTTGTGGGTTCAATCCCTCGCCTTGCTCAGTGAGTTAAGCATCCAGTGTTCCCGTGAGCTGTGGTGTAGGTTGCAGACACAGCTTGGATCCTGCGTTGCTGTGGCTCTGTGTAGGCTGGCGGCTACAGCTCCGATTAGACCCTTAGCCTGGGAACCTCCATATGCTGCAGGAGCAGCCCTAGAAAAGGCAAAAAGATAAAAAAAAAAAAAAAAAAAAAAAAAAAAAAAAGTAATGGGACCTACTTAAACTTAAAAGCAAAGGAAACCATAAACAAAAAGACAACCTACAATATGGGAGAAAATTTTTGCAAATGTTATGACCCACAGATTAACTTCCAAAAGCTATCTTACAGCTTAATATCAAAAAATCAAACAACCCAACCAAAAAATGGATATAAGACCTACGGAGACATTTCTGCAAAGAAGACATACAGATGGCCAATAAAAAGATGCTCAATAACAAGAGAAATGCAAATCAAAATTATAATGAAGTATCACCTCACACTGGCCAGAACAGCCATCATTAAAAAGTCTACAAATGCCATAGAGACGGTGTGGAAAAAAGGAGCCCTCCTATACTGTTGGTGGGGGTGTAAACAGGGGCATCCACTTTGGAGAAAAGTATGGAGGCTCCATAAAAAGCTAAGAGTAGGGTTTCCACACAATCGTGCAACCCCACTCCTGGACACATATCCAGAGAAAACTTTAAGTCAAAAAGATACATGCTCCCCAATGTTTATAGCAGTACTATTTACAACAGCCAATATATGGAAGCAACCTAAATTCCACCCGTCAACAGATGAATGGATAAAAATGTGCTCTGTGTGTGTATACACATACATACATATACACACACAATGGAATATTACTTAGGCACACAAGAATGAAATAATGCCATTTGCAGCAACATAGATGGAGAAAGACAAATATAATATCACTTACACAGAGAATCTGAGAAAAAAGATACAAATGAACTTATTTACAAAACGGAAATAGACTCAGATATAGAAACAAATTTATGGTTACCAAAGGGCAAGAAGGATGACAAATCAGGAGTTTGGGATTAACAGATACACACTACTATAGATAAAGCAGATAAACAACAAAGACCTACTGTATAGCACAGGGAACTATGCTCAGTATCTTGTAACAACCTATAATGGAAAATAATCTGAACAAGTACATTGTGTGTGTCTAACTGAATCACTTCGTTGTGCACCTGAAACACAACTGTAAATCAACTGTATTTCAATTTAAAAAAAATTTTTTTAAAGATTAGCCCTAACATCTCATGGATGCACTACATTGGTGTCTGCACATGGGCATTCATCTTGCCTTGGTTAAAATTTTAAAGTTTCACAGGTGATTAAGCTATCTTCTCTGTTCACATGCCCCAGATCCACTAAAGAAATCAGACACAGAACAATCACCAGATCATAGGCGCTCCCACAGAGCTGAATACCAGCCCAAAAAAGGGGGGTACCTTATTAACTGGGGAGCCCATGGAAGCAAAATGTTATGAGGAGGAAGGTTTCTTTACCTCCCTCCTAAACAGATGGATGGGAAAGTATCAGGCACTGACCAGGCTAATTAATGACTTTTAACTTAATGCTTCAAAATCCAAACAGAAATGACTTAAAGTGTTAAATACTTGACTTAGTAGCTTAATATACATTTGATTTTATTTCAACACACTTCTGAAAGAAAATTAAATACCAGATGAGATGAACTCTAACAACTAAAGGAACTCGAAGATAAACTATTCCATCTACAGGCTCCTCATGTAGGTTCATCTAACCTCTTCTCTACTCCCTCTCTCAGGCAGAGTGTTGCCTGGGAAATAAATGTAGAGTCAGCCATCTGCCGCTGTGTTGTGGTTGGACTGTGTATGCAGTAAAGGGCTCCCAGCATGTCATCTCAGTTTTCTTCATAAACTATGACAATTCCCTTCACCTCTGCTAGCTGTCTCTTAAAGTCACTTTCCGGACACTGGTTCCCCAAAGTGTGGGTAGAACTCCCCAAAGCAAAGATCTAAAGATCAGCTTTGTCCCCAAGTCCTTCCCATGGCTCAAACATGTCCACCATGGAACCTGGCAGGCCCTCAGGAGGGATGCATGGAAGAGAAGGGAAGCAAAGCCATTCCATCAAGTCAGTTCTCCCACCAACCCATCAACAGCAAAGGACCCCTCCCCTTTGCCCGCTTCACTCTATTTTTAATCAAAATTTTGAGAAGTCGCTTTGTCACACTGAAACGTTAAGCTGCTCTTCCATGAGGTCAGTTGAGGATGTAAGCTGCGAAAGGGCATCACAACCTCAGTAAGAAGTGATTTCAAAATATTTCAACTAAGCATTTCAAAGAACCTTGAAATGTGAATGCTTACAGTGTAGCAAAGAGGCTGCCTACGGAAATGTTTGCCAAGTGCTGATACCAAATACTAACTTGAAAACACCAGGGTTTGTTTTTTGGTTTTTTTTGTTTTGTTTTGTTTTTTGTCTTTTTGCCATTTCTTGGGCCTCTCTCGCGGCATATGGAGGTTCCCAGGCTAGGGGTCCAATCGGAGCTGTAGCCGCCAGCCTACATCACAGCCACAGCAATGCGGGATCCGAGCCGCATCTGCGACCCACACCACAGCTCACGGCAATGCCGGACCCTTAACCCTCTAAGCAAGGGCAGGGATCGAACCCGCAACCTCATGGTTCCTAGTCAGATTCATTAACCCCTGAGCCACGACAGGAACTTGGGGGGGGGGGGGTTGACATCAATGCTTTTGAACTGGAAGGCCAAAGTATGACTGTATCCAAGGATCCCATTTTAAGAATATCATTTCCCGCTCAAATGCAGTCATCACTCAAAGCTGAGAGGAAAATCATCGCCGTGCTGTGGAAAGAACGTTGGACTGATCAGTATGGCACTAAAACGTCTTGGTATCCTTTGCCCTGGACAAGCAGCTGGAGAGGCTAAACTGCTGTTCAGGAGACCAAGTGGGGACAGTCCCCCGTCTGCCTGGCTTGGAGTGCATTCCTAGAATACAATAGTTTGGTCCTCTAGGCATTAAGCCCACAGCAATGAAGTTGCAGCAAGCCTTAGAGACTTGCCTCAGCCCAACACTGGCTGCAACACCGCTGCTATTTTGCCCTCCCCAGGGTCCGGGGACAGAAGGTCACAGCTAATAATATCATTTGAAGACGACAGGGAAAAAAGAGGTTGCTAGGCATCTCCTATTTTCTCTCAAAATTTCCTTGTCTCTTTCTTTTCTACCTTGTCCATCTTCCTTCTTTTTCTTTCTTCTCTCTTTTCCAGTTTCTCCCTTTCCAATTACCCATCTCTCCTATCATAGTTAAATATGCTTGATGTGCTGAGAAGCTCTGAACTGTATCAACAAAAGACTGGTCTCTGCTTTCTAGAAGCTCACAGTCCAGTGAAAAAATAAATCAGACAGATAAGCAACTGCCACACAATAAAATAAATGCTACCAGAGAGCTCGGTACCAGCACACATTGTTTCACTAACTGGGGAGGGAGCAAGAGTCACTCATCTACCACCTAAATAAGATGTATGCAGCATGACTTTGCCAAAAGCGACCCGATTTTTTGTTTCCCACTGTACAGCAAGGGGATCAAGTTATCCTTACATGTATACATTACAATTACATTTTTTCCCCCACCCTTTCTTCTGTTGCAACATGAGTATCTAGACAAAGTTCTCAATGCTATTCAGCAGGATCTCCTTGTACATCTATTCTAAGTTGTGTCTGATAAGCCCAAGCTCCCGATCCCTCCCACTCCCTTCCCCTCCCATCAGGCAGCCACAAGTCTCTTCTCCAAGTCCATGATTTTCTTTTCTGAGGAGATGTTCATTTGTGCTGGATATTAGATTCCAGTTATAAGTGATATCATATGGTATCTGTCTTTGTCTTTCTGGCTCATTTCACTCAGGATGAGATTCTCTAGCTCCATCCATGTTGCTGCAAATGGCATTATGTCATTCTTTTTTATGGCTGAGTAGTATTCCATTGTGTATATATACCACATCTTCCGAATCCAATCATCTGTTGATGGACATTTGGGTTGTTTCCATGTCCTGGCTATTGTGAATAGTGCTGCAATGAACATGCGGGTGCATGTGTCTCTTTTACGTAGAGTTTTGTCCGGATAGATGCCCAAGAGTGGGATTGCGGGGTCATATGGTAATTCTATGTATAGATTTCTAAGGTATCTCCAAACTGTTCTCCATAGTGGCTGTACCAGTTTACATTCCCACCAACAGTGCAGGAGGGTTCCCTTTTCTCCACAGCCCCTCCAGCACTTGTTATTTGTGGACTTATTAATGATGGCCATTCTGCCTGGTGTGAGGTGGTATCTCATGGTAGTTTTGATTTGCATTTCTCTTATAATCAGCGATGTTGAGCATTTTTTCATGTGTTTGCTGGCCATCTGTATATCTTCTTTGGAGAAATGTCTATTCAGGTCTTTTGCCCATTTTTCCATTGATTGATTGTTTTTTTTGCTGTTGGGTTGTATAAATTGCTTATATATTCTAGAGATTAAGCCCTTGTCCGTTGCATCATTTGAAACTATTTTCTCCCATTCTGTAAGTTGTCTTTTTGGTTTCTTTTTGGTTTCCTTTGCGGTACAAAAGCTTTTCAGTTTGATTAGGTCCCATGGGTTTATTTTTTAAACCGGCTGCCAGCACGTCGTTGCACCCAGGCCACAAGAAGAAAACATTTATGAATCTTGTTCTTATTACACTGATAACTAAGTCCATACAATTTAGCACTTACATCTTATTCATACCTATATTGCCTAGCACAATGCCTAGCAAATATTAGGGACTTCCAAGTTTTATAGAATTGACTTTAATAGTTTATGTGTTCAACTGTTTCACTGAACTCTTATTAATTTTGATTTAAGACCTTTCTAGGCAGGAACCACTTTCAACATTCTTACACCAAACCACTCTTTTGCACGAATTCTGTTTGAGAATTGAATTTACATTTGTATTCAGTGTAAAACAATGTTTATGTTGTCATATATAAATGTATATATTCTACCTAAAATTATTTGAGAACATTTTGCTAGTATTTTTTATTATGAATTTTTTGTTAGCGTTTAACTTCAAAAACGCTAAATAAAACTTACCTCATAAGTGCTTACTAATGCTTACTAGTTACAGAATACATGTTTTCAATTAGTAGGTTGCAACACCTTTTGGCTTTATTTTCGCCACAATTTTCTGTGGCAGTAAATTTAATTTCAAAAGAAAGTAGCTATAGATTATGGAACCCAGCATAGCTGGGTAACACATAAATAAGTCTCAGCCAGCTTTAAAAGCATATTAAAGAGAGTTGTGAAATATACGTGTAAACATGAAATTCTGAAGTGTTAATCCAGTGACACTTAAGTATTGGTTCCAGTTTATAAACAGATTCTTTTAAAGCTTCTAGGCAAAATCTGAGGAATAGCAATGGCGTGCCCTGTCACAGCTGGTAAGACTTAAAGTATATTGTGAGCTCTAATGATCTCTCTTAGAACTCATTATTCCTAATTATTATAAATACCATATTTCCAAAATCTCCAATTTTAGCAACCTATGGTATTTGGATAAAGTTGGTGCTAAAAGTAGACTGAATCAGGATCTTTTTTTCTAATAGTTTAAATGTACCTCTTTTAATTCATGAAGTTTGAGGACACACTAGTTTAGGTACCTATGTGACATTAACATCTAAAAGAACCGAAAACATATTTTTATTTCTGATTTTGTTTAGGACCTGAGTCTGAATTAAGAATCCTAGGTACAAACGCCCTTTGAGAATAAGTTAGCATCCTTCTTAAAAGTTCTGAGGTCTTTCAAATACTCAAAGAAAAGGTTTCTGTTGTTGATGCAACTCATTACTGTATCTTTATGAGAAAAATATGTTTTAAACATAACAAGGCATTAAGTAATGTGAAACACTTTTTCATGGAACACTCTGCATAGCCCTGGGAATAAACAATAAACAAAGCCCTCTCCCTGCCCTGGAGGGGTTACAGTCCCACTGGAAAGGCAGACCAGCAATCAGGTTACAAGGATAGTAAACTGTTCACAAGTCATGAGCTTGGTAAAGTTCTCCAAGTAAACCAAGAGTTTTTTGTGGATGAAGTACAATGAATTTTTAATTCACTTAATATTTTGGGGTGTTTTGTTTTGTTTTGTTTTGGGTGAAGTTAAAGCATCAACTTTTGAATCTGACCACCTGAGTTAAAATCCTGCCTCACACAGTCAAGGTCCAGCACCCTAATAAAATGCTTCTTGCTTCCCTTACTCCTTTTTTCACCAGTTGTATAATGCAGATTTCAATGGGCCTCATGGAGGAAGAAGTGGAATAATACTCTCAACAAGAAAGACAGGCTTCCTAGGCTTCAAGGAGCTCAGTTTTGCAGCAAAGATCAATAATAAATCCAGGCAATTTCAGCTTGTTCAGCTACTCACTCATCCTGAGCAAACTGAAGGGGCAGCAGTGAATAAAAATTCACAATGACATAGATCTTTCAGGAACTGATCCTGGTGGCAGGAAAGCACTCCTTTAACTATGATGGAATACAATGCTTTCAAGCCAGCCTTTCAAAAACCAAAGTGTCATTAGCTGAATTCTGTGCCACCATTAAGGTGCTACCAACGGGGTCCAAATGTGCAGTACAGCGTGAGCTCCTTGTTAAAAGATCTGTTTCTCCCCATGAAGCAGATACTTACATATTCCCATAGAATCTCTGTCAGCATGTACTTGAACATCTCAAGAGCATCCAGATTAGAGAAAAAGGTCACTAAGCAATGCTCTATTTGTGAGCGACTGAATAAGAGTCTCAAATCTAGGTCCTTGGGGAGGAGGGAGAAGAACTTGTTTACACACACAGAGTAAGCAGCTGTTTAAGTGGTGTGACTGGAGGGGGTGATGAAAGGGCCTCTGGGCTAAAAATACCTCCATTGGCTGCACCCCAGTGCCCCAGATTCCCACACAGTTCTTTCTTTGGAGCTCACGTGGAAACTCCTGCTAAGATGCAACTGGCATCGGAGCTCCTTTAGCTATTATCAGCCATTATTCTGGCTCAAATTAGTTTAGTTCATTAACCACCCTTAACATTTAACGGTGCCCAGAGAACGAGATGCCACAAAGAGGAGTCGCCAAGGTGAGTGAGGATTAATAAAGGTCTGGATATGTATTAGGGTTTTTCCAGTTAGGAAAAACAAGAGGGGGGGCATATGTTAGGCCCCTTCACACTGAGAGGACTGAGCACATTCTAACCATAAAATTGTGCCCTCTGGCCCAAGGCTAACCCTGTAAGAGCAAAGTAGCAGTCCTGAGACTGTGGGACGTTTTGCTATAAATATTCACTTATTCACTTCCCACCCCAAATCAGTGTAGACTAATAAACCCTTTCTTAAAGCAAGATACCATACATTTTCAATTATTCAAAAGTATAATTACAAAGGGTGAGGGAACAGCTTAGTGGTAGAGCATTTTCTGAGACACAACATCTTGACTAAAAATCAGGAGCACCCGTAGAACTTCCACTAGACTGTACGTCCCATCATGAGTAGAATTTTGTTTCTATTCTGTTCACTGTGTTAATCTCAGCACCCCAGCAAGTCCCTGGCATATAGCAGGTGCTCAACCAGAGACAATGCAGACTGGAAGCTAAAAGCTTAGACCCTACCAATGAGGTCCAGCTCTGTCTCTTATTAGCTGTATAACGCTGAGTAAGGTTTTTAGCCTCTTTGTGCCTCAGTTTCCTCAAGTGTAAAAAGGGGGTGATACTAGCACCTATCTTATGGAAAATAAATGAGTTAAATAAAGTACTTATAGCAGTGTCAGGCACAAAATTAGCAGTGTTATAAATACTGGCTAGGAGCATTATTGTTTGCTGAATCAATGAGGAGATCTAGAAGGCTAAACTAAAATAGCAAGACTATAGGAGTTCCCGTTGTGGCACAGCAGAAATGAATCTGACTAGGATCCATAAGGATGCAGTTGGATCCCTGGCCTCCTTGAGCGGGTTAAGGATCCGGCACTGCCATGGGCTGTGGTGTAGGTCACAGATGCAGCTCAGAAATGGCATTGCTGTGGCTGTGGTACAGGCTGGCAGCTGTGGCTCTGATTTGATCCCTAGCCTGGGAAATTCCATATGCCATAGGTACGGCCCTAAAAAGCAAAAATAATAATAATAAATTAACGAATAAAATAAAGTAGAAAGACTATAGATAAAAGCACAAGACAAAGTCACTGTAAGGAACTGCTACAGGGGCATCTGTCAAGGAGGCTTTAATAAAGTAATAAAAGATTGAGGACAAAGAGCCGTACTGTTTTCATTACAGAAAAATAATCCCGAGTACTTGTCCTTAAATCTAGGTTAAGAGAAGAGCTTTAAAAGAGCAATCTAAAAAGTAGTGCCTGGCACCAATGTAGAGTTTCTGACAATTTTTTAAGTTCCCCTGGTGAGTCTCCTGTGAAACGAGTTCGGAACGACCTACCTACAGCTGGGCTTTCCAGTCTTCCCCACCTCAGAGCATTTGAGGCTTTCAACACACTCCTTCCAAGTAAGAGAAGCTCCCCAGGAAAGTGGTGGGAAGACACATAGAGTGGAGGCATCCAAAAAGGTTTTTCAGATGTCCCCTACACCTTCTCTTGCGGTGCATCTACCTCCCATCTGCACCCCATAACCTCGGAGCATAGAGCAGATACTCTCTCTCTCTCTCTCTCTCATCCCCAAGAAGCAAAAGAAAGTTTTGCAGTATTTAGCAACCAGCCAGACACAGGCACCAATCAATCAGAATGCTACCAGCTGAATGCAGCAATAGTATATGGCTCCTGATGAGCCCTGCCTACAAGGGAGACAGGATTTCCATTCTGCAGAGGCAGGAACAGAAGCGGAGGCCTTGAGGCTATATGCCAAAGGCCGCAAATTGAAGAAACTGTAGAGCCAGAATCTCAACTACTCAAAGAATGAAAAGGGGAAAAGTCTGAAACCATGAAAGGAAAATGACACTCAGTATTTGAAAATTTCTGTGCCTAAAAACTAATTTTCTAGGAATTTTGTGGTATGTTCTTCTCAGAATTAAGCTGCTGTACTAACCAGTAATTCTCAATGGACTTTAGAGGTGTGAAATTACTATCTTTATGACAGACACATGGAGAAGCAAAGTTCTGTGCGCCTTTCTCTTTCACCTTAAAGACTTTAAGAAAGGAATGAGCCGGGATCCCTTTATTTTCCTTGATAAGAATGCCTTCTATATGACCAACTTCTGTAAAATTCACTTTCTAGAAGATAAATTCTAGAAAACAATGCAATAGATAGATTTTCATTAAGAATCATTTCATGTCTTTTTTATTTCTATAGAAAAATAACTTGAGCTATTGAAAAGCAATGGTGAAGAATAATGGTCATCAATTCAGGAAGTCTGATTTAGATCCTATTTCACATCTTACAAGTTCCAAACAGAATGGAGAGTTACATACCAACAGTTCAAATTTTATAAGTAGTAGCATAAATCGAAACTATTTATCAGATATATGAGAAGGGGGTTGTAATGACACACACACTTTTAAAATAAAACTGACGTGAAAGAAAATAAATAGACCAAAAAAACTATACAATGCCAAAATACCAGATAAAATGTACATATATACTATATTCTATGAAGAGTGTCACTGTTTAGCATAAAATAGGCTAAGTTCTCCAAAAAGAAAAAAATAATAATCCACATATCCACGCACACACAAAAATAAAATGTAAACAAATTTCAAATCTGTTTGACATAAATGTTCATACTGGTAGCCAAAAGCAAAGAAAAAAATTGAGCATAATAATAATAATCTAATAAAAATGTCACATGAGGTGGGCTATGGCATCACTCACAGTTTGCAGCCCAGCAAAGCCTGCGCTTAGGACCGGTAAGCAACCTTCCCAAGATCAGTCACCTAGTTAGGGGTGATTCTGGGGTTTATATCCAGACAGCCTAACTCCAGCACCCATGTTCTTTATCACAATGTCCCCTCAAATTAGCAAAAATATCATTTCTAATATTTTAGTATCAATTTATCAATAACCACTAAATCAACAAAATTAAAAATATTATCAATATTGATTATTCATCATTAATAGGATTTATTGCACAGATCTGAAAGAAAGTTAGCAAAATGTTTCCAAAGCATACATTCCTTTTCCCAGTAATTCTACTTTTAGGAATATAACCTCAGGAAATAAGTGAAATAAAGTGAAAGACAGGAGAATTACTTGCTGGAAAATATGCATAATCCCTAGTATTATATAATAGCACTATTTTTAATTATAATAGTCAAATATCCATCAATACAGGTATAACCAAGTAAATTCTGGTACATTAAAATGTATAATCATTATGACCATATTACAACATGGAAAATGACAGTTATCTTAAATATGAAAATGAACATGTCTGAGAGGGACTAAGGAAGAAAGGAAAAACACCTCATTAATTTGAGATAGCAAAGTTCACACTAGTTTTTTAAAATTTAGTTTCCTATTAATGCTGTTATTTTGTGTAACGTATTCTGTGCAGAAAATAGCTTAAAATTATGTACCACAGTAACATATGCAACATGCCCACCATAAATCTGGACAAATACTAACCATTTAATCAACAGCAGATAATAACAGCTATAGCTAACACACTTGCTATATTGCCCTGCACTGTTCCAAGGTCATTAGATGAATTAACACTTTAATCCTCTGAACAATCCTATAGGTGCATTGTTTCCTGTTTACTAATAAACAAGGCAGAGGAATGGTTAAGTAATTTGCCTACATTCATCCAGCTAATCAACTGCAATGCCAGGATGTGTTCCAGAGCCTACACTCTTAAGAGTTCTGCTCTTTGGCACTCGCCATGTGACCCTGTCAAAAATTATTACTGGAAAGCAGAATGAGGACATAGGTAAACAATTAGTAAGCATAATGTTTACATACGCCAGTAACATGCTGTGGATTTAGGAAGGCTGGCTGAGTCCAAATTAAAGAGAAATCATCTCTTCAGGTTTTCCTTCACCAAATTTTGGACTTATAAACATGATACTATGTTTAAAAGAGAATTTTAAGATAAATAAAACAAAAAGATCACTAAAGAAATATGTTTTATGAAAACAATCTAATTTTTTAATCATTGCAACATACCCTTATTCTTTTTTTTTTTTTTTTAGGGCTATACTTTTGGCCTATGGAAATTCCCAGGCTAGGGGTCAAATTGGAGCTGCAACTGCCGGCCTACACCACACCATCACCAGATCTGACCTGAGTCTGTGACCTACTCCACAGCTCCTGGAAATAGCGGATCCTTAACCCACTGAGCGAGGTCAGGGATTGAACCTGCATCCTCATTGATGACGGTCACGTTCTTAAGCCACTAAACCACAACAGAAACTCTCATTCATTTTTCAATGTTATTACCTGTTTAAATATTTGGAACAGATGTTACATGAGTTATTTGAAACCGGTTTTAACATTATTTTTTCTCTCCAAATACAATCAAAACGTCCTCAAACTTCACCTCTGACCTTCTGACGTCCAAGGTCGTTTCCTTGGCAACTGCCCGCCTGGGACTTCCACCTTTATGTCTTACAGACACAGCAACTTAATGATGCCCCAAAACTAAGCTCCTGATTCTTGCCCTCCCCGTCTTGGTGTTGCTAAATCCATTCTTCCAGTTACCCCGGGGAAAAAGCTCACTTTTCCATGCTCAACCGCGCTCTGTCGGACCACACACACAGTCTGTCTGCACCTATGGTCTCGGTGGGACCATCCCTCACCCCCCAGCCCCCCGCCACTCTGCTCCAAGTCACCATATTCTCTCTTACCTGGATGGCTGAGCGAGTGCCCTCGCCACCTCCCACCCTAGCCCACTACACTCTGCCCTCAACATCACAGCCCAGGCTCTCCTTTCCCAACTTCAGATGTTACATCCTGTTTAACTCAAGAAAAATGGCCAACATCCCCACAGCGGCCCACACTGGGGCAGTGACGTGGCCGCCGTCTCGCTCTGAGACTTCCTCCCCTCCCCTCTGCTATCCTCTTCCAGGCTCCCTGCCACCCCTGGGGTCCCTCACCTACAGGCCTCACAGCTTTGCACCTCAGTCTAGGCACCGGCTGCTCCCTCTACTTGAACATCCCTTCCCTGGAAGCCAAAGAGCTCATCTGCTCCCACGGTCGGGTCCCTCCTCACACGCTGCCTGCGAGGCCCTCCCTGGTCCCTCCGTAGAGGACAGACTTTCCGTCGTTGCCAGGCCCCGTGCCCTGCCTCGCTTTTCCCTGTAGCTGCTAGGACCACCTGCCACTGTGTGCAGAGTTTCTTACTTGATGTGTTATCTGTCTCCCTCCGGAGAACATTCGACTCCATACTGGCAGGAGTTTTATAGGTCATGCTTCTCTGAGCATACGCAGATCTTCCCTAAATAGTCAGATAATTAACCACGCTGATACTAAAATTAGAACAATGGTTAAAATCCTTATGTGAGATGGAGCGAGGGAAGAGGCCTTAGAGGAAAATAATTATTATCACAGTAAGCAGTAATCCAAGGTATCTTCAAGAGTTCCCTTGTGGCTCAGCAGAAACGAACCCGACCAGTATCCATGAGGATGTGAGTTCCATCCATGGACTTGCTCAGTGGGTTAAGGATCCGGCGTTGCTGTGAGCTGTGGTGTAGGTCACAGACTCGACTTGGATCCAGCATTGCTGTGGCTGTGGTATAGGCCAGCAGCTGTAGCTCTGATTTGACCCCTAGCCTGGGAACCTCCATATGCTGCACCTGCACTGCTAAAAAGCAACAACAAAAAATAAAAACGAAAAAATGAAAAGTTGTCTTCATCTTCTTGTATATTTTTTATTTTTCCTGTATTTGATATATAATGTAAAAATCTATCAACTGTATTTAAAATTAATTTATTAAAACTTGGTCAAATATACCATTCAATTTTACTTACCATTATCTTTTCCATTTCTCATGACAAACCAAAAAAAGAGACCCTTTCAGAGACTAACTGATGACAAACTTTTGGCAATTCTACTTGTGGCCTCTCTTTCCCAGTCATTTTGAGCTCTCCGCTCCAGGGAACTGCCCTCGTCCTCTCTCCCCTGTCTCTGGTCTTTCCAACATTAACACACCATTTGCAGAACTAACAAGATTCTCTAAGATACGGAGCGTATCATCGTCCAAATTAAAAACTCACACAGAGATATCTAGTGCCTACAGAAAAAAGCAAAAAGCCTCAATATGGACCTGCGAAAACCAGTCCAACCTATAGGGAAAGGCACAATTCCTCCCCAAACTGCCAAACACTCAGCCTTTCACAACGAATTCCAGGATCCCAATCATGTTATGAATGGTTAAAACCTGTACCTCTTTGCCCTAAATACTCTCCTTCTATTCCAGGTAAATACCAATTGAGATTATTCAAAAGCAAGATGCTATGTTAGTTGATGAAAACTTCAAAATGCCCCTAAAAACATCATTCTCTTCCACCTTCACCGTTTCCCCTGTAGCATGATTGATTACGTGTTAGGTTCATAGATAAAGAGCTTCTCTCCCCGAACTGACTTGAAATTCCAGAGAACTAGGGAAATAAATGTGTGCCCCTCACACAACACACAGCTGGTGCCCAATAAATATTTGTTTAATGAATGAGAATATAAAACAATATCTTGGCCGAGCATACCAAGTAACCTAGAAGAAAAAAGCTTTACATGTCCTCTATATATCGCTGCTATCATTTCTATAGCACACATTTTTGAACTATAAAAACTCAACATTTTCAAGTTTTCAAACAGCACGAGGCCTTTATGAGGACCCTTTCCATCTCAAAGCCTATAAATCCTATGGAAAAAATAAATTTCCACATCTCCGAATATAGTAAAATTGTGTTTATATGGAAACACTGGCACCACATTTCAGTAGAAAACTTTTTTTGGCACTTATTCACAGGGAGCAATAAATCATTTCCTTCTGCGAATGAATGTTATTGTGGGTGGGCCTTTTCTACAGAGAAAATATTTGGATTCAAAAGTTCCCTCCCTGGCACTGGAGAAAGTTGTCATGACCAAGGTATCAAGGCTTAGCAGTTCTTAAACTTAGGAATTTTGTACTCCAACATTCAGTATAACCTTGATTTTTAAAAGAGCCATTAATTCTCTTAGGAATCAGCCCAGACTGGGGTGTGATAGCCCTACTGGAGTCATTTTATTCATGAATGAAAAGCAACAGTGATGAAGGAAGACTGAGATGAAGTTGACTATCTGTGGGCAAGCACACATACTATATTCCCAGTCCCTGCCAGGTACCTGAGGACCTCTGAATGAGTTCCAGCCAATGAGATGTGGGCAAAATATGAGCAGCCGCTCCAGGCCTGGACCATGAGAACCTCCCATGTGCAATTTCCCTGCTCCCTCCCCTCAGCTGGCTTGAAGCACATAAGGACCATGGAAGCCGTACATGTAAAATGATGGAGCCATAAAATAAGATCAGCCCAGGTCCTTGAATCATTAACCCAAGAACCATCCACCAGTCAGAAAAACTCTTGTGAACTGTATGTGAATATGAAATTTACTTCTATTTTTTCTAATGGTTGAGCACTATATATCTTGAGATATCATCATTATGCAACAGTTAGCATTATTGTAAGTAAATACACTAAGTCTAAAAATAATTTGAGAACTTTTCATTAATAAGTCTTCAAACACCTTTTTTATGTTACCTTCTCATTTCACAAGGAGATGAAGAACATCGCATTTTTTCTTGTAACCACTAACCTTTCTACCCAATCTTCCTATATTATGCACTATAAAGGAATTTTACATACAAATTATATTTACATACTATATACTATTAACTAAGATACCTGATCCTTGCTTTGTATCTATAAAGCATGTAAGTAATTTATATATAAATGTAAAATGTATAAAGTATAAGCTATCTATTACACACAATATGTAAATATAACAGTATCTGATCCCTGTTGTAAAGAATCATGCTCAACTAACCCAATGAGCATCAGTTAATTACCCCATCATGTGCCTGACACTGAGGAAGACACCCAACACTCAACAAGGATCAACATCATAATGCCCTTTTTCCTACAGCAGAAAAGCGGACTGGTATTCTCGAGTCCTTCGGATCCTTAGCCACTGTTTCTGAAGAGTGAAACAAGTGTGTTTTAGAAAGAAGAAAAAAAGTTATTGATGCAGACTATGGTTTCTCTTTTCTACAAGCTGGCAGGGAGAGACGGCACAGTGCATACAAAAGAGAGAGAAAAAAAATTAAGGAAAAAAAGCATTTAATGAGAATATTTAGTAAATGAGGAGAAAACACCTATAACTAGACAGATCGGTTACTTGTACTCGTCTTACAGTCAGGATGACCCTCAGAGACTTGAAAGTGACATTATCTAAAGCTTACACATAATAAAAGAACTGATGTGCTATACATTTCTCAAAGTCACAGTAACCTCATTTCAAGAGAACTTATGGTTTGTTTTTTTAATTATAATGGTATAAAGGGAGTCAAACTAGAAAGTGTTCAAAAAGAATAATTTCATATGATGTCTTACCTACATACAATACTCAAGGAACAAGCATCTATTAAGCTCTCCTCATGTGCCCATAACACACTGCTGCTACTCTAAAATTTGATTAAAATAGTATAAAAAGTAAGCAAAAATCAGTGGTCAAATGGGTTGACCTATAGTATCAAAGAAGTGTAGAATTCGTGTGTTTTTAAATACTCAATTAGCAAAAACTTCTGAAAATTTAAGCAAGGTCAATGCTAAAGGGTTAAAATAAAACAGGAATTCTGATACACTGCCAGTCCTGACAAAAATAACCACAATCCCTTTAGACAGTGATTTTGAAAATTTCTATCTAGGATCTTATAACTTAGGTTTCTTTGAACATTAAAATTCTACCTTTGGAAACTAGCCTAAGGAAAAAATCATAACCAAATAAAAAACTATGTGCCAAAAATGTTCATCTCAACAATACTTCCAATAAAAAAAAAAATGCAACTCAACTAAATTTGTAACGGCACTGGACTGGCTGAGTGAATTATGATACACCAGCAGGATGTAACATTAAGCAGTCATTTAAGTCACACTTAGGTAATGTTACTCTATTATAAAATAGTATAATAATTATGAGCAATCTAAAATATATATAAAGAAAAAGGTGAAGACTAAGATACTAAAAATAGACATTGACCAAGATGGTGACATAGGAGGACGTGAAACTTGCCCACACCCATGAACACATCAAAAAATACATCGACATATGGAATAACCCTCACTGAAAACCAACTGGAAACTGACAGAAGGACTCCTATACCACGAAGACTTTTACAAAGTTTCACAGCTAATTGGACAGGAAGAAAAGAACCTGTGCCCCTGGGAGGGGTCACAGTGGAAAAGGCAGAATAGATGAGCAGGGACTGGTCTAGTGGAGTGAGTGACAAAAGTCACAGATTGGGCACCCCAGTCCTAGGGACCTAGAAAGGGGAGAAGAATCCCATTGGCTGCTTGGAGGATGGCTGGGACTAAAGGGAAAGCTGTGAGAAGCCTGGACTCCACTCATGAGTAGCACACATGCTGACTCAGGCAGGAGAGAGAGAGTGGAAAAAGGTTTCCCATGACTGCACCTCAGCACCTGCACCAGCCCAAGTGGAGAGAATACTCCAGGCCCACTTACTACATGTTACAGCATGGCACTGGATCTAAGACTGCCACAACTGGGTAGAAACCCCAGCCATGAAACACAGAGGCAACCTGGTCCCAGGGAGGAGCCTGAGTTAGGCAATGGCATCCATCATTGGCGCTTACTCAAGCAATGCATCAAAGAGCCCAGAACTCTGATGGAGACTGCTCCACCGCAGTTCACAATCTGATATACATCAGGAGTCAATATGCCCTGCAGCATAGCTCCACAACAGGGCATGGGCAGCAGAGGCTAGGTACAGTGATCTACTGTGAGCGACAAAGCAGACATGAACCAGAGGCTGTGTTTGAGCAGAGTGAGGGGAAACAGAGGTGGGCACCTTCACAGAAAGTGCATCAGAGACAGCTGGGACCCCTGCTTGCAGCCTACACAAGCTCAAAACCAAAACATGCCCGTGCACTTCAGTGCTCTCCTACTTTAGGGCAATGTCCAACACACACTCAAAAGGAACTGAGCCAGCTCCAGCCAAACCTTAGAGCTTCTGCTCCAGCAACTTGGGTCAGACCCTTCCCCTAAAAAGCAGCAATAGCCACTGAAGAGAGAAATCCCACCTCACACCTAACATCAGCTCTAGCTCTTCCATATCCAGAATCACCCCTACAAAGGTGACACCTACCAGCACACCTTGAGGAAAGGTATCAATTGTGTCCATGTCAAATCCAGCTCTCAACCAAAGGGACTGGACACAAGCAGTCTTTATAGTGATGCTCCCACAAAAGAACTCCCCCTTCAAAATCACAACAGGTAACTTTTGACCTAAATTCACATGGGCAGAAAAAGTTAAGCAAAACGAAAACGCAAAGAAACTGCTCTCAATTTCAAGAGCAAGAAAAAGCCTCTGAAAAAATAATGAAATTACCAAAGAACTCAAAGCATTGCTAATAAGAATGTTAACTGAATTAGGAAAAGAAGAAAGGAATACAGAATTTTAACAAGGAACTAGAAAGTTTTTTTAAAAAAATCAGAGATGAAGAATAGCTGAAATAAACACACTAGAAGGAATGAATAGCAGACTAGGTGATATAGAAGAACACATAAGTGATCTTAAATATAAAATAATGTAAATCACCCAACCTGAACAGCAAAAGGAATAAATTTAAAAATTAAGAATGGTTTAAGAGTCTCAGAGATAACAAGCATACCAGCATTGCATTATAGAGATCCCAGAAGAGAGCAGAACGAGAAGGGACAAAAAGTGTATTTGAGGAAATTATGGCTGAAAACTTCCCAAACCTGAAGATGGGAACAGATATCTAAGGTAAAGGTAGCACAGAGGGTCCCAAACAAAATGGACCCAAATAGAACCACGCCGAGCCATAGCATAATTATAATAAGAAAAGTTAAAGAGAATTCTAGATGCAGCAAGATTTTTTTTAAAAAGTTATATACAAGGTAATCTCCAAGAGTTATATACAAGGGAATCAGCTATCAGATTATTTTTTTTGAAGAAATTCTATAGGCCACAAGGGAGTGGCAGGATACACTCAAAGTGCTGAAAGGGAAAAATCTGCTCTACCCAGCAAGATTATCATTTAGAATCAAAGAGAGAAAGAACTTCTCAGATAAGCAAAAAGTAAAAGAGTTCATCAATATTAAACCTATCCTAAAAGAAAGGTTAAAGGATCTTCTCTAAGTGGAAAAGAAAAAAACAATCTACAGTTAAGGGAAAATCCTACTAGGAAAAGCAAATATATAGTAAGAACCGAAGATCAAGCACTTAAATAGGCAAGTATGAAGGTTAACCTAAAAAAAATTGTAAGAGCAACTATAGCTACAGAAAATAGTGAAGGGATAAACATCAAGATGTAAAATATGACATCAAAAACATAAAATGTATGAGGTTGTGGGTTTGATCCCTGGCCTCACTCAGTGAGTTAAGGATCCGTCATTGCCGTGACGGATCTGTGTAGGTCACAGATGTGGCTCAGATCCTGTGTTGCTGTGGCTCTTGCATAGGCTGGTGGCTACAGCTCCGATTAGACCCTAGCCTGGGAACCTCCATGTGCCACAGGTGCAGCTCTAGAAAAGACAAAAAGACAAAAAGACAAAAAAAAAAAAAAAAAACCCATAAAATGTGAGGTAGGAAAGTAAATGCAGATCTTTTATAATGTGTTTGAACTTAAATGACTATCATTTTTAAAAAAGTAGTTATATTATAGGTCAGCATATATGAACCTCGAAGTAACCACCAACCAAAAGCCTACAGCAGATAAATGACAACTACAAAGAAAGGAATACAAGCATACTACTATAGAAAATCAAATCACTATGTGAGATTCAAAGAGAAGAAATGAACAGAGAAGAACTAAAAAAAAAAAGAAAGAAAAAAGGAAAACAAGTAATAAGATGGCAATAAATATACACCTATCAGCAATTACTTTAAATGTCAAAAATCAGAGTGGTTAATTGGATTAAAAAAAAAAAAAAAAAAGACCCATCTAGATCCTGCCTAGAAGAGACCCAGATCAGAGCTAAGGACACACAGGCTGCAAGTGGAGGCATAAAAAAAATTTCATGTTAACCAAAAGAACAAGAAAGCAGAAGTAGCATACTCATATCAGACAAAATAGACATTAAGACAAAGGCTATAACAAAAAAAAGGGGACATTATACTCATTAACATGTATGCACTCAGTACGGCAACATCTAAATTTATAAAGCAAATACTAACAGGCATAAAGAGAAAAGGTGACAATAATAATAGTAGGGGACTTTAATAACCCAACTTATATCAATGGATAGATCACACAGACAGAAAATCAGTAAGGCAACAGTGGTCTTAAATGACACAATAAACCATGTGGACTTAATAGATATCTACAGAACATTACATCCTAAAATGGCAGAATACACATTCTTTTCAAGTGCACACTAGGAGAGATCACATGCTAGGCCACAAAATAAGTCTCAATAAATTAATAAAATTCTATCAAACATTTTTCCAACCACAATGGTATGAAACTAAAAATAAAGAAAATAGCCAAAGAAGAAACACATGTACATTAAAAAAAATATGCTACTAAAAAGTCAATGGGTTCATGAAGAAGTCAAAGAGAAAATCAGAAAATAGCTAAGGACAAATGAAAATTGAAACACAACACATGAAAATCTATGGGATATAACAAAAGCACTGTTAAGGATGATATTTAGAGAGATACAGTCCCTCCTCAAAACACAAAAAAAAATCTCAAACAACCCAACATACCACCTCCTCAAGGAATTAGAAAAAGAACAAAAAAAGCCCTAAATTAGTAGAAGAAAGGAAATAAAGACAGGCAAAATAGAAAACATCAATGCAACCAAGAGCTGGTTTTTTGAAAAGATAAACAAAATTGATAAACTTTTAGCCAGGCTGACCAGGAGAAAAGAGAAAGAGCCCAAATGAAATAATAAATGAAAGAGAAGAAATAAAAACCAATACCACAGAGATATAAAAAAATCCTAAGAGAATATTATGAACAACTGTATGTCAATAAATTGGACAATTTAGAAGAAATGGACAAGTTTCTAAAAACTTACAACCTGCCAAGACTGAATCAAACAACTTGAACAGACTTGTCACTGATAGTAAAATCGCATTTGTGGGGGAAAAAAAAACTGTAACTGCAATGTATACATCTAAGGATGACTTGACCCCCTTGCTGTACAGTGGGAAAATAATAAAAAAAAAAAATTTAAAAATAAATAAATAAATAAATAAAAATTAAAAAAAGATTATATAGTCATATATATATGACTATATAATCTCTTGGTCTAATATTTTCATTCCCACAATAAATACTTAATATTGGCAAAAAAAAAATCGCATTTGTAATTAAAAACAAAAAAACAAAAACTAAAGTCTAGGACCCAATGCCTTCATTGGGGAATTCCACCAAACAAACTCGACCTTCTCGAACTGTTCCCAAAAAGTGAAAAGGAACATGCCCAAATTCACTCTACAAAGCCACCATTACCATGAAACCAAAATCAGACAAAGACACAACAACAACAAAAAAAGTTATGGACTAATATATTTGATGACTATAAATCCAAAAATATTCAACAAAATAAGAGCAAATCTAACCCAACAAGATATAAACAAAATCGTACACCATGATCAAGAGAATTTATCTCAGGAACAAAAGGATGGTTCAATTCACAAATCAATCCAGGTGATACACATCAACAAAAGGAAGGATAAAAATCACATAACCTTCTCAACATATATATAAAAGCATTTGACAAAATTCAGCATCAATTTATGATTAAAATCTCTCAAAGTGGTAGAGAGGGAACATGTCTCAACATAAATAAGGCCATTTATGACAAACCCACAGCTCACATCATACTCAATAGTGAAGAGAAAGACTTTCTTCTAAATTTGGGAACAAAATAAGGATGCCCATTCTCACTGCTTCTATTTAACACAGTGTTAAAAGTCCTACACTATACATTGAAAAAGCTTAAAGGCACCATCAGGAAACTACTAGAGCTCAACAATTAATTTAGTAAAGTTGCAGGGTGCAAAATTAATATACAGAAATCTGTTGCATTTCTGTACAGAAACAATGAAATATCAGAAAGAGAAATTAAGGAAATGATGCCATTTACCATCACATCAAAAAGAATGAAATACCTTGGTATAAACCCACCTAATGAGGAAATAGATCTGCACTCCAGAAACTTAAGACACTGATTAAAGCAAATGAAGATCACATAAACAGATAGAAAGATATTGAATGTTTCTGTATTAGAAGGATCAATATTGTCAAAATGGCTAGACTACCCAATGCCAACCTAGAGATTCAATGTAATCCCTATCAAATAGACTAGCACTTTTCACAGAACTAGATAATTTTAAAATTTATATGGGAACACCAAAAACCTCGAACAACCAAAGCAATCTTGAGAAAAAATAATGGATCTGAAGGAATCACATCCACTGACTTCAGGCTATACTACAAAGCTATAGTAATCCAAACAACACGGCACTGGCAAAAAAAGAGACGTAAAGATTAACAGAACAGTCTAGAAAGCCCAGAAATAAACCCATGCACTCATGGTCAATTGTCTCTTGCCACAAAGAGGAAAGAATATACAATGGGAAAAAAAAAAGACAGTTTACTCAATAAGTGGTACTGGGAAAACTAGTCAGCTACAAGTAAAAAAGTGAAATTAGAACATTCTCTCACATCATATACAAAAATAAACTCAAAGTGGATTAAAGACTTAAATGTAAGAGTTGAAGTCATGAAACTCCTAGAAAGGAGCATAGGCAGAATATTGTTCACACAAATCACAGCAATATTTTTTTCATCTTAAGTAAATAAAAACCAAAATAAACAAAAGAGACCTGATTAAACATAAAAGCTTTTGCACAGCAAAGGAAATCAGCAACAAAATGAACAGATAACCAACTAAATAGAAAATATATCTGCAAATAATATGACAAAGGGTGAATATCCAAAATATATATACAACTCATACAATATCAATAAAACAAACAACCCAATCAAAAAATAGGCCCAAGACCTTAACATACATTTTTCCAAAGAAGATACACAAATGACCAACAAGCACATGAAAAGATGTTCAACATGGCTAACAGAGAAACGCTAATCAAAACCAGAATGAGATATCACCACACACCTCATGGAATGGCTATCCTCAATAAAATCTATAAACAAATATTGGAGAGAATGCAAAGAAAAGGAAGCTTTTCCAGCTACAATGCAATTTGTTCCAATTACACTGTTGGTGGGAAAGTATACTGGTGTAGCCACTACAAAGAACAGTATGGAGGTTTCTCAAAAAACTAAAAACAGATCTACCACATGATCCATCATTCCCACTCCTGAATATCTGGAAAAAAAAATGAAAATACTAATTCAAAAGATACATGCACCTCAATGTATCCAGGATAGCAGCACTATCTAAAATAGTTAAGATAGGGAGTTCCCGTCGTGGCGCAGTGGTTAACGAATCCGACTAGGAACCATGAGGTTGCGGGTTCGATCCCTGCCCTTGCTCAGTGGGTTAACGATCCGGCGTTGCCGTGAGCTGTGGTGTAGGTTGCAGACGCGGCTCGGATCCTGCGTTGCTGTGGCTCTGGCGTAGGCCGGTGGCTACAGCTCCGATTGGACCCCTAGCCTGGGAACCTCCATATGCCGTGGGAGCGGCCCAAGAAATAGCAACAACAACAACAAAAGACAAAAAAATTAAAAAAATAAAAAAAAATAAAAAATAGTTAAGATAGGAAAGCAATCCAGTGTCCACCAACAGACCAATGGATGAAGATGATACATATACACAATGGAATATTAGTCATAAAAGAATGTTTGCAGCAATGTGAATGGATCTCGAGAACATCACACCTAGTGAAATAAGTCAGAGAAAGGCAAATCGTGTTTGTTATCACTTATACATGTAATCTAAAAAACAAAGCAGACCAATGTATATAGCAAACAGAAACTGACTCACAGATATAGGAAACATGGTTACCAGTGGGGGGGAGGGAAAGAGGAAGGGGCAAAATATGGGTATGGGACTAAGAGATACAGACTACTATATATAAAATAGATATGCAAAATAGATATACAGTGATATACTGTACACCAGCTAAGTTATTTTGTAATAACTTAGTGGAGTATAATATATAAATTACTGAATCACCATGCTATGTAAGTGAAGCTAATATAATGTAAGTCAACTATACATCCATTTTTTAAAAATTTTATTTGAGTATATCCGACTTAGAAAGTTGTGTTAGTTTCAAGTGCAGAGCAAAGTAATCAGTTATACATATACATATATCCATTCCTTTTCAGATTCTTTTCCCATATAGGTTATTACACAGTACTGAGTAGATTACCCCACTATATACAATAGGGCCTTGTTACCTATTTTATATACAGTAGTGTGTATATGCCAATCCCAACTCCATTTATCCCTCCCATCCCACATTTCCCCTTTGGTAACCATAAATTTGGTTTCAAAATCTCTAAATCTTTCTGTTCTGTAAGTTTTGTAGCAGTTTTTTTGAGAATCCACATATTAGGGATATCATATGATATATGTCTTTCTCTTACTTCACTTAGTATAATGATTTCTAGGACCATCCATGTTGCTACAAATGGCATTATTTCATTCTTTTTTATGGCTGAGTAATATTCCATCGTACATATGTACCACATCTTCTTTATCTAGTCCTCTGTTGACTAACATTTAGGTTGTTTCCATGTCTTGACTATTATTTACAGTAGTCTGCAATGAACACTGTGGTGCATATATCTTTTCAAATATGGTTTTCTCCAGATTTATGCTCGGGAGTGGGACTGCTAGATCATATGGTAGTTTTTTGTTTTTGTTTTTTTTTAAGGGCCTCGCCTGCAGCATACGAAAGTTCCCAGGCTAGGGGTCTAATCAGAGCTGCAGCTGCCAGCCTACACCACAGCCATGGCAACACCAGATCCGAGCCATGATGGTGACCTACACTGCAGGTCACAGCAATGCCGGATCCTTATCCCAATGAGCAGGACAAGGGATCAAACCCACATCATGGATTCTAGTTGGGTTTGTTACCACTCAGCCACAATGAGAACTCCCCAGTAGTTTTATATTTGGCTCTTTAGTATGAAGATTCCTTCAAAACTCAATATAGAACTACCAATTTTAAAATACTAAAAATAAATATAAATAAAATACCAAAAAGCTACTTTTCTTTATGTAATGGAGCCACGAATAATGTTTCTGTCAAATCTTCTATAAATTCCCCATTTTTATATTAAGTATATAATACTTGCATAGCAAAGAAAATGCAAAAACCTCTAACAATAAGCATTAGGAACAAATATGTTAAAAAGTTTAATTGCAGAAATCCTACAAAGTAACAATCACAAATAACTACAAAATAGAAAATCACAAATAATGTAAGTACAATGTTTCAATGAAAAAATTAAGTTTTCTTTATTATTTCAAATGCTAAAGCAATATAAAACAAAATCCCACTGCAGGTCATGTTGGATCCACACTGCATTTCGTTCGTGTTCTCCGCAGACGATACAACATCATGTTGTTCTTGTCGGTCACAATATCCCAGGTATGCGTGACACATTCATGGGATTTGCTGTTACCCTATTTCACTTCTTAATTATCTAAGTGTGACTCATTTCCTGAGTTAACTGAGGTACAACCATAAAGTACATTCACCATTTCTCTCTACTGGGTTCTCACCTCTCCGCCTCTCTTCTCTCACCCCTTCCTCCCTCCCTTCCCCATCCTCTCTCTGATGTTTTAAGAAATAAAACTCAGGCAATTATAATGAAATATCATACCAAATTTTATATCAAATATAATTATTTTAATATATGACTTTATAATACACAAATCACTAGCAACTAAAAACATGCATTATGAACTTATTTTTTCTTATTAAAGATGTTATTAAGTATCAATTGCTAATAATGTAAAAGTCAGAATGTAGAAATAAAGCTGCCAGACTTAGTGAATAAAAATACAGATACTCAAGTTAAATGAGAATTTCAGATAAACATAACTAATGTAAGTATGTCCCATGCAATACTTGGGACAAATTCACAGTAAAAATTTCTTGTTTATCTGAGATTCCAGTTTATATCTGGCTAGCCTGCATTTTACCAGGCATCCCTCTAAGTAATAAAGAGAATATTAAAGCACAATCAACTCAGTTATTTCCATTCTGACCTGTACTACAGTAAAGAAATATTGGGGGGGGTAGTTTGTACAAGTGAAGAAGGAATACCAGTTACCGGTGCAATAACCTCCACATGAACTGTGCAGGGCACAAATGATCCATTTCATCCTCATCCAAACCCTGTGAGGTAGGTTTTACCCTCATTGTACTATTGTGGAGACGGAGTCTCTGCGAGCGTAAGTCCAGCAGCACACAGTCTACTACAAACAATGGGTTACGCCGTCAAAGTGAATGACCGAGCCAACTAATGAATTCTGTTCCAACTCTCAGTTACAATGGAGAAAAATGTTAACTCTGGACCTAACATACAGAAACTGTCAACACTGACTGAATCCACTGAATATTGTTAAAAGTGCCTGGACTCAGCCTGAACTGAAGTTGTATATACACTCCCTTAAGATCAACTTGACACAGTAAGAAGAATATCCCATTTGGATAATAAAAGGTTGGTTTTCTTGAATAAAGCTAAGGTGAACTACTCTCAGAAAATGTACTTCTTGGACGAGTATTTGTTGCCTTGCACTGGATTCCACCACTTACAGGGAATGTTAAATCCAGGCAATGAACATATCGGATGAATGTACCGTAAAGGAATTGAGGACGTCTCAATTGGATGGAAGATCTTCTTCTGTTACACTCTTACTGGCTACAGTTTTCCAGATCTCTATTTATTCATTCATTTATTTTCTTCATTCACTCACTCTGTAACTTTTCAGCTGTACTATGTATTAAGATACGGAGATTTCAACATAAAGAATACAAGTTAAAGACAAAATTTAACAGATTTATTCATTCCAAGGGCATTTAAGATTAAAAGCCAAGGTTTTACCAGCATCTCCATCTATATCCACACTGCTTTCCCAGTTTCCACACTCCCTCCCACAGTAATTCTTCTATCCCCACAGCATTTAATTATTCTATGACTTCTCTATTTAAAAGAAAAGAACCCATTTCAACTGCTGGAAACAATAATATAAGTATGGTTTATAAACTGCATTATAAATTCATTCCATTGTGGCTCACAAACACAAATCATTCCCATTAGGGGACAAAAGCCTTCTGCCATAAAGTTGCAGCTTTCATCTATCATCTATCACAAAATACTCTTATTTTCAAAACAAAAGTTGAGGCTGTTTCTCCACATATTATAAGTTTTGTAAATATACTTCTTTTCAGTGAATAAAATATACACAGACAATGGGGAATTTCACATCCTCAGTGTGCATCTGGTTTAGGCTCTTTTTTTCCCCTTTTTGGCCACACCCACTACATGCACAAGTTCCTGGGCCACACAACAAACCCACACACCAGCACCAATCTGAGCCACATCAGTGCTAACTCTGATCCTTAACCCACTGTACCACCAGGGGAACTCCTGGTTTAAGATCTTAAAAGGAATCAGATTCCTTGAGTCTCAATGTAATGTTTTACCCCAAAATAAAGTTACTTAAATGTTAAATTATCATTCAGATTACCAAAAGGAAAATTATACATTAGTGCTCATTACAGAATCTTACAATTGTTATTTAACTTATTTGGGCATAATTTCTCTTTGATATTTGGTTATAAGGGTACTGGCATAGTTTCTTCCAGCTCCAAAATTCTTAATTTGGTAAGTTTCAATCTATCCCTTTAATAAGCAGAACATATTATTTTCTTCATTTTGTAGGTCAAAAAAGAACCCTAAAATAAGCACTGCCAGTTGGTACATGACTTCAGACAAGTGTCACCCTACTTCCTTTTTTACACATTATTAAAGTATAAGTGATTTAGAATATTGCGCCAATTTCTTCTGTACAGTGATTCAGCCATCCGTGTATATACATTTTTAATAATATTTTCCACCATGGTCTATCCCAGGAGACTGGATATAGTTTCCTGTGCTATACAGCAAGACCTTGCTGTTTACCTATCTTGATTATTTCTGTCTGTAATGAATTCTAGATTTATGTAAACATAAATATTTAATATTATACTCCTCATCCCCAGAAAGCTGATGCCGAAGAGGTCCCAAGTGAATCTGCTTGCCTGCAGCCAAGTGAAACAAAATTTCAGAGTCTCCCATTCAATCTAAAACTGTCTCTAACACAAGGCTCACTGCTTAGGCATATGTATTATAGTTTCCACATCACATAAATTACTTTACAAAAAAGAAGTCCCCAAAGAAATATCTTCTACCAGGGGTTCAGTTCAAAGTAAATACTAAGTAAACAGGTTTAAAATACAGATTTACTTTGAAAAATACCTTAATTAGAGGTTCAGTAACGGTCTTTGGTAAAAAAGCATTACAAAGCAAGTTGTCTGAATAGCCATTCGAATCTCCCTTTTGTTTTAGGCTCTAACTGGCATGGCCATGACCCTGCCCTGTATTTAGGTCAACCTTGGCTAAAAGCTATTTTCCTCTAAGAAATCAGGACGTATTTAACAATTTCTTTAAGCTTCATGGTGAAAACTTATCAGAACCTCTTTTTTTTTTTTTTTTTTAAATGCAGGACTTTTCAGAACCTTTAATGAGCTAATATTTGTTGTGAATCCCTAAGAGGCAGAGATCCTTTTGTCCATACATCCCTTCTGGAAGTAATCACTTTAAGCATGCTGTTAACTAATCCTACAGGACAAGAGTTTGCCAAATCTGGTTCAAAGAACCTGGGTCAGTTTTGAGTCACTTTTTACCTCTTCTACCACACTCTGAAATGTTAACGTGCTTTTTTACCTTTGGCCTTTTTGAGCACATGATCTTTTCCCAAGTCTGCTCCCAGCTTATAGCTTGGAAAGACTAAGATTTGTCATAGGAGAATTGAAAATGCAAAGATCAAGACGGAAAAAACATTCAGAAAGCAAGATTTTGCAGCCAAACATGAGCCTTAGAAAATCAAGTTATTATCTTCAGAGATAATATCCTTCCTTTGATATCTTTACTGAGCTAAACTATAGAATCCTACATAGTCAGGACCTGAGAGGAAGAGGAAGGAAGAATCCTGCCTGTTTTTGACACTGGAAGCATTGTGAGAAAAGGAGAGAAGGGCACTGAGATGAATAGACACGTCAATTCTTTTTTTACTTCTCCTAGCCCCTCTCTGTTTATACATGCCTTTCTCCGTTTGCATGCTTTAAGACACCCCTTAAGGTCCTGGGGTGGAGCCATATCAAAATAAACCACCGTTTACAGGCAGGCAGGGGAATCCCTGAAGTTTAGCTTTTCTGAACCATGCTGGATTACTGTGCAGGATAGACAAGATGCAGATGTAGCTAAGGATCTGACAAAGAAGAGTCTCAGAGAGAGATCACTGCCATAAACAGAGCTAACTCTGGAACAAGATCTGCAGAGTGGACTGCTCATGGCACGATCAAGTGGGTAGCACAGCCAGACCTCCAAGGATTCCAAGGTCCAGCGAAAGCCAAGGATAAGTCTGGAGTCAGCCAGTGTGTACCCAGTGAGAGAAGATTTTTTAAATGGACCATTCGAGTTCATTAGTCACAAGCATGAGCACTGTAGGTCAACGAGGCATTCAGCAAGCAGGAGATCAGGAGACACTGCCCCACAGATGAGGGCAATGGACAGTGGGCACAAGGGAAGTAACTCTTTCCCTCCCACTGTCCCGTACACCTCGTCATCTTGGAGAAGCATAGGAAGAAGGGAGAGAGAGATGAGTGATGTTTCCCAGACAGAAGCATCATTACCCCAGGAGACTGTTTAAATTATAAACTCAAACTCCTTTTCTTCGAGACTGGCTTCAGTAGTTATGTTTTATTTTTGAAGCAATGCGTAAATGAGCCTTACTAGAAAAACCAGATTCCCAACAAAACAAAGTACACATTTCTCTGGACATTCGAGTTACAACAGGTGGATTTTTTTACCCCTCTTCCTCTAATCCCATCAGAGCTTCCTAAATACGGCATCAGTTTTAGGTCTAAGGTATTGTCCTCTGTGTAACACACCGAAGTAAATCCAACCAGCCATCAAAGTTCAGCTCAAAGTCCAAATTTATCCCAAAGCCTTCTACTTTAAACCCGCTCATCTTCCTTCTCATGGTCCTCCTTGGACAAAGATAGTTTTAACCTAGTTTTAACCAAGATGACTGAACTGCTGAGATGACAAAGATCCCTTTAAAACACAAAAAACCTGGAGGAGTTTCCCCACATAGCACAGTTTCCTTAGCTCCTGAGCCTCCCAGGGCCCTGACCAGCCCTGCTGCCAAGAGGAACAGTTCTGTCATAATCCTAGGCTAGACCAATTTCGACACAAAAGCTTGGGACTCAGCCAGAACCAATGACCTGGAAAAGGCAGTGAGTCAAACATCCAATAAACACGATGTCTATAGCACCTGTCTCTCCCCACAATTACGGTAGGCAACCATGACATCTATAACCTAATACAAAACATTCCTTGCCACCAGGCAAAGTATTCCTCCCAGCTAACAAACAAAACCACTTTTAAATGTTTAATCATTTTGCCTTGGTAAATATTCATTTGTAAAATTTGAAATAATAGAATCCTATAACCAGAATAAAGAATTTTTTGGACTTAGTGCTTCACAGTGGGAAAAAAAAATACATTCTTGAAAAACCTGAGTCAGTTGTAATTAACTCCTACTTATCTCAACATGTTATTAATCCTTTATTTTATCGCCAGGTTCATTTTTTTCTATTGCCCTGCAAAATCCAGGAGGAAAAAAATATGGGACCGTTCCCAAAATCTATTTTTGTCTTATTTTTCTTCTCTCATTTATTTACATGCAAAAACTTAAAATCAGGTAGTTAAAAATCATCTTTCAATTTTCCATCATTGAGAACAGATATACACTTAGCTCAAGTTGCAGTACCTATTATTCGCTCAAGGACCTTGGGTGAAATCAACTTTCAGAGCCTCGAGGGTTTTCAGTATTATTTATAAAATAAGGATGATACAGCAATACCTAACACGGGAAGCTATTATAATGGCAAAATGAAATGGTATTTAAACCACATAGCTAATTTAGCTAAGTCATGAGTAATGAAGCCCTCTAGAAGGTCCAGTAGGAAAGCAGAGGAAGGCAGGCTTCACTGAGCAGCAAAGGCACCAGAGAGAGGATACCTGATCTTTAAGATACGTGACCCTGGACTGGGAGAGGAAGGAAAGGAGGAAAATAATCCCATGAAGAAGAACGGGGATGTGCAAAGGAATAGGCTGAGTTCCAAGCACTACGAGAACTGGTTCTGAAGGGCTCTGGATGGCACATGAAGGCAAACAACTTTCCATTCCATGGCGCATGGGTGAAATCAGGCTCATCCACTTACCTACCTTCCTCCCTACCACGTTCACCTTTCTTCTCTAGGTCAGGGTCTCCGCTCACTCGCTGCCCTGTCCACACTGAAACACCACGCTCAAAATCCACCTTCTCCAGAATGCCTCCTCGGACTCAACTACCTACAGTCACCTCTCCTTTTCCCGATGTCCCGTCAAACACAGAAACTGCTGAAAGATGAACTGCATTTAGTTATATAGCCTCTTTTATGATGCTAAGTATTTCTTTTATACAACCCTTGTTCAAATTATGAATTCCTGAAGGACAGTGACCGTACCAACAAAAACAAGAGTAAAAATACCACCAATTTTTAGGTAATTGTATTATCGTTTAAAAAAGACATAGCTTGGAGTTCCCGTGGTGGCGCAGTGGTTAACGAATCCGACTAGGAACCATGAGGTTGCGGGTTCGATCCCTGCCCTTGCTCAGTGGGTTAAAGATCCGGCGTTGCCGTGAGCTGTGGTGTAGGTCGCAGACGCGGCTCGGATCCCGAGTTGCTGTGGCTATGGTGTAGGCTGGTGGCTACAGCTCCGATTAGACCCCTAGCCTGGGAACCTCCATATGCCGCAGGAGCGGCCCAAGAAATGGCAAAAAGACAAAAAAAAAAATAAAAAATAAAAAAGACATAGCTTCTTCTGACCCTCAAAACAACCCGGCTGGAAGACAAATAGTGCCCATGATGTGACAATTCCCACTCTACAGGGGAAGACGCCAAAGTCCAAAGCTGAGGTCACAGAGATACGGAGCAACGAGCTGACCTCACTCCCTTTGCAGTTGCCCACGACACCCTAGCAGAATGCTGGAGGCCTGCTTGTCTTTTACACTAAGAGGCCATTTGCTGACCAGAGAACATAGAAAACCACCAAAAGACCCTCAAATAGTTTTGCTTCCCACCGCAGGGAAATGTCCAAATAATTCTTACGGTAATCTTGCATTCTCAGGGATTTCCTAATCCCTGAAATGACCTAAATCATCTCCCATACCATCTTCAAATATAAACTCTCAACTAAAATAACATCTTCCATCTCATTCCTACACAAATGCTATCTATCTCTGACTCGAAATGCATAAACCTTGCTCAAACATTCCTAACTTCACAGAGCCAAGGAGGCAGTGCAAACAGTCTGGAATTTCTTTCTGTAGACAGAGCAATGAAAGAACAGCTCTTGCTAAAGAGGGTATGGGGGTAAATGACAAGAGAAATTGGGATCACCTCCTAGTTCCATCTAGAAAGAGAACATTTACTCCCATCACACATACCACACTGTTCCGACTGAATTCCACCCCGAAAAAGTGACAGCCATTGAACCAAGTGCATTCAGAACCAGAGGGGAAAAAAAAAAAATCATGAATTAAAGAAGAGATTTTAAATCACATTAAACCAAAAATTTCCTTAAAATGTGGCTTTCATTTCTCCTTTGTCTAAAAGGCCGAAGTGATTTCCTAATGTCTTCCCTCCCTGGAGACGGAAGGTTGGGTCCGTGTCACTCTGTGATGCAATCACTCTCCATTCTAGCCATCACAGATTCACAGAGATAGGATCTTTTCTGTCATCAGAGGGACAACAGAAAGAACAAGTTCCTGCTCTGTATGAAGGAGGGGAGGTGGGACTGAAAAACCATGTTCTAGAAGCACAGTATGAGTGCTAAGCACTGCTGGGTTTGCTTTTGTTTGCTTGACTCACCCTGGATCAGAGAGAAGAGCTTTATGGGGTAGTCTGAGAAATGGCTACGAAAATGAGCCTGCAAAACAGAAACAGACTCACAGACATAAAGAACAGACTTGTGGTTGCCACAAGGGAGGAGGAGGGAGTGGGATGGACGGGGAGTTTGGGGTCGGTAGATGCAAATTATTACATCCAAAATAGATAAGCAATGAGGTCCTGCCGCATGGCACAGGGAACAATATCCAGTCTCTAGGGATAGAACATGATGGAAGATAAAACGAGACAAAGGACGAATATATGTGTGTGACTGGGGCAACTCTGCTGTGCAGCAGAGACGGACACAACACTGTCCATCAACTATACTTTAACTTACAAAAAAGTAATTTGAAAAACGCACTGGGATGCTCCATGGGAAGGTTTATGTGAGAACCACAGGGACGCACATAAGCCAAATATCTTGCTGAGGATACTCCCTGTCCTCCATCCACCTCTCCAGATACTGCTTTTTAGAACAGCAACACAAGTGAACAGAATCTCAACACCAAGTTTCATCCGCGCTTGAAAACAAGGAGGATGGGCGGAGGACAAGAGAAACCCTCGGGTTTATAATCCCGAGGACTCCCAGGGTGAATCAGTTGCACTCGGATGCTCTTGACCCTCCCCCACAGTCAGCACCTTAGATTATCAGTTCCCGGATGCAGCTCTGACAGGCAGGTGTCAACATCAAGTTATCACTTAGGACTGAGGCAGCTCACTTGCCAAAGGTCTGTGAGGAGTGGAAGCTGCTGCCTGGCTTCGAGAACACTCGTGCGGGGGAGGGTTGGTATGATGGGGGTGAAGGGATGGTAGCGATGGGGTGGTTCTCTGTGCACCTCTCAGTGGCTACCTGCTGACGTACAACGAAGAGTGAGGGACACTCTAGGACCAGGTCAGGCTACTTGGTCTGTCCTGACACTAGGGCATTCCTTGAGAGCTGTGGGACACGCTTCTTCACTGCGAATGGAAACAGTCTTTCAGGACAGCCAACACACTGAGTCTTGCCTGAATTGCTTTCTTCTTATAAGGACACTGGGGTTGAGGCCCTTGGTATTGAAAACTCCTACCCAAGGAAGAAGACATCAAAGCGTATGATTTACCTATAGTTGGATTAATAAGACGCGAACTCTGGCGACAGACTGCCTAGGGTTAAATCTTACTTTCCCCATTCATTAAATTTGACCCTAATTAAATCATAACTCTCAATCTTGGTTTCCTCAAGTCTGAAATGAGATTAAAATTAGATGAGACGTATAAAATAATAACCGCAAATCTTGTGTAATACATCAACACAATGTCTGGCACATCCTCAGCACTAAATGAATACTAGCTATTATGCTGAAGAAACAATGCAATTATATGACTAGAGCTACTTTCCATCATCGCTATTATAAATTCATCCACTAGCATGGCAGGGTCCCCTCACTGCTTAAACACTCTTGTTTGGCAGCTGCCGTCCACGGACGGACACTGTTTCCCAGTCTAACTCTTTAACCCATGCCAGTGTTTGCCAAACATACTTAATCATTTAAGAATCGTCTAGGGTATTTCTTAAAATGACAAACTCATGGGCCCCATCCCAACCCTAGTGAACCATAAGCCACTCAAAAAGAGCCCAGAAATGTGTTTCAAAACTCTCTCTCACACATACACAAATCCTCTACCACCCAGAAAAGCCTTGTTATCCGTCAAATTTGGCAAATACGAAATGCTCCACCTCAGGCACTGTGAATTCACTTTATGGTTCATTACCACACCCAAAGTTGGTCACAGTTTTGGTCTCAATGACCCCCTGCACCTTTAGAGTTCATGTTTAATGTTCGGTTACATCATCTTCTGTACAACATGTGCAATCGCAACACTTCAGCTTACAGAACAGATACTTCAAGAATCTAAGAAAATTCTGAAAATTTTCTCTTAGCACTTTTAAAACAAATATTCCGGCAACAGGAAAATAATATAACTTAATTATGTGCATTTCTTACACATGTATCTCTTGAGCTCTGAGTACTCCAGAAGCCCAACTATTATATACTTCTGTATTTATACTCAATATTTAAATCAACAAGCCTTATTAAACCTGACTACAATTACAGATTAAAGGTAAATAAGCAAAAATTATTTGGAGGTTTTTTTGTTGTTGCCTTCTTATAGCACACACAATTTCAAGAAACGCTGGAAATTATTATAACTATGTCATCAGCAGAAACTCCAGGAAGCCCAATAAAGATATACGGGTGATGTAAGAACTGAGAGCACAGAAAAAATACCCTCTTCTGGGAAAATTTCTGTTACCTCAAAGTCTATATTTAATGAGAGTAAAGAAATCAAGAGATGTGTTTAGATAACACCCCTTTTCATTGATTCAGTCCTGATCCTTACTCTACCTAAAACTTCAAAGCCATTTTTTAAAAGGTTCTCAAAAGTTTCAACTACTTCCCATCTGCATATAGTCTCGGAATATTGTTTTATTCAGTATATATTGATACTATTTGTCCAAGCTACTCAGAAACACATTGATAAAGCAAACACCTGTCACTAGTCTGCAATTTCACCAAGCACCGCTTGATAGAAGAGAGACAAACCTTAGTCACCTGACTACTTCTCACGACACACATCTGCAGAACAGGAGAGCATCGTTCAAAGCTCCATTTAGAGTGGATGGGTGATGGGGTCCTACGGTACAGCATAGGGAACTGTGTGTATATGGGTGGCTGGGTCACTTTGCTGTACAGCAGAAATTGAAGGAACACTGTAAATCAATTATACTTTGATTAAAAAAATCTCATGTAAAATTGGCCTGACAATTTATTGGCTATCTCCAAACATGCAAAGTAATATCATCAGTCTGACAAATACAGTATCTTTTTTTGTTTTGTTTTGTCTTGTCTTTTTCTAGGGCCGTACCCGTGGCATATGGAGGCTTCCAAGCTAGGGGCCTATGCCAGAGCCACAGCAACACCAGATCCAAGCCGCATCTGCAACCTACACCGTAGCTCATGGCAATGCCAGATCCTTAACCCACTGAGCGAGGTCAGGGATCGAACCCACAACCTCATGGTTCCTAGTTGGATTCATTAACCACTGAGCCACAATGGGAACTTCTGCCATATCAATCTATCAAATATACAATCCAAAAAGCAAAATCTGAGGCTCAACATTTTATAGTTCTGGCTTGTTATCATCTAACTCCCCAACTGTTTTTAGTATATTCAGATGTGGTACAATGCTTTACTTTTTTAAAGTGTTTATCAAGACCTAAATTATTTGTTAATGTTTCAGTAAGAAGTTTTCTACACATCTTTCCATAGGAAATTAGTTGCACCATATTTTCCCCCTTTTTATAACTATCTGAATAACGCCATTGCTTTGAGACATCGATTTTCTAAAATGTAGAAGCAGAACGTATTTAAGCTGCTGTGGATAATTTTTCAGTTAAGTTTTTTGTATATACCATTGTTTTGGTGAATACTATTTTTAAAAGCCCATTTTATCTTCTTGGATATGCTTCCATAATCAATTCTGCTTCAAAATCCATTTGTAAGTATCTAAAAGTTATATTTTTACAGCAGCATCTCAATTAACCTAAGGTCATGTTTAATTAGAAAACTCAACTCTCCAGCCTAGCCAAGAATGAAAAGCAAATTCAACAAAGCCACTGACCAGTTAACAGAGAAGCCAGATGATAAACACAATGAGATTTAGGTACTTGACTAATACTAGGACCTCTTGACCTCAGATTAAAGACCTTATTTTATCATATTTTGGACATAATTCTCATTTTTCAAGTAATGGAAGCAATACAAGCAGCCAAGGGGTGTGTGGGCGTGGAATCCGTACTGTGTTATGGAAAAAGAGGCCGACGTGCAGGGAAAGCAAAGAGGAGGGGGGGCGCGAGCATGGGCCCACTAGGGGCAAAAACACTCCAGCCATCAAATAAATGACACAAAGCAGAGGCCAAGACAGAAGAACTCAGTCCTGAGTGCACTTAGAGTAGGGACAAAACAGTCCATTTCTATCAGCAGTATTTATGAAAAGTGGAGTTTTTAAGGGTGTGTCTACAACAATTGAGAAATCAGGAGATTATGTTCAATATAACCTCTTTTATGAGACAGGAAGACATATTTTATTTTATTTATTTTGTCTTTTTGCCATTTCTTGGGCCACTCCCACGGCATATGGAGGTTCCCAGGCTAGGGGTCCAATCGGAGCTGTAGCCACTGGCCCACGCCAGAGCCACAGCAACTCGGGATCCGAGCCGTGTCTGCAACCTACACCACAGCTCACGGCAACGCCGGATCGTTAACCCACTGAGCAAGGGCAGGGACCGAACCCGCAACCTCATGGTTCCTAGTCAGGTTCGTTAACCACTGTGCCACGACGGGAACTCCAGGAAGACATATTTTAAAGCTGCCTGTCAATAATAACTAAATACCTTGATCAAAGATGTAACTTAATTATCGGAAAAATTCTCTTAATTTGAATAATCCATTATTTTAATATGCCAGATTGTTAAAGTGGCTCAACCTAGTAATTTTAAACATTTATACCTCTTTTCAAAATATACTATAAATCAAACAGTGCCAAGTAATGAAAAACCTAAGCCACTGATTAATGGAAGGAAGAAGAGTTTTAAAACAACCAGTAAAGATAGGGTTAGGAAGTAAAGAACTAGTCATTTCAGAAAATAGCCAGGGGTGAAGGGTAGGAGGCAGGGGAAGCCTCTTATGGCTGATTTTGGTTAGCTTTTCCTAAAGCATTTACTTTGGGACAAACGACTTACAATATAAAAATGGTAGCCAATAGTAAAAGAACATGCAGAACTAAGTCCATTCCCTTTCCATTTATTTGACTGTACATCACTCTATCTTTTAATCCAAGCAAATACAAATTTAGATAATTTAAGTATTTTTGCAAGTGATGAGAATACTCCAAACTTTTAAAATGTTTTCATGAAATTTAACAAGAGTATCACTGAGACAAAACTTTTCCTTAGGCATTTAAATAGTTTACAAATATTTTTCAGCTCTTTCCAGAAAGATAGTAGTTAAAGAACATGAAGCAGTGACCATTTCTAAACTTCACAGAGATAAAAATTTTACTTCCACCCCAAATAAAAGCATCATAATAACTGAATAATACAAAGATACACTTGGTAAAGTGGATAACTTCACAACACGACTATTAAAAGAGTTATTAAAGGCAGTGCAAGAATGTAAGTCAAGGAAGACTACACACAATTTCTAGAAAACAGATGCCACAACCTACCAAGGAGCATCCATCATGATGAAGCATGAAGATAAGAAAAAAACTAAAAGCTATCTTCCTTTTGTTCACAAGTTACTTAAACCTAAAACTGCTCTAAAAAATAAAGTCTATTATTTTTTTTAAGTGAACGTGATAGAAGTTCCTTCTACCTTAAACTACAGGAAGATGCAATGAGAACTGTGAACTGAACAAGTGAGTGTGGAGAGTGGAAAAGCAGTGGATGAATTCCAGAAGACCAGGCTCCTAGGAACCTGACGGACAGCTCAGGCCAGGGCTGACAGCACACAGGAAGCAGGACAAGGTGGTAAGACTGGAACCTCAGCATCCCAGGACCCCACCCAGCAACCTATTCCAGACACTCAGTAAAGTTTTATCTTCCTAAAACCATTACCTGCTATCAGTCCACTATGTTTTAATAGTAACAACACAAACCGGTTCTTCTTAGCACCAATCAAGTACCTGATGTTCTATATATGATCTTCTGTACTAAGATATTTATATACATAAAATAGAAATTTATAAAGGATGACACTAAAAATAGGTATTAATAAAATTTTAATATGATCTTCTGTACTAAGATATTTATATACATAAAAATTTATAAAGGATGACACTAAAAATAGGTATTAATAGAATTTTAATATGATCTTCCTACACTGCAATGAACAAACACACCATCTTGGAGATTACTATAACTCTAGGATAGAGTGTAAACTTTATTTTTAGGGCCACACATGCAGCATATGTAGGGGTCAAATTGGAGCTGCAGCTGCCGGCCCATGCCACAGCCACAGCAGCCTGAGATGGGAGCCAGGTCTGTGATCTCGCCACAGCTCACAGCAACCCCAGATCCTTAGCCCACTGAGCAAGGCTAGGGATTGAACCCACATCCTCATGGGTACTAGTCAGATTTGTTTCTGCTGAGCCACAATGGGAACTCCCGAGTTTCAACTTTTAAGATCAGGCTTTTATCCACCACTCAAATCTCATCTATTCCAGTTATCCTATGAACACCACTTACTAAACTCTTTCTGTTCCTCCATCACAGGCTATGTTTACTGATCTTAACAATGCCACAGAGGCTGTGCTCCTCTATTTGGAACAAGTTCTCTCTCTTCCTGCCTCAGGCTTCCTGTTAAATATATTTTCATCCTTCACAACACAGAGAGGCTGATGGCACTGAGGTCTCTTAGAATGACCTGCTGAAGGAAAGAAAGAGGAGCAATTGTTTGCCTTCTTCCATCTCACATCTTATAAAGTCTGCCACCCAGGGCAGTCCCTCCTTCACACTTCGGGCTGTGCTTCCCGGACCCTCTGCACAGCTTCTGAGAAAGTCACCTCTCCACTTAAGTGACACCCCAGCACTGGTGCTGCTGACACATCCTAGGCTGAGTGATGGAGGTGGGTGGGAGCCAGGTCCTTGTCTTCTCAGAGGAATCTGAGATAGAAGTGGTAAGAGATACTGGCAGAGGCAGGGCACTCCAGGTAAGACCTCAGATAACCCGGGGCAACCATGAAGCACCAGAGAAAGCTGTTGAGACCTGGGCAGTGGGACCCAGAAGACCTAAAAGCCAACCTTCCCCTCATGCCACTCAGTTGACTTGCAGATCTCATACAAAAAGGCAGCTGCCCTTATGTTGTCTCCAAGAGAGGAGGCTCAAGTCCAGTTCTTCACAGTAGTTAATTTGCAATTGCCAAAGAGAGTCAGTAGACCAAACTACAGTTTGTACCATTTGCAACCGGTCCTGTCAAGTTACATTTATCATCTCCTCTTCCACCTCCCATTTTAGATGCCCTTCACCCTTGACCAGTGCTCTGGGTAATCTGGGGTTCTGCTTATGGAGTGACCCAGACATTTATTTTCAAGTTGGCTTGGGCCTCTAAGTGTCTTGCCTTTGTCAGGCCATCGTTGCTTAAATGGTCCAACTGCAGTTACCAGAAGGCAGGGAAAACACCGAAAGATGACCCAGCGAATCTCCTAAGCCAGACATACTCCTCCCTATACCCAACACAGTGGACCCTGCACATAACCTATGTAATAGTAACCCTAACTTCTCCTGGCATTCAAGGTTGCATAGTCTAGCTGGTACATCTTTTAAGCCCACCAGTGCACTGTCACAAGCCCAAAGTGAACAGGTGGTATTCACAGCTTCTAGTCAACGGGAGTCTTACTGTGTCCTCTGGCTAAAACGTTCTTCATTCCACCTTCCAGGAATCAGGTCCTCTAAACGAGCAGAGGCTAAAATTGCAGGGATAGAAAGCAAGAAGTCTGAAACACTGAGACTGATGGTAAAAGCCAAGTCCAACTTCCTCCCCTTCATTTTCAGATTCTTTTAATCTGTTACCAAATTAGCACTATTGATCAGCTATTGAATCAGCACCCCAACAGTGTATCCAACCCCACCAAGGCTGCTTCCTTCATTGCATCTTTCCTCCAGACGCTTCCAGGTACTGGAGAACATAGTCAGTAACATAAACCCTGTGATCATGGGCTCAAGTATAATATAATCCCCTTAGTCCTACCAGGGAGCCATGTTATATGTGGTACCATACTGATGTATCAGTCACCCCGTCTGTGGACTGTACACTCTGATGATGATATTGGCAGGTTTCTGCAGGAAGGGGAATAAAAAAACCTCGATCTGGTGTACATGTCTGATAAGGACAATGCTATCTCTTCCAAGGTCAAAAGTTTCCAAGATAACCCATCTTTCACCAGATACTAGCTGATAGTGCCTTATCAAGGGCTCTGTGTCTATCTCTGGTGATAAGCAAGTTAGACACTTGAGTACAAGGTTTGGAAATGCATTCTTTGGTGACCTGGTGAAGGGGATGCCTCGAGGAGTCTGAGTGGGGGGTTCTCAAGTCTTACAAAGCAGACCCTTCCTAATCCCCCGTGGCCAAGACGTTTGACTCCTTTCTCAACAACACACCAAGGAAATTTTGACATTTCCGCATGTCCTCTCCAGATCACGGTTAAGTACCTATGTGGTACTTTTCACACAATAGCACCTTCCAGTCCATATCCTACCATCTTTAAATACCCTCAAGATCTACTCCCACCAATACTCATACAATCCCTGAGAGGACATGCTCTCTTGCACTTATTTTGGCATACAGTACATTTCCTCTTGGAGTAGGGCTCAAAATCCCCCCCTCAGCCTGTACTGAGATGCTATTCAGGCCACTCAACCTGAAAGTAAGCAGGGGTAACACAGGCAGATCTTGAGGAGCTTAAGCACCAACTTACAAAGCACCGCTCAGGCTCCAAAAGAAGGTAGGGCTATTTCCCCTAACGAAGAAATACAGGGCAATTTGCGGGTTCAGTATAGTCAAGCGCATCCACCTAAACGTCTCCAGTGCCAGTCTCAGAGTGCTACTCAGGTCCACCAAAGTCCTGAACTTGACCTAAGTGACCTGTCAAAACTGCACACTTGGTCTACTTCGCAGCCCTGCCGCCCTTACAGTTACACCCTGGGCCTGGTTTCCAGTGTAGTATTCACCTGGATGCAGAAATGAGTCTCTCTTAAAGCAATGAGGAGGGTCCTCTAGCTTTCACACTATGCCTGAGGTTGACTTTCAGCGGCCCCAGGTCTACCCCTTTTCTTTCTCAAAGACTCCAATGCTGCCAAAACATTCAAGGCCTCACAGTGATCCTCATCCCTACACCAGACCACCTCGGCAGCCACACCTTTTGCCTTTCACACGCAGACCTCACACCAAATGACCAGAGCTCAAAGCTGTGCCGCTGGGAGAGCACCACATGCTGGGGGTGTTCTCAGCTCCCTTTATGGCTTCCAGAGAGGGAAGCAAGCCAACCGTAAAACCCCAGTCAATATTTAGAAGCAAGTATCTGCTTCCATTTCTGTTCCCTAGAAAGCGGAGTCTGAGACAAAGCTTATATACCAAGCTTTTTTTGGTGAGTGCAGGAAAGTTTCCTGCGCCGGGTGAGGGGAAAGGGGAAATGAGGCAGGACAGGAAGGAAAACAAAACTATAGGGCAATATGTTAACAAACTCAGGTACGCTTTTTGAGAAATCACAGTTCCTAGCAAACTCGCTAGGACCATCTCCACAGAGACCAAGTGGAAGCAATTTACCTCCTATCTTCTTCCTATCTCCCATTACTCATTGGTCACTGTCTGTTACACAGCAAGATAATTCCCTGTATGTCCGGCTTCTGTTATCTGGCCCCTCTAGGCAGCTGCTGGGGAAAGCTGAGGCTCTTTAGATGTGGCTGATTAGAATGTGCCTTGGACTTGTTGTAGCTCCCAACCCGAAGATCATAGGAAATCTGCACCAAAGCATGGAAGCAGCAGCTAAGGTAACCTGGGGTGTCAAAGATGAGGTTGTGATGAAAATGCCCAGGGCTCTATGATCATGAGAATGGCAGGACCTGATACTGTCTGTGACCATTCTGGAAAGAAAGTGGGGTAAAAAGTCAAGGTCTGCAGGGTTGGTGGAGTCCAATGAATCTGAGAAGAGACAAAGTGGAGCCAATATAAACTTTATGCCAATGTATTAAATTTAGACATAAGAAGCAAATTGAAAAAATATACACACGCATATATGTATATATACACATACACAAACATATATATATAAAACCTTGAAAAACTGACTCAAGGAGAAAAAGAAGGCCTTAACACTTGGTGTAGCCAAATAAAGAAATCCAATCAGCAGTTTTAGTTTTAAACTAAAATCCCACAGTTTCAGATGATGTTATAAAATTCTGTAAAACTTTCAGGGGACCTAAGATTCTAACCTTATACAAGTACCTTAGTTCAGACTAGTATAATAAAGCACTAGTGAGTAGCTTAAAAGTAAGAGAACTTTATTTCTCACAGTTTGGAAGCTGGAAGTCCAACATCAAGCCGCCAGCATGGCCGAGTTGTGATAATTGCTTCTTACAGGTTGCAGGCCATCATCCTCGTAATATTCTCATACAGCAGAGAGCAGAAAGGACCAAGCTCCCCTGTGACTCCTATAAGGGCACTAATCCCATTCAGGACGGTTCCACCCTCGTGCCCTCATCTAATCCCAATTACCTCCCAAAGGTCCCACCTGTAACAGCATCACATCAGGGGGTAGAATTTAAACTTAGGAATTTTTTTTTTTGGGGGGGGGACATACAAAAATTCAGTCTGTACCAAGTTCATCCAAAGAACAGCAAAGTAAGTTACAATCTCATGCCAATGGGAGAGCATAATTTTGATACCTGAATCTCTCATGGGCAAAAAAAGTTAAGACAATGAAAAGCAAATCTCACAATAATCCATTTCCAGAATAGCAGCATGAGGAGCTCCAAACACCTACTCCCCTGTCAAAAACATGTACCTGGTGAAAATTGTTAAATTTTTTTTTTTAAGTTTTTAAATAATCTCGTCTCTGAAAACTGTCATCAGGAAAACATTTATTCAACAGAATGTACTAAATCTTGGTAAGGATAGTCTGTGGAACCTAAGCCATGCTCTGCCTCCTCTACCTGCTCCCAGTTCAATTTAAGGAAAGCTCCGTTCCATGTGGATGTAACCAAGAAAATGGTGATCTCCTTTCCCGTAGCTTTCAGCACGACCTCACTAGGAGCGAGAAACCACTACCACCTGTCATCCTTCCAGCTCTGAGTTGCATGGCTAAATTCCCATTGAGAGTACCCAGGAGGTTTTGCTTCCTTCCTCCACCAGCCCAGACTCATAGAATTAAGGCTCTACACCAAGTGTGGCGGGCAGACAATACAGAGAACCTGCAGGCCCTCACCTGAGATCACTTATAGTGCTAAGGTTCCACATCAAGAAGGGCAAGACTGGAGTTCCCGTCATGGCTCAATGGTGAACAAACCTGACTAGGATCCATGAGGAGGTGGGTTTGATTCCTGGCCTAGCTCATTGGGTTAAGGATCCAGTGTTGCCGTGAGCTGTGGTGTAGGTCGCAGATGCAGCTTGGATCCCACGTTGCTGTGGCTCTAGCCTAGGCCAGTGGCTACAGCTCTGATTGCACCCCTAGCCTGGGAACCTCCACATGCTGCAGGTGTGGCCCTAAAAAGACAAAAAGAATCACAAGATGACAGGACCAGAGGCTACACACTTCAGTCTAGCACCATGCTTGCAAAGAGTGGTGTCCCTCCAGGAAAAAGCCATCATCCCCTCCCACACTCCAGATAAGTGGTCTAGAGATTTTGCCCAGGGGAAAGGCAGTCCATAAGAATAGAGGGCTTCAAAACTCCTGCCAAAGGGACAAAATTTATTTTTTCCCCACAGATTTTTTGTTTTAAAAAGAGATAGGTAAGGGCTTCTTTTTACGCTACATAGCAAGTAGTCTTCTATGCACTGATAACGATATATCACCAAACATCTGCAGAGAACTCTATTGACAAAGTCTGGGAAATCCTGATAAGAAGGTAAGCCAGTAGGAATAACTTCTTATTTTTGTAAAGTATCAGTCCATTTTTAATACTTCTATAACCAACATAATAGCTGGGTCATCTAAACTATGGCCAAAAAAATTAAAATGCTAAATTAGTATGAAATGAAATAGATATTCTTCACTGAATACATTATTTGCCAAAAAGACTAACTATAGCTGGAACCACAGAGTATAGCAAAGTTTAAGTTTAAGGACACTCTCGAATAAAGATTTTGTTGGTAAGCAATTAAAAGGAGGCAGGAAAATCCATGAGCAATATAAGTTAAACCATAGGCCACTGACTTTACTAGACAAAACTAGGAAAAGCGCTAAGAAGAGGTCACAACAAACCAACAAACCTCAAACACTAGACTTTAAAACTACTCCTGCAAAGTAGCCTAAAAATCTATTTGAGTAGACTGAAAAAATTTATGCCCCAAACAATAGAGCTGTCAGTCAACAACAGAAGGAGCCAAACAGCTAGGTGTGAGGACAAAGGAGGCAGACAACTTAATCAGGGGAAGAGATAGTCAGAGAGCCCTGCTAAAGACACTGTCTTCCCAGGGTGCCTGCACTTGCTCAAGTCTGCACCTTCTTAGGAGTGATATCATAACCTTCACACTGCATGGGGAAAATAATTAGTTTAAAAAGTCCAGCTAAGTCATGAAAGAAATAAGCAAACAACAACAAAAATGAGTGCCAGAGGAAGGCAGGAATCAGATTTGAAAGGCGCTAGGACATACTATTTAAAATATCCAGTTATTAAGAAAAAAACTACAAGGCATACAAAGAGGAAAGTGACCCATACACAGCTTAAAAAAAGCAAGCTCCAGACACTACTGGCAAGAAGGTCCATACGTCAGATTTTAAAAAGAAAGCTTTCAAAGTGGCCATTATAAATATATTCAAAAGATTAAAGAAAACTATTCTTTAAAAATAAAAGATGATAGCATCTTATCAAAGATGAAACACTATTGATAAAGAAATAAATTATTTTTATTGTAAATTCTGGAGAGAAGTAGTACAATTGTTATAAAAATTAGCAGAGGGACTTATCAATAGATTTGAACACGTAGAAGAAGGGTAAGCAAACTAGCATAAAGAGCAACAAAGTTTATACAACCTGAATAGGTTTAAAAAAAAGAAAAATAAGGAAAGCCTCAGAGAAATGTGGGACACCATTAAGCACACATCTGTGTAAAGGGACTTTAAATCAAAAGGCAAGAGATAGAAAGGGGAAAAATTTTGAAGAAAAATGACTGAAAATTTTCCAAATTTGATGAAAAGCATTAATTAAAAGCAATGATTCAAAAAGCTCATCAATGAAAGACAAAGAAAATGAGGTTATTTTGAAAGCAGATAAACGAGAATGACTTAGCATGTACAAAGAAAATGCAGTAAGATTAATGGTTACTTACCATCAAAAACAGTGGAAACCAAAAACACTGGGATGATAATATTCATGTGTCAAAAGAAAAGGCTATTGGAGTTCCCTCTGTGGCTCAGTGAGTTAAGAACCCAACATAGTGTCCGTGAGGATGAAGGGTGGATACCTGGCCTCACTCAGTGGGTTAAGGACTCAGCATTGCTCCAAGCTGGAAAGTCAGTTGTAGATGCAGCTCGGACTCAGGGTTTCTGTGGCTGTGGTGTAGGCCAGCAGCTGCAGCTCCAATTCAACTCCTAGCCTAGGAACTTTAATATCTCATAGGTGTGTCCATAAAAAAAGAAAAGAAAGAAAGAAGAAAAAGCTGCCAACCATGAATCTTGTATCCATCAAAACTATCTTTCTAGTATGTAGCTGAAAATGCTTACAAGAAAACACAGGTATAAATATATGTGGCCTGGGATTAGGCAATGATTTCTTAATATGATTCCAAAAACAGAAACAAAAAATAGATAAGTTGGACATCATCAAAATTAAAAATATTTTTGCTTCCAAAGACACCATAAAGAAAATGAAAAATACAATTCAGGGACTGAGATAAAATATCTGCAAATCATATATGATAATACATTTAGAATATATAAAGAATACAGATTACCTTAACAAAAGAATAACCCAAATTTAAAATAGACAAAGGATCTGAATAGTCATTTCTCCAAATAACACATACAAATGGCAGTAAGCACATGAAAAAATGTTTAACATCACTAGCTAGCAGGAAGATGCAAATCAAAACCACAATGAGATACCACTTCACACCCACTAGGATGGCTGTAACAAAACAAAACAGAAAAGATAATAATAAATGTTGTTGAAGATGTAAAGAAACTGGAACATGCACATACTGCTGGTGGAAATGTAAAATACTGAGACACCTCTGAAAAACAATCTGGAAATTCCTCAAAGTATTAAATATAGAGTTTACCTTACAGCCTGATTAACTCTACCCCTGTGTATACACCCAAGAAAAGGAAAGTGTAAGTCCACACAAGACCTTGGACATGCATGTAAATAGCAGTATAATTAATATAAGCCTGAAAGTATAAACAATCTCAATATTCATCAGCTACTAAATGGATAAGTGGTATGTCCATACAGTGGAATATTATCTGGCAAAGAAAAAGAACTAAGTAGTAATACATGCTAAAATATGGATGAAACTTGAAAATATGCTAGCTGAAAAAGGCCAGTCACAAAAGATCACATAATGAATAACAGCATTTACATTGAACCTCTAAAAAAGGCAAATGTATAGAGACAGAAATTAGATTAGTGGCTGCCAAGAATGTTGTAGGAAAAATTAAACTGATTATAAGGGAAAAGGTAATATTGTTAATGAACACATATGCAAAAATTGTAAGTGGGAGATATTAGTAAGCCAAATAGCAGTCTATTAGGAAGATACTTAAGGAAGTGGCCAAGAAAGCAGAGTAGGAAGATGCTTAACTCATCTCCTCCCACAGACACCAAAATTATGGCTATTTACAAAGCAAGTATCTGAGAATCTCCTAAAGACAAGCAGAAAAGCTTTTCTACAACTAGACATAAAAAAGTAACCACAATGAGATGAGTAGTGGCAGCAGAGATGTGCTTAAAGCAAGACACATATCCCTGGGTCAGTGGCCCACAAACCTAAGAAGTAACACAATCACTGAGGAGCAAGGGGCCCGAGACCCCATGGGCATTCCAGCCTAAGGGTCCTGCACCCAGCATATCTGGCTTTGAAAACTAGCAAGGCTTATGTTTAGGAGAGCCAGAGGGAACACAGACACCACTCTTAAAGGGAACACACAGAACCTTACATGTTGTGAGTTCCACTGCAGAAAGGAAACTGAGTCAGAGCAACCTGCAGATTTTGGAGAGTGACCCAGAGAGGGAGGCAGCAACTGGGACTCATGCTGGGGATGGAGACACTGGCAGCAGACATTTTTCAAAGTTCATCCTACAGTAATAATGCTGGCACTGGTAAAGACCATTTTGAAATCATGCCTCTAGCATATTAGTGCGGGAAACCCAGCCCCACCCTCCAACAGGCCAGCACCAGCCTCAACACCGCCACCATCCCAGCCTGTACAAACAGCCATGCAAGAAGCCTACCTCATCCTCCAGCAGCCCCACAACCACTGCACAAAGCATGGTCTCACAGGCAAGCAGGCAGTAACAAATTCACAGCAGTCTCCCCAACACAGAAGAAAAGCACAGGCAGCCCATTTAGGGGGCACCCCTAGAACATATAGCTCCAGTGACCGGAGGGGGGTGAGTTTCTGGGTCCTACAGGACCTCTCCTACATAAGGGTACTTCTCCAAAATCAGGAAATGTAACCAAATGATTTAACACATAGAAATACACACAGAGGACTAAGGAAAATGACAAAATATGACAATGTTCCAAATGAAAGAACAAAACATAACCTCAGAAAAAGAAATAAAATGAAGATAAGCCATCAATCCATTCAAGAGCTCAAGTAATGATCATAAAGATCCTCAATGAATGAACACAGAATTTCAACAGAGTTAGAAAATGAAAAGAACCACCAAACAGCACTAAATACAGTAACTGGAATAAAAAATACACTAGAAGGAATTAACACATTAGATCATACAATCTGATCTAATGGATCAGCAATCTGAAAGACAAACTAGTGGAAATCATGCAAGCTAAACAGAAAAAAAGGGGGGGGGCTTTTAAAAAATGAGTATAGTTTAAGAGATTACTAGGATAATACCAAACATACTAAAATTTATATCATATGAGTCCCAGAAGGAAAAAGAGACAGAGATGGGGGCAAAGAACGTATCTGAAGAATAGCAGCTGAAAAATCCCCTCACCTGAAAAAGAAAGCAGACATCCAAGTTCAGGACGTACAGAGTTCCGATGAAGATGAACCCAAAGAGGAACATATTTCAATTAAGACAGCAAAAATTAAAAGAGAGGATCCTAAAAGCTACAAAAGAAAACAAACCAGTTAAACATAAAGGAATGCCCATAAGACGTATTAGCAAACTTTCCAGCAGAAATTTTCCAAGTCAGAAGGGAATGGCATGATATTTTCAAAGTTATGAAAGGTAAAAACCTACAACTAAGAATACTCTTATCTGGAAGGATTATCATTCAGATTTGAATGAGAGAGCAAGAGTTTTACAGATAAGAGAAGCCAAAAGAATTGAGTACCACTAAAATAGCTTTACAAAAAATATAAAAGGGACTTTTCTCAAAAAAAAAAAAAAAACAAAAAAAGAAAGACCACATAGAAATATGAAAAGTAAAGTATACAGTGAAAGCAGTAGCTCAACCAGTTAAAAATCTAGCAGAAAGGTTAAAAAAAAGTAGTAAAACCATCTATATCCATAGGAAGTAAAGAGTACACAAAAAGATTGTCAAATATGATGTCAACATTAAATGTGATTAGAATGTGTTTGAACATGAGACCATCAACTTGAATAATCATATAGACATTTTTCCAAAGATGACATAGATGGCCAACAGGCTATGAAAAAATGCTCAACATCAAAAAAATGCTAATCATCAGGGAAATACAAATCAAACCACAATGAGATACCACACCATACCCGTCACAATGGTTAGCCTCAAAGAGACAAACAACTACAAATGTGGGTGAGGACATGGAAAAAAGGGAATCCTAATGCACTATTGGTGTGAATGTAACTTGGTACAGCCACTATGGTAAACACTATGGAGGTTCTTCAAAAAAATTAAAATATAACAGCCACAGTTCCCATCGTGGCTCAGTGGAAACAAATCTGACTAGTGTCCATGAGGATGCAGGTTCAATCCCTGGCCTCGCTCAGTGGGTTAAGGATCTGGTGTTGCCATGAGCTGTGGTTTAAGGTGCAGACACAGCTCGGATCCCTCATTGCTGTGGCTGTGGTGTAGGCCGGCAGCCGCAGCTCTGATTCGACCCCTAGCCTGGGAACCTCCATGTGCCATGGGTGTATCCCTAAAAGACAAAGAAATAAACCAGAAAATAATATAACTCCCATATATCACAACAATTTCACTTCTGGGACTTCCTCTCAAGAAAATAAAAACACTAACTCAAAAAGAGATGGCAGCAATGAGGTCCTACTGGACAGCACAGGGAACTGTATCAAATCTCTTGGGACAGAACATGATGGAAGATAGTATGAGAAGAAGAATGTGTGTGTGTATATATATATATATTTATGTATGACTGTGTCACTATGCTGTACAGCACAAACTGACAGAGCACTGTAAATCGACACTTCAATTAATTTTTTTAAAAAGATATATGGCACACCAGTGTTTCTTGCAGCATGATATGGAAGCAACCAAAGTGTCCACCAACTAGGAATGGATAAAGAAGATGTGACATACACAGGAAATCTATTTAGCCATACAAAAAACATGAAATAGGAGTTCCAGTCATGGCTCGCAGTAACAAACACAACTAGTATCTATTAGGACACAGGTTTGACCCCTGGCCTTGCTCAGTGGGTTAAGGATCCAGTGTTGTGAGCTGTGGTATAGGTGGCAGATGAGGCTCGGATCCCGCATTGCTGTGGCTGTGGTGTAGGCTGGCAGCTATGGCTCCAACTGGACCCTTGGTCTGGGAACTTCCATGTGCCCCAAGTGCTCCCTAAAAGGACAAAAAATTTTTTAAAAAGCATGAAATCTTGCCATTTGTGACAACATGGATGGATCTAGAAAGAATTATGCTAAGTGAGCAGAAGACAAATACCATATTATCTTATCTGTGGAATCAAAAAAACAAAGCAGAAGGAAACAGACTCAGATAACAGAGAGCAAATCAGTGACTGCCAGAGGAGAGAGAGTTGGGGGGCAAAACAGGTGAAAGGAATTGAGAGGTACAAGCCTTCAGTAATAAAATAAATGAGCCGAGGAGATGTAATAGATAGCATAAGGGATATGATGAATAATACTGTAAAATCTTTGTATGGGGACAGATAGTTACTTAACTTGGTAATCACTTCATATGTATGCAAATGTCAAGTCACTATGTAGTATATTTAAAACTAATATTGTACATCAACTATATTTCAATTAAAAAAAATAAAGACCCATGATAAACTTTCATGATTAAGGTAGTGTGGTATTACCACAAGAATAGAAAAATGCAACAAAATTTTAAAGCTCAGAAACAGACATACACATACACACAGAAAGACACATATATCACAGACAGACATATACATCTATAGCATACATTCAGACATTTATAACATACATATAAACATTTGTAACATATAGACATACACGTATATAAAACAGCTGACATAAACGGACAGTCACTCAGAAATGAATGGTTATTAATGTGAAAACAGAATTAAATTGGACCTCAGCTCACAGCTCACAAAATTCCATTGCAGATGGATTAATGATATGAGAATATCTTTATGACTTTAGGGTAAAGCAAGGGTGACTTAAACAACGGACTAACCATGTAAGCCATAACTACTGAAAATTTGACTACATTTAAAATTGAGAACTTCTGCGGTCAAAAGTTACCATTCGAACATAAAATAGACAAACCACAAGTCAGAAGATATTTGTGATGCACTTAGTTAACTTTTTAAAAATTAGTAATCACAATTTAAAAATATAATCTTCTGGTACCTATATGCAATGGAATATTACTCAGCCATTTAAAAAGAAGGAAAAAATGCCATTGCAGCAACATGGATCCAAGTACGGATTATTGTACTATGTGAAATAAGGCAGAAAGAGAAAGACAAAATACCGTAAGATATCAATTGTATGTGGAATCTAAAATATGTAACTAATGGACCTATCTAGAAAACAGAAACAGACGTCTACTCAGGCATAGAGAACAGACTTGTGGCTGTGAAGGAGGAAGAGGGAGAAAGTGGGAAAGACGGGGAGTTTGGGGTTGGTAGATGCAAAGTATTACATTTAGAATGGATGGGCAATGAGGTCCTACTGTAGAGCACAGGCAATTATATCCAGTCTCCTGGGAGAGACCATGATGGAAAAGAAGATTAAAAAAAGACTGTGTATTTATGTATGACTGAGTCACTTTGCTGTACAGCAGAGATTGGCACAGTGTAAATTACCTGTAATTTAATAAGAAATTAAATAAGGAGTTCCCATTGTGGCTCAGCAGGTTACAAACCCAACAAGTATCCATAAGGATGCAGTTTGATCCCTGGTCTCCTTCAATGGGTTAAGGATCAGGCATTGACACAAGCTGTGGTGTAGATAACAGATGTGGCTCGGATCATGTGTTGCTATGGCTGTGGTGTAGGCCGGCAGCTATAGCTCCAATTTGACTCCTAGCCTGGTTACTTGCATATGCCACAGGTTCGGTCCAGAAAGCCAAAATCAATCAATCAATCAACCAACCAGAGTGTTTCTCAACAAATGGGACCTATTCAAACTTACCTGCTTTTGCACAGCAAAGGAAACTGTAAACAAAACAACTGACAGAAAGGGAGAAAATATTTGCAAATGATGTGACCAACAAGGGCTTAATTTCCAAAATATACAAACACCGCATACAACTCAGTAACAAAAAAAAGCAAACAACCCAATCAAGAAATGGGCAGAAGACATAGATACTTCTCCAAAGAAGACATACAGATGTCCAACAGGCACATTAAAAGATGTTCAACATCCCTAATTATTAGAGAAACACAAAATCAAAACTACAATGAGGTATCACCTCATACTACTCAGAATGGCCATCATTATAAAACATACAAATAGTAAATGCTGGAGAGGGTATCAAGAAAAAAGAACCCTCTTATGCTGCTGGTAGGAATGCAAACTGGCACAGCCACTATGGAAAACCGTATGGAGCATCCTTGAGAAAAGAGAAAAAAAAACTAAAAATGAAGTTGCCATATGATCCAGCAATTTTACTTCTGGGCACATATCCAAAGAAAAACATAATGTGATAAAGATACATGTATCCAAATGTTCAAAGCAGCACTATTTACAACAGTCAAGACATGGAAGCAACCTCAAAGTCCATCAAGTCCATGGACAAATAGATAAAGATGTGGCACAAAGATATACAATGGAATACTAGCCAGAACACAGATAGACCTATGAGATTATTATACTAAGTGAAGTCAGAGAGAAAATGACAAATACCAGATGATTATCACTTATATGGAGAATCTAAAATATGACACAAATGAATTTATTTACGAAAGGGAACCAGAGACATAGAGAACAGATTTGTGGTCGCCAAATGGGGTGGGGGAGGGTTGAGTTTGGAATCTGATCAGCTGCTGCAAACTATTATATGCATAACTGAATCCCTTTGCTATACACCAGGAACTAACACAACACTGTAAATCAACTATACTTCAGTAAGATAAAATGTTTAAATAAAAAATAAAACTATGCTCTTAGGAAGACATCAGGTTAATCTTAGATATCAATAAATATTTGATAAATGCCACAATGTGAAGCATAGGTTAGGAGGTGGCACAATACAAACTATCTTCTGATGCTAGTAAGAGTTTGAAGTACTTTGGAAGACAGTATGTCACGATTTTATAAATCTGAAGAAAGTGCACCTTTTCTGTAACCAAGTAATCCCACCACATCCTTTGCATCTGCGCACTAAAAGACAAGCAAAGAAGCCCGTGACATCTTTTCTAAAAACTAAGAAAAAAACCATCACCAAGCACATGTCAAACTAAACTGTGGTCTATTCACTACTAGACTACCACAAAATAATGAAAATAAGTGAAATCCAGCTTTAGGCACCACGGATAAATTTTACACCCATGACTTTGAGAGAGGAAAAGTAAAAATATACAATGTTGACATAATGAGATTTTTATAAAGCTCAAAAATGCACTGTCTAGGGATACACGGGCATATGGTAAAAGTTTTTAAAACAAGTGAATAATGAAGACAAAACTCAGGTTAGCACTTACTCGGGGAGAAAAATGCAATTGAGTACACAGAAAGCTTAATGTATATTGGTGTAACTTTGTTTCATAAACTGACTAGCAGATGTAAAAACATTCACTCTATCATTCCTTAAAATGTACATATGTTATATACCCTTTAATAGAAAAGAAATATCTCATTTTAAAACACACATTGAGAAAAGGAACAAGAATCATACAACTTAGTTTCTGCAGCTCTGCTACAATACAAGGGCATTTTCACAAAGCATAAAACCATCTAAAATTTTATTTCACATATCAAATAATTTGAATGAGATTTTTTTACTACGGTCATTTCTGCCTTTGACTTCAAGAACTGTGTGAATTAACAGCTTTTTCCTTAAATCATTCCAATTGTTAAAAAGAACCATAATAACAGAAAAATGATTGGAATTAATTTGTATTTATTTAATACATTTTATAAAACTAAATGAACACGCAATGATTAGTATCTGTAAATAGTAAAAACACCTGTTTTTCTTTCTTTACATAAAATAATGAAGCATTTTCTCATTCGAAACTACTATTGTTTGAGTTTTTCATATTTCATTCAGTCTTTTTCTGAGCCTTATGAATTTTTTTTTTTTTTGGCTGCACCAGTGATAATGTGTTAAGTTCCCAGGCCAGGGATTGAATCTGAGCCACAGCTATGGCATAGGTCACAGCTGCACCAACAGTGGATCCTTATCCCACTGCGCTGGGCCAGGGATCAAATCTGCACCCCAACAGCAACCCCAGCCACCAATGAGACAACACTGGATGCTTAACCACTGTGCCACAGCAGGAAGACCTCTGAGCCTTATGGAAATTTAATGGAAATAACTTAAATATTTATTAACACACCTAAGAATATGAATAAAATTAAGTAGCTACCCTGCTGGTAGTTTTATAAATTAGAATGAATTCACTAGAAAGCAATTTTGTGTTATATATAAAAGCCTTCATAAAAACATCCAAAGATCTATTCATAAAGATGTTCACTGCAGCATTATTTATAAGGAAAAACATAAGAAATGCATATTTCCCAGTCATTAAATATTTTAAAGCATATTCATAATATAATTTCATAATATATTCATAATACATTCATAATATAATTTCAAGCAGAAATAACATACAAATTAAAATGTCACCTTCACAGTTTTTTAAGATCTAAAAATACCTAAGAGGGAAGGACATATATCAAAATAGTAACAAGGAACAGACTCCCAAGTAGTTCAAAATCCTTTTCCATCTCTTCCTGTATTTTACGAAGTTTCCATCAAACATGTATCCATTCAGCAGTTAGTTCTTTTAGAATCAAAACATAACAATAGAGTAAATAAATGAATTCTGAACTTTGAGATGTCACAAGCTTTTGTTTTCTACCATTTTAGAAATTGAGCATGGTTTAATTAGAAAATTTAAATTCTGATGTTTTTCTCTAGATATCACTACATATTCTGAATGAAATATACTAAGATTCCATTCCAGAAATAAGAGTAAAACACATGGAGTCCCATCGTGGCTCAGCAGAAACAAATCTTACTAGCATCCCTGAGGATGCAGGTTCAATCCCTGGCCTCCATCAGTGGGCTAAGGATCCGACATTGCCATGAGTTGTGGTGTGAATCATAGGAGCTACAGCTCTGGTTAGACCCCTAGCCTGGAAACCTCCATAGGCCATGGGTGCGGCCCTAAAAAGACCAAAAAAAAGAAGAAAAAAAAAGATTTACTGAAGAACTTTCTACTGTCAATGAGGGGGAAAAAAAAATAGGGCACTTTTGCTTAACACTAGGTGAGCAAAATGGCACAAAACTTATCTAGAATTAGCCTTTCTAAAGAAAAAAGAGAAATGGAAGGAGGGGGCCATAAGGTCCCCAATCAAAAAAGCCAGCTTAAATTCCTCTAAAACATCACCATAGAAATTTGCATTTAACATGAAAGAAGAGTCCTGCTTTACTGTTCTTTTTCGTTTGTTTGCTTTTCAGGGCCACACTCGCAGCATATGGAGGTTCCCAGGCTAGGGGTCTAATCGGAGCTGTAGCTGCAGCCACAGCAACATCAGATCCATGTCTGCAACCTACACCACAGCTCACGGCAAAACGCTGGATCCTTAATCCACTGAGTGAGGCCAGGGATCCAACCCGCAACCTCAAGATTCCTAGTTGGATTTGTTTCCACTGCGATACGACAGGAACTCCCTTTTATTTTTATTGTTCTTAGATAAAATACTTCTAAACACTTCCCTGCATTTCTTTTGTATAGTTATTATTCAGATTATAAATGTGATTTTTAAAGTAACCTTAACATCTCAAAAATATTTTAATACAGAGAATAATGAGAAGACAGAAAACAAAAGTTTCAAAGGGAAAACTTTCAGACTTTCAGGGGAAAAAAAAGCTATTAATTTCTAACTGTAGTAATAATATTTGAAACAGATGTCTATCTACTTTCAAATCCAAACTGGATCATGGTTTACACAGTTTAATAAAACTTTAATTAAGGTTCTGCAATAGTGTAAACTGATCGTGTCATGCAACTAAACACTTGCTTAATACTAACATCTTTTCAAGTTCCCCTGGTGCTAAACTTAACCAGACTTTTCATAGTTCATCCAAGGGAAAATGTCATTCAAATTAATAAAAACATACAATTTATCCTATTATATGGACTTTTTTTTAAAGAAGAAAACATTCGAAATAGAGATGGAAATATCCCAAGTTGAGTAAAAAGAGAAGGAAATAACTTTGTTTCTAAGAGCTTCTTGTTTCTAAACTAGGCGTTCATCCTTTAATATGAGTATCTGTGACCTAAAACATTTTGCATTTAGAAGTATTTTGTAAGAAAATAGTCTCTCATTAAAACTGATCAATTAACTTTGTAAATTTTCTTCATTCTGTTCCGTAGAACAATTTCCTAGGAAACTGTTAAAGGAGGCCAAAGTGCCAGTGCCAGTTCACTACATCTAAAACAAAAGGCAAGCGTGAACATTCACTGAACAATTAGTGTCCGCCAGGCAGAGTTTGAGGTCCTTCATTTAACTCCCCCAACATCCTTACTGAGTTCTCCTGCGATCCCCACTTTACAGATGAGGGCCCTGATGGAAGGGCCAGAATACATCCCCGGTTTCTGCCACCAGAACTCGGGGCAGAACATTTGTGTTGGCTTTAGTCAAAAAAATTCTGAGAAGTTTTTTCCATTTCACATCCCAGAACACAATGATAAACAGAACAAATGACTCTCTTTTTCAATCCCACGGCTCCTCACGTGTTCTCAAAGTGAAAATTTCCGTAATTACAAGGAAATAAAGATTAAAATCTTGCAAAAGAGGCAGGTCCATCAGTCAATCCACATTGACCAAGCCTCTTTGGGGTGTTATATTCCATAATGTGAAATACATGGATAAAAACAGAGAAACAGAAGACCGTTTTTCGGCATTCGATACATTTAAAATGGTGAGGATGCCAATTCCACCAGTAATTCAGGAAACCGGGTAATTACAAATTAATACAGTTCAAACAGTGCAGAGTACACAAGAATAGGAGAGGGTGCAAGGAGAGGAAAGGAAGAAAATGAGTCCAGTGGAATGAGATTAATAGAATCTTTACTGAAAATGAACTACAGATTAATTTTCCAAAGACAGGAAAAGCACAAGAAGTGTATCAGTATGAGAAATTCATAAATAACACATGTTATAGGTGTAAAGGTAATCAGATTATTTTTTTCATTTCCAATCCAACTTCCAAGAAAAAAGTCCATTTGAAGGGGATTTGCTTTATTTTGTTTCATAGTCTCAGTTTTGATTCAAGAGTGTTAGTATCATGAACTCTAATCCATTCAGTATGGACTAGAACATTTTCAGCATTACTTAAGAATTTCCATTTTCTCCCTATCTTTTTTCCTTTATCTCATAAGAGCGAGCAATGCATGTAAAACAAGCAACTCTGTAGTTCTCAGTAGAAGTTTCCTGCTTTTTTATTAATGGCAAATGCTCCAGGATGAATTTTTCGGGGCTCTATTTGTTTTCCCCAATTTTTTTTTCTTTCTTTTTTTTGCTTTTTAGGGCTGCAAGTGTGGCATACGGAAGTTGCCAGGCTAGGGATCAAATTGCCAGCCTACACCACAGCCACAGCCACAGCGGATCTGAACTATTTCTGCAACCTGCACCACAGCACATAGCAATGCCAGATCCTTAACTCACTGAGTGAGGCCAGGATTTGAACCTGCACCCCCATGGACACTAATTGGGTTCATTTCAGCTGAGCCACAATGAGAACTCCTCCATTTTATTTTATTTAGCTTGATAAATATCATTTTCCTCCTGGTATAGATTCTTTCAACACATACAGACATAACTATAGGGAAGGGTTTCAGAAAAGCATGCTGGGATTAAAAATTTTTTATGGATAATCTAAAAAATGCCACTGAAACCTTCACACATATAAATTAGTTGACTACTGAATGAAAATGCAGTACTTGAAGAAAATGACTAATAAACGTGAAAATACTAAGAATATATCAAGTTGCCAAGAAATTTTAAAGGAATCTGAACATTAAACCAAACATGGGACAATATGAAAAAAAGAATATTTTGGGAAGAGAATAGAACAGGTACTGGATTCTCTCAATTGAGAGATCCAGGTTAATTGCACAACATCTAAACCTAGTTCAGTCCTTATTTTTATATTATAAAGGGTTTTAAAAGAGAATGCTTAGTATGAGTTGTCACAGAAACACAGGTACCAATGAGGCAGACAGAAATGATTTCTTAATAATTAATGAAAAGCTCTAATTACAAAAACAAATTTATCATATTGCTGGCATGCTCTACCTATTTTACCTCTAGTAAAATCAGCCACTATAATCCAATATAATCAAACATGAAATAGAATCTAACTCCTTTTTTTTCATTTTAAGGCCATACCTGTGGCATATGAAAGTTCCTGGGCCAGTGAACAAATCAGAGCTGCAGCTACAGTCTACACTACAGTCAAGCAGCACCAGATCCAAGCTGCATCTGTGACGTATACTGCAGCTTGCAGCTTACAGCCATGCCAGATCCTTAATCTGCTGAATGAAGCCAGAGATCAAAGCCATATCCTCACAGACACTATTGTTGGATTCTTAACCCATTAAGCTACAACAGGAACTCCTCAATCTGACCTCTGAAGAAAACCATTTTCAACAACTGGCTTAAAGTTCTTAGAAAATAATTCATAGAAGGTAGTTCAACAGTACTGACTGCAGAATTACTTTGTACTAACCAAAATTACCTGCAACCCCCAAGTAAAGGGTTTATTTATAAAAACATAAAAATGGTGCACAGTATAATTATTATTTATAAGTATCAGTCTCTCATGTAAAGAATTATAAAATATCATAGTGATTAGGTTTGGAAGCAGCTTAATATGTGAACATTCTTTTGTCTCAGAAATTCTAAAAACCAAAAGAAATTGAAGGTGATTCAAAGAAATGGAAAAATATCCCATGATCTTGGATTGGAAGACCTAACATTGTTAAAATGGCCATATTAACCAAAGCAATCTATAGATTTATTGTCATTCCTATCAAATTGTCCAAGATATTTTTCACAGAACTCAAACCAATGATCTGCATGGAACCATAAAAGATCCAGGTTGCCAAAGCAGTCCTTAGGAAAAAAAAAAAAACAAAGCAAGAGGCATAACTCTGGCAGACTTAGACAGTACTACAAAGCTACAATAACCAAAACAGTGTGGCACTGGCACAATAACAGACACATGAGCCAATGTGCTAGAGGCTGGATATAAATCCATACACCTACTGTTACTCTTCAACAAAGGAGGCATGAACATATAATTGGGAATAACAGTCTCTTCAGATATAAAATAAATATAAAAATATAAAAATAATATAAAAATAAATTTTAAATGGCTTAAAGTGGAGTTCCCATCATGGCTCAGTGATTAATGAACCCAACTAGAATCCAGGACACAGGTTCCATCCCTGGCCTTGCTCAATGCATTGAGGATCCGGCATTGCCGTGAGCTGTGGTGTAGGTTGCTGACAAGGATCGGATCCCACGTTGCTGTGGCGTAGGCTGGCAGCTACACCTCTGATGCAACCCCGAGCCTAGGAACCTCCATATGCCACAGATGTGGCCCTAAAAAGAGACAAAAAAATAGCTTAAAGAATATAAGACAAGACACCACAAAACTCCTAGAAGAGAATATAGGCAAAACATTCTCTAACACAGATCATAGCAATGGTTTCTTAGGTCAATCTTCCAAGGCAATATAAATAAAAGCAAAAATAAACAAAGGGGACCCAATCAAACTTAAAAGCTTTGGCACAGCAAAGGAAATCAAACAAAACAAAATACAACCCACAAACTGGGAGAAAATATTTGCAAGCGATACCACCCACAGGGGCCTCATTTACACCATATACAAACAGCTCATACAACGCAGTAACAAAAAAAACCAAAAACAACCCAATCCAAAAAAGTGGGGGGGGGCATAAGATCTAAATAGACATTTTCAAAGAAGTCATATATAGATGGACAATACACACATGAAAAGATGCCCATCATTACTAGAGAAATCCAAATCAAAACTACAGTGAGCTATCACCACACAACAGTCAGAATGGCCAGCATCAAAAAGTCTACAAATAATAAAGGCTGGAGAGGTGTAGAGAAAAGAGAGCCCTCCTAAACCATGTGTGGGAATGTAAATGGGTATAGCCACTGGGAAACAGTGTGGAGATTCCTTAAACTAAAACTAGAGTTGCTAGAGATCTAGCAATCCCACTTCTGGGCCTATATATCCAAAAAAAAAAAAAAAAAAACCTCTAATTCAAAAAGACACAGGCACCTCAGTGTCCACAGCAGCACTACTGACAACAGCCAAGACATGGAAACCACCCAGATGTCCATCAACAAATGGGTGGATAAAGATGTGGTATATTTATACCCTTATATACAAAAAGATACACACACATACACATACAATGGAATGTTACTCAGCCATAAAAAAAGAATGAAACAATGCCATTTGTAGCAACATGGATACAACTAGGGATTTTCATACTAAATAAATCAGAAAGAAAAAGAGAAAAGTGGTATCATTTATATGTGTAATCTAAAATATGATACAAATGAATTTATCTGCGAAACAAACACAGATACAGAAAACAAACTTGTGGCTGGTGGGGGAGGGATGGATTGGGAGTTTGGGATCAGCAGACGCAAACTATTATATAGACAATGGATAAACAACAAGGACGTATATTAAATATCCTAAATATACTGTAATGAAAAAGAATACGAAAAAGAAGACATATGCACATAACTGCATCACTCTGCTGTTCAGCAGAAATCACAACATTGTAAATCAACTATTCTTCAGTAAAATTGTTTAAAAAATTCCAAAAAGCACCTGAAGAAAAAAGCATACAAAGAAGAACAGTTCCTTGCTCCAAAGACACTGATGCCACATTGTAATTATTAACTGCGATAGGATTTTCCCATTTGGGTTACAGAATCATAGCATTTCAAGCCAGAAATACCTTAGGAAAGCTTGGCTAATCTTTTATTTAAGTGATCAGTCTCAGGTTCCAAAACTAATTATGGCCTTTCCTGTCTCCCAATATGTGTTGTTTTCAACATACTAGTTGCCTCCCTCTCCTGGAAAGCGGGAAGAGATGTAAAATGCTAAAATAAGAATAATAAATGCATTGAAATATATTACTCTGTCTCATCCATTACTGTGATGAGAAATTGCAAAACAAGAATTATTTGACCTGAGAAATGAGAACACAAAGAAGATTTGAATTATATGAGATTATGAAAGTTAAAGTAAAAAATAATCAACTAGTCCTTCCTTATTATATGGTTTCATAATAAAATTATGAAGGGTCATTCAATGACTTAAGTGGCAGGTAAAATTAAAACAAATAAAAGGAAATACCCTTGACATGCATAACAACCCTCCAGAATACACAAGGTCACAGAAGAGAGGTCGCATCGTTAAATCCAGTAACATGATTTTAAAATAATCTGGATCATTAGTGAAGCAAATATCTGATTATTTATGTTCAACATAAATACAATTTTCCATAATGGAAAAATTGTATTTTGGAATATAGGGAGTCACTAAGGAAGCTTTCTCTTTGTTCCAAATTATAACTTATCATGTTTTTTGTGGTTATAGGCATACCTTGGGAAAAAAATCAAATGGTAACCACAGATGGTAATCACTACTGGACTAGCAATAATGTAGTGATTTAACATATACATAATATTTGTAATGTAATTTTTTTTCATTTGCCATTTTACTTTTAATGCTTAAATCCACTTTAAACTTTGCTTTCCTCACAGCACTTCAGCTCCACATAAAATACACATTTCATCTGATTATTCTGGAAACTGAAAATTTCTTTAGTAACTCTGCCTCAGCTAAGCTCTATAGCCACAGCCAACAGGCCCCATCTCATCTAACCCTGTAAAAAACAAAGGTATTATGATTCTTTAAAAACCACTATGGTGATTTCATTTCACTCTAACATATTCTGACGAATACAAATAGAGAAAAAATACTGGTGATATTTCTATTACAGACGATGATCTAAAGCCCACTAAATGTCAGAAACAGTGATTTATAAGAGTTGCATAACTTCTGATCTACCCCAGTAACTTAACTTTTGCCAAGCCCCACAATCCAATGACTAAGTAAATGTTATGATGCTTCCTTCAAAGTAATTTTCTTAAGTTTAACAATGCCCTTTCAGACAAACTGACCAAATTTAAATGACTCTTCCTCATTTGCATATCTATATTCTTAGCAAATTACCTGAGCTATCTGATTTCCCAAATTCACTAACACACATCACACGCTGGACCCATGTTAATGCCCCCTTTCCCTCTCTTCCTCCCTCGCCACCTCTCCCATATCCACGCAAAATATGTGGATCAAATGGAAGTCGATCTTAGTAAAAATGCGTACCGCTTCTCACGGTTCCTTCCCCATGCAAACACCATCTCGTGCAATTGTTCCTCGAGGTCTCTTCCTTCCCTCCAGTCTTTTGAAGGTTTTGGACCAAGTAGGCTCAGTGCGGCTCATCTTTGTATCACTAACCAACACGACATCTGGCTCTAAGGAGCCCTCCAACATTTAAGCACAGGTTTGGAATTAGAAGCCTGGACTGACACCTGCTAAACCTCACTATGCCTTAAGTTTCTTCATCTGTCAAATGGGAATGACAATCACTATCTTAAATGTCATGGGCTTATTTAGCTCACTGCCTGGAAGATGGGAATGACAAACACAGTACCTTTTTTTTTTTTTTTTGCTTCCTTATATATAATTAATTGCATTTCAGCCATCCACGTTAATGCTAAATTTCATCTCTTTCATCCACAGCTTTTCGAATTTCCCCAATTCAGTATTATTTATTGGCAATTTGGCAAATTTGTGAGGTCTCTATGTGCTAAAGCAAAAGGTCATCCAAGAATTTAGCAAATGATGGGGAAGCGGGGAGGATTTTTTTCAGGGGTAATAGTGCCTTGGCATATTAAATGCTGTATGAAGCCTCAAGGAGACACTAGTAAACATAATCCACCCTGTATTTTTTAAAGCCCTTAACAAGTTATTAAAAAAATTATTAAAAAGAACTGAGTCACCATAGGATTAGATGAACCTTTAACTGGAGAAACAGAGAAAACAGTAGAAACAAAAGGGGGAGAGAGGGCATTATTCGGGCAAGGAAACTATAAATAGGGCAGGTGCTAGAAGTGATCTTACTTATAAATGATCAATTTATAAACATCTTTATAAATGATGTAGAAGAGGAAATTCAGATTAAGTTTTCCAGGTCTGCAAAAGACAGTGACGTTTTTCCAGTATGGGAAGTGCCAAGTCAGGGGGATAACCTACAAGATTTCCAGAACTTTTTGAGTTACTAGGAGGGTAACATCAACTAAGATTCAGAGTGGAGAACTACAGGGTTATACATGCAGGGGAGGAAGAATATAGAGACTGTACTTCTTAGGATAACGGGCCTTCGTTATCATAAAAAGGAGCACAGAAGCCACTGTGTTAATGTGTTCCCACAGCCAACAAAGCTCACAACAGCACGGACTGACGTCAGTCAAGAACAAAAAACATGCCTCTCCAGCCTATTTAAAACCACCGGGCATTTTCACTTAAAACACTACTTGCAGTTCTAGTCTAACATAGCCTACCACTGCACTCTCTGCTGCAGAATAAAGTAATTGTCATTCTAAGTTCACCAAGAAAGAAGGGGAAATACAACTTTAGAAAGTGAGGAAAATCCACGCAAATAAATGATCAAATGGACCACTAGACAGGCCCATGAAGCAAACAAGACAGACGAGCATTTTTTCAGTCTAGAATAAGGTTACACGGAAACACTGCAGATGTCAAAGCTCATAGACTCGACATGACGACGGAGAGTATGGACAAGACAAACACAGCTAAGAAACTGCTGCTCTAACTTCTACTGGAATACACACATATAAAGCCATGAAGTGAAACTGAAAATTTCCAATCAGTTCCAACAAGAGAGCAGTGGTTTATATCGAGGAAATCTAAGATATGTGTAGAGTAGAATACCAAATTTTACAAGTGAAATCATGGGACACCAGTCACAGCCATTCCTAACAAATTTCCTCATGGCATCACCTTGGCACTTCATACATGTGCACATCCACTTTTCATTTCGTCTTTCCCGTATTCCTTCTGTGTATGCTCTGTGCTTATTTCTTGATAGTCTATCATCTATGATTTTTAAACATCTTTCCTTTTGGAGAAAGACTCAAATTATCTCCTTGACACATATAGCATCAAGTTCAAACACATTGCATAAATATTTAATAACTCCATTTGTGAGAAAGACATTATTCACAAACTAAAGATGTAATATATTATTGTTCAACTGCATTATACTTTCCAGGCTTAGGAGAGAGGAGCCAAAAAAGGAATTTACAGTCTCATGATAAGCTAGGCTGCATGCTAGTAAGTTATAAGAAAAATGTTTAAAAATGCATAATAACAACTTTCATACCACCATACATGTTTAAATACATGAAATTTCAAATAAAATAGAAGCTAGAGAATACCTGGTGAAAACCTACATAATGCCATTACAGATGTCTGTATGTCAAAGAGATGCACAAAGGAATAAAAATTATCTAGATCCAAGTTATATCCAACAATATACTTATTTTATATAATGTTATCTTTATGCCTTTTTTAGCCACAAGAAGCCATTTCTTTAAATGGTTAAAGCATGGACATTTCATAAAAATACTTTGAGTGAAACTGTATAATTAAATAAGTGATTTCATAACAAAATAGAAATGCATCTTGCTATTATTTTTCTATAATACTACTAAAGTATTTTTAAATTATGTCTACTAAATATCAAGTCATTATTCCAATCATGCTAATTTAGTCAAAACTCTCGTCACAGGATGGCAAAGCTAAGAAGGACCTTGGAAATACTCTAGAAGTTCAGAATCATAGAAATGAGCATTTCTTAACATCCTCTGATCAGAGGAAACTGTTTTCAAATCAAGTTCAAAAGTGGGGTGGGAGATGGAGAGTACAAGAGAATACAGATGCACATTCCTGTATTGATAGGCCTGAGGAGGGAAAGGGCTGCAAGTCCCAACATTCAGATTGTGGCAGATACGGGCAAAGGATTTTGGAAAAGGCTAAATGTGTTTTAGATCTTGAAACTGCTAAGTAGGAAGTATTCAAGAACTAAAGGCATTATGTCATGATCCTGGTCCAAGCATATAAAATATATCCCCATGCTGTTGATCGCAAAGGATAAATTTTACAGCTGGAAAAAAAAAAAAAAAAAAAAAAAAAACTTGAAAACTGAGTTTCTCTGAGCAGTTTTCAAATTCTTCATGGCTTTCGGAAATAACAGATTGCAGTGTGAGAGAATGCAGAAAATGTACTGCACAAAATAGCTGATGTGCCTTAAAGGACAGATTGTTTCAAGGCGATACATATACAAGTAGTTTTGGATTATTTGCTGTTTTAGAAACAGCAGCACCTGCTTTTACCAGTAAAAGGTGTCAAAACCCAAACTGTACAAAGCACTTTTTGGAAAAATTTATATATTACTTTTATTTCAGCCTTACCATACTCTACAGAATGCTAAAATGATGAAATTTAGATAATTTTAAATTACAGAATTACAATTTCTATAAAAAAAGAATTTCTTATACCATCTTTACTTGAGGAAGCATACATTATTCCATAAATATGCATAATTATGGGGTAGGAAATGCCTAATTTGCCTACAAAAATTGCAAGCGTTTGATGACTGAAGCAAGGAGTGAATCAGGTCCATTGAGAATTTCTAAGAAAAACATAATCAAACATAAATGCCACAGAATACAAAGATCATTTTCCAAATTGGTTCCAGAAACAGCTCCTAGGTAAATTTCCATGAAAAGCTAATTTAATTCAATTAAACAGTATAGTATGGTTTTCCTCTTCAGAAAGAATTTAAATATTTTCATTTGCTACAGATGTTAAAGATAAGTGTTTTAAAGTGTGATTGATTTAATCTCGAGATACAGATTCAAAACGGCTGAAGAATTTTGAATGGAAAAGGACTAAGGACACATTTTAATCACAACAGCATCCATCATTTATGAAGTGCCCAGAGAAAAACCCACAATTATTAACAAAGTCTTCACATTGTGTACTGACATACAAATGCAATACTGTTTCCCACTCAAAATTATAAAACTATAGAAGATGAAATAAACAATGTTTGCCCTCTGTATTAGTTTATTATTAGCATCTTATACCTCCAACATGCAATGGAGTGAACAAATTTTCACTTAAAAATTAAACAGTTAAACATTTACATTTATTTTGGAATAATTCAGGTTTTCCCGGCTCACTTTTCCTAGTTAATCGCAACGTTATATAAGTTCACTCACAGTCACTCAGGATGCGTAATGCCTCCAAAGCAGCCTGGTCATGGATGCTCGTGCGGACATCTGGCTTCTGGCTAGAACACTGGACTGACTCATAAAAATGAAGCCACCTGAGGCCACCTACTCCAGGTCTCTTCAGCAGATTTGCCAACTGCTTGCCAGGTGGTTCCAATTTCCGAGAATACTTACAATGAGAAACTCATTCTAGATACACCATGTTATTTTCATATTGTCTCTGGCCACAGAATTGAGTAAGGAAGGGAGCCTCTTTTGAAATGTAGATCACCACTCATCTGAAGGCCAGAAGTCACTGCAAGCCATGGACTGAGAATACTATACAAATACAGTCAAATGAAAAAGAAAGGCAGGATACAAAATTGGTATGCTCCCAATTGTGCAAAGAAAAAAAGCTCCCAAGTGTTTAATAAATAACTTTCTTTGTGTGGTAGAAGAGAATGATTTTTATTTGTTACAATTCTATTTCCCAAGTTCACTTCAAGGAACATGTATTCTTCATTAGAAAGATCTAACAGTAAGAAGCCTTTTAGAAGACTGTAAACCTTAGCTCAGTGAGCCCCAGAGGCCCAGAGTATACTCACGTCTATACAAGCAGCAAGCCCTTCTGAGTAATGAACATTCTATTTTACCTTTAAAAAGAAAGAGGGGGGGGGAGCTGACGGGAACTGGGTTCCTACCCTGTAACAGGTGTGACAGGTAGAGGAACAAGTCCTGGCAGTAAGAATGATCCCTTTCAGAAGACAACAGACTGGTGAAATGCTTAGCTAATTTTTTGTATCAGTTTTTCCCAGAGTGTGTTCCGAGGAACATTAGTTCAATGATAACATGCAGAGAAAAATACAAGCCCCAAGGTCAAAAACCTCTTCTGGGCACAGTCACCGTGCACATTAGCATAATCAAGGCTCACAGAAGGTTCGCAGTTTAAAAATATCAGCACTTCCCAGATTTCTTTGATCAGTTACCTATCAAACGCCTCTGTGGTGTTTACCATGTGCCTCGCATTGTTCGAAACACTTTACAAACGTTCACTATTCGAACTCTCAAACAAACCTGGGAAATCATCGCTATGACTGTCATTCCCGTGAAGCGGAAACACAGAAGGTTCAGTAACTTGCTCAAGGTCACGCACCCGGTAAGTGACAAAAACGCTGCCACCCACAGGAATCCTTCTTGGGCTATACGACCTGACGGCCCCAAAACCATCAGTCCATGGAACATAACAAAAGCAAATACAATCCAGTAAAATACACTGTTCTATGTAAATTCTTCATCTGAATTTGTCAGGTAGCTCATATGCCCCTCAAATTCCAATTTCTCAATATGTATTGAAACAGAAATAACTTGCAATGCGGTTGGGCCTAAAAATTTCTACCATTACTAAACAAGAGCAATTTGGCTAAACTGTTTCCCCTCTTTGTTGTCATTTAACTGATCACAAACTTGATTTCTAAGTATTATATTCAGTATTTTATGTCTGGCCCCCTCCCCAGTCCTCAAACCACGTGAGGGCAAGTATCTGTTCTCTTGTATGCAGGCCCAGCACAGTGCATGGACCTAAATAGTGACTCTACCACTATGCAGTGTTGTTAATAAATGAAGATGCTTTTCCCATATACATTATCACAGAATACTGAGTAGAACTCCCTGTGCTATATACACAGCAGGTCCCCGTTGGCCAGTCATTCCATATATGGTAGTGTGTATATGCCAATCCCAAACCTCCAAAGACTCTGAAAAAGAATGGATGTGTGCATATGTATAACTGAATCCCTCTGTTGTACAGCAGAAATTAACACAACATTGTCAATCAACTATACTTTAAAACTTTTTTTTAAATGAGGGGAAAGACTGAATGAAACAACCAAATTAGCTACATAGAAGGTTTGAAGACTCTCCAATAAAAAATTTCTACCAGTACACTGGTTGATAGAAAACTAACAATGGAACAACTTAAGTTTTCTGTGTCGCATCACATGGATAGAAGCATACCACTGGGGGTAGAAAGCAGATGTCCAACAGAGGTCAGGGGAGCCAGTGGCTCTCATCAATCCAACAAGACTCTGAAAAGAAGGTGGCTTTTAGAAGCTGAATCAACAGAAAAGAGACCTTAGTTGTTACAACCTCGGATAAATTGAAGAGGATTTATTTACAAATAAACAGTGTAATAAGGGATAGGCAGGAGTGTAAAAGAGGCTGAGAGGTAATGCCGTCAATCAGGGTAGTAAAAGCAAAGGAGCTAAATCCAGAGATTACGGGAATCGTGAGGAAGAGACTGACAGCAAAAGTTACCTTAAGAGGAGCAGTGACTTTCTGCACAAAGACGCAGGCAGCCCAACCTGATCTATCGCGGATGGAGCTAAACCTTCAATGCCTTCTCCCCACCCACCTCTCATCTCCCACTGGAGGCCCCCAAACACCTAAGCCGCCTGCAAAAGACCATGGTACAGCCAGGTCAGCCTGGGCAGACAGATAAAGTAGAAGGGCTGAGAGCAGATTTGCAGAGGCAAACAGAAGGTAGCTGACGTGGGGGTATAATGCATGTGGTTTTAGCACAAATGGAGTTAGACAGGAAGAGACAACATCAGATTCCAAAGGAGCTCTAACAAACTGAAAACACCTAAAGAAATAGTGAAAGAGAATGGCTAGATACATAAAAGCAAAGTGATGCCAAGTTGCTTGCAAGCCCATTTGAGTAAAGCATTACATTCTGTCATAAGAGGAAGGATTTGGGGATAATCCCCCATTATGTGCACGAGTGAGGCTAAGTGTTTATGGGACAACAGCAGAACAGTGGCCTGCTTCCAGAAAAGAAACTGATAATTTAGCACCTTCTATAGATGGTTGTAAACCGTATTAGTTAGATAAAACTCACTGATTTCTATCAAGAGATTAATTTAGACAAAGGCACCATCATTACTGACTTCCTTGGAATCACTTCAGATTCATAAATCAACAAATTAATTAGTGACAGATGTGTCTGTACTTGTTTAAGTCCATATTTAACTGCTATAAAAATGACTAAAATGTTTATATCAAGACGGCCAGGCAAGAAATGTTATCAAGAGATATATTGGATTGTATCTTTCTTCCTTTAGCTGCTAAGTAAACACAACCTGCAGAAAAATCTTTTCCAAATAAGCTACTTAGTTCTTCTAAAGTTGAAGGCACATGCAGCCATACACTTATTCAGAGACAGGAAAAATACAGTCCGTGGAATCAAAACCATGGGTTTCTCTAACAGACTGCATCCTGCAGTCTTCCACAAATATTTACTGAATGCCCACTATATACTAGCTCTTTGCAAAGGGCTGGGATAGGATGGATGAGAGCCAGATCTCAAATATGGACTTTGCAGTGAAGTCTCAAGAAGCATGAGAAATTTTCTAAGCTGAAGCCTAAAGGAATTAAAAAGACACTCCAGCCTCCTGAGAGGAATTCTGACCTGCTCCTTTTCCTTTGTAACCAGAACTCAGACCTTATGTACAAAGGAGTGAGGTGATGTCAGTTCAAAGAGCCAAGCCTCCCCCAGGTAATCCAAAGATCACTCTGGGCCCTACAGAACTTTGCCACAACACTTCCTGAGACATACTGCAGTCTCTGAGCCAAGAAGCTTGCTTGCAGCCTAGGAGCAATCTCAAGGAAGGCAAAGAGGTGACATCTGGGAACAGTGAGGTGTTGAGGTCTGCAATTTAAAAGTAAAAGCAACCACTGAACCAGTGACACACCACACGCCAAGATTCATGATTCAACTCAGTGACTCTTCTTCAGTGATCAGCACAAGGTCTGATCCATCTCTCGGGGTTCCACCCTTAGCCAAACCACCACACCAAGCTAGAGCCTTCTCACAACCTCCCGCATCTTCAGTCATTCTTGCTCACGCTACAGACAGACTTGCAAAGTCCTACTTATGCACTTTTGCTTAAAATCCTCCAGGGTAATTCAATCAAACGTATTCTGAATAAAACGCATCCTTTCGCACATGAGCCTGGCCATCTCTCTGACCTCAGTTCTACCACTCCCCCAAGTGCCCGTGAGCCCAGCTGGCTGCTGCCTTAGAGACAACCTTACTGTTCCCTCTGCCAGAGATTCTCCCACAGCTTTGCCGCGCTGCCTCTTTTCTTGTTCAAGAACATTCTTGGAGAGGCCGTCCTTGACCACCTCCTATCAAGTATCCCTAGTCACTCCCTGTCATGTCAGCCTGTCTTATTTTCCACACGACAATTTTCACTATTGAAATTATCTTACTCATGTGCTTGTTTATAGTTGTGTTTCCACTCCAGAATGAGCGCTGAGTGACAGCAAGGATCTTGTGCCTCTTCTGGCTGCCATGTCCCAAAGTATATAACAATGCCAGGCAGAGAGTAGGCACTCCAATATTCAAGTAAAACTGAATATAATTAAGGTAACTGGCATGTAAGTAGAAGTTCCAAAACTCACGAAAACAGGTTATTGCCAGATATAAATTATGCGTCACTTTTTTATCTCACTACTAGAGATGAGCTTTAAAAATACTCAGAAGTGGCATAAAACATCTCTCTTTTCCACTCCAAACCTTCATTTCTCTCTCCAGACTATCTCTAAAAAGTTTTTTTTTTGGGGGGGGGGTCTTTTTAAGGCCATACCTGTGGCATATGAAGATTCCCAGGCTAGGGATCCAGTTGGAACTATAGCTGCCCACCTACACCAGCACCACAGCAATGCGGGATCTGTGCCACATCTGTGATCTACACCACAGTTCCGGGCAACGCCAGATTCTTAACCCACTGAACGAGGCCAGGGATCGAACCCACGTCCTCATGGATGCTCGCTGGGTTCGCTAACCTGCTGAGCCATGACGGGAACTCCCATTTTCCTTCATTTTAAATTATTAATTCAGCATGAATGGCTTTTAAATCTACTTCTAGCCCTGTTCCCTCCCTCTGCATCCCCACCCCTCACCCCGAGAAGAATTCTGGCCTACTTCTATATACTGCAACACTTTCACTTCCGTTTCTGCCGTGACATCAGATTCAGCACATGGAAAAAGCTGAAATTAGTATCTCTCCAGCAAAAATCTGTTTCTCCTACCAGCCTTAACACTTTTACCAACCATCCTCCAGATACCCAGAATTAAAAGCTAAAAATTATCCTGATTATGAAATTCAACAACTGGAAGGGAGATTAGAAAACATCAAGTGAAGGGGTCTTCAAGCTTTTTTTAAACTGTGTTAGCCTTTTTTCAAACAAAAGCTCACAGAGAAGTCTGATATGTGAAACAGATGAACGTGCAGTTGTTCTGGGAGTTAAACTGGTGGTCTCTGAAGAAAAACTTCAAAAAGAGCCCTTGATCTGGTCCAAACATCCCCACTCCCCTTCAACATACAGAAAATCATGGAGGAGACAAACAGTCCAGAGAGCGTAAAACTTCTTCCCAGGTAGAAATAATTCGCCCCCCAAGATGTCACAGTTGGCACCCAGAAGAATGCTTAATACATAAAAAGCGCCTAGAAGTCAATGTTCTGGAAGACAAATATTACCTCCATGCATATTATAACAAATGATTATTAGTTGTTTTTTTGTCTTGGGTTTTTTTGTTTTGTTTGCTTTTTAGGGCCACACCTTTGGAATATGGAAATTCCTAGGCTAGGGGTCGAATAGGACCACAGCCAGAGCAATGCAGGATCGGATCCCCGTCTGCGACCTACACCACAGCTCACATCAACACCAGATCATTAACCCACTGAGAGAAGCCTAGGATCGAACCAGAAATCTCACGATTCCAAGTTGGATACATTTCCACTGGGGGAACTCCAGGTGTTTTAAATTGATACATTTCATACATGACTTATTGGTTGGCATGGGAAGAAATATTCAGAGTTTAGATAGCAATTACTAGCTTCTAACAACAGATTTATCTTCTTCTAGTGGAAGAAGGCAAGCATAGGTCCAGTGAAAAGAACTGTGGGAGAGTGAATACAAGACAAGGTCTCAGTTCTATAGGCCCTGTGGCTTCAACTGTCTAGTTCTGAGCGTGGTTTTCAAATTCTTTGGACTTCATCAGTTTCATCGTTAATATTAATGTGTGATGAGACATGTTCTATAACTCTTTCAGTCTACGACCTGCTATTACACCATGCTGGAGTATTTCCCTTGAACTCCTGCATCTACAAAAGGTTAGTATCACAAGTTGGAGACAAATGGGAAGCGAACAAGTCATCCTTCAAGCGTCTTTTGAGTATCTACTATCAAATGGCAGCTACTGTGCTGGGCATCGCATGAGACATGCAGGGATGGTAAGAAAAAAGGATAAGATCTCCCCTCAATGAGAAAACAGCCAGAGGAAGAGCGAAGCAAGTAATTATCCGGCAGAGAGGCAAATGCTGAAGGAGGGCTGTACCAAAGCCCAAGAGGCATAAATGAGCAGCTTATGAAAAGTAGGAAAGGCTTTGCTAGGTTGGAGTAGACGACAACTGACTTTAGATTTCAATGACAAATATGAGCTGAGCTGAGCACCGAGGAGTGGAAGGTGCCCTCTGTGCCCTCCCCCAAAATCACATTTTAAATTGCCTTATACTTTTAAATTAATACAATCAGCATTCACTGTAACAAAAATCATTCACCATCTCACACAATTTTCAGAGTTTATGAGGAAACAAAAATTAAGTCAATTTCCTTTACTAAATATTATTTAACAATTGGAACATTTTCAAGGGCACATATGAATACACCCCAAGTAGAGGCAGCACGTCACTTAGGCACAATAATCTAAGAGGGGGTTTCAGACAACCCTGCCCAGGCTCAGGGCTGTGCAGCACCTGGCAGACAAGGTGGCAAAGCCCCTATAAATAGTGATGATTCACTAACATGACATAAATCAGGATTTTAAATCACCAAAAACTAACATTTTGATTTAAAATCACAAATCAGTGCCATTAAAATTCATCAGCAGACCCCAGCACATAAGTAATGAGATCATATCAACTCATATCTTATGACCAAAAGGAAAAGGTGGTTTTCTAAATGGTAATTTAGATTGGACAAATAACACACTGTATCAAGTTTTGTAGCCCTAGGCCATATTTTGCTAAAAACAAAGGTACATTATGCATGCCTAAAGAAAACAGTGAAAATCAGAGCAATTAATTTCCCAGCTATGTTTCCCATAAAAAACCATCACTGCTATGATTTGCTTACAGCACACAACTTTTTTTTTTGCATCTTACAATGATCTAAGTGTGTAATAACTTGCATATTTCACTAAGATGTAATATCCTTCAAAACATCCTTATAGTGAAAGTTTTCCAAAAAAATTATTGATCTCTGGAATGTCTCATGTTTTAAAATTACTGACAAATCCTTTCCTATTTTCTTTGCAGTTAGAAATAATTCTTCTTGATCACTAGAGTGTAAAGAGGTGTAAGCGTACAAAGACTGAGTATTTTCTTAAAGACAAATGTCCCAGTTGACACAGGACATTTCCCATAATGTTCCCAAAACAATCATTAGGAGAGCTGTCACCGGGATCCTAAAAATACACCTAAGAAAACAGCTATTAATTGGCCTCAGTTTCGGAGAGCACGAAATTTCCGTACGTGCTCCTTCGAATTATTTTCAAATACTTTTTAAGCTAACTCCTCTCATTATTGGTGGAGTCCTTTGTGCTTCTTGCCAGAATCTAGGAACTTTTTCTCAGGTGGATCTGCTTCCCTGCCAATGTGTTTGGGGGCCATTCTCTTCGTTTGCAGCAATAAGCAGCTCTCTTCTGTTTTCCTTCACTGACCTCACCTTGGCGGCAAGGTGCTACGAAAAGAGCAATGCCTAGTAACTCAAGGAAGCCAGTGTTTCCATTCTGTGGGGAAGAATCACGAAGGACCCAGGATCCAACTGGAGTGGCGCGGCTCCCAAGGAGCAAGGCACCGCACCGGACAACTTCCAGAGAGTCTTCTTACATGTGTGAGATCCAGCATCACAAGGGACAGACAGAAATACAGAGCCAGGGCAGAAACGGGGACGAGCAGACTGATGAGAACAAGAGACAGAGACAGAAGAGGAGAGACGGGGCGCGTAGGAGCAGAAAGTCAGTCTCTAAAGGAGACAGCGAGGGTGGAAGCTAAGGAGACAGAGAGGGAGGGATACCCGGCAGAGCCAGAGACAGAGAAAGGGCTGGGAAGAAAGAGAAAGCGAGAGAGAGACGGGGTGGGGAGAGGGGGAAAGAGAGCAAGGCAGGAAGAAGGTAGAGAAACACTAAGGTGAAAGGGACAGCCAAAGACTGGGGGACAGAGACAGGCACCAGCAGCAGCGAGCCAGGTCCCAGGCGCCGGGCACTCTCTCCCGCGGGAAGGCTGGGTCTCAGAGGCATCCGGGGCAGGTGGCTCCTCATGGAGCTGGGAGCCCGCGGGTCCCGCATCAGTAGGCTCGGCGCCTCCGACTGGCCGGGCACCCCCAGCTTCCCCGACTCCAGAGCTGCCCTCCGGCCGCATCCCTCCGCCCGCAGGTTCCGTCTCCCCGCGTCCTTCCTTCCCCAATTCCAGAGCACGTGTCCCGCCGGCGGCGCCTCTGCCCCCACTCCTTGCTGGCTCCGGCACAAGGTCTGAGGGTCCCGGCAGAGCAGCCCGCACACAAAGCCCAGGTGCCGCCGGCCCATGGCCGTGTGGCTCGCTCTCCTCTCCCCGCCAGCGCGCCTGTTCGCGCCCTAAAGGACCGCCGCCCGCCCAGCCCAGCGCCCAGCTACCGCCAGTCCCGCGTCACTCCCCGCCTGCCTGCCCGCTCGGCCGCCCGCCCGCGCGCGCCTTACCCGCCGCTGCGCCCCGGCACTGGCGTCCTCCACGCCGCCGCCCCGCGGTCCCGGGTCCCCGGCCCGTCCTGGCGCCCCGCAGGCCCCGCGCCCACTCCGCGCCCGGCCGCGCCGTCAACTTCTGGCCGCCGTGGCCGCTCTGCCGCCGCCGCCGCCGCCGCGGGACTTTTTTTTCCCCTCTCACTCCTCGGCTGCCTCTGGAATTTTTTTTTTTTTTTTTTTTTTTTTTTTCACTTGCCCTCTCCAGCTCCCACTAGTGATTGGAGACTGAGAGCCAAGTACTTAGCGCAGGGATTACACTTCTCGATGCACTTGGAGCCGCCCCAGCGCCGCCGCCCGTGGAAGGAAGGGTGAGCGGACTTGGGGAGCCCGATCCCGCCATCGTCCCCTGCATCAGGGGACACCTCCCAGCTCAGCCTGCAGCACAGTGCCTCACCTCAATTTTAATCACAGATGCCTTCTTGGTCATGTCTAAGAAGGGGTTTCCAAGAGAAAAACAAACAAAAAAAACCACCTAGGTTTGAGGAATAAAGATTCCTGGGATTACTGTACATGGAGAGCTGGAAGGGGCTCCCAAAGATGACCTAGAGCAGCGGACTGAAAATTTTCAGGGCCATAGACACTTTCGAGACATTGATTAAATGGTAACACACCTCGTCAAAAATAGCCTTACACGTCAAGTTATGCTTGCAGTTCTGGACAGGGAGCATACGGAACCCCAAAACATAGCTGGGCCTCCTAGGGAAATGAGTATCTCCATTCTTCAAATATTTTCAAATTGTGGAAAACATAACAGGTAAACAAAAAGAAAACGCCTTCTGTTTTTATTTGATGAAATTTTACAAGTAGCATGTTTATTTTGGAGAAGTATGGAACATCCGTACTTTGCGATTTCCTTGCTAAGTCTTTATGCTGAAACATCTTCTAAGAAGGTAAATATAAATGAAGCTAGTTCAGTGTTTCAGGAGACTTGGAGAGAGTAGTTAACTTTAAAACGAGCCATGTTGCCGACTGTATCTCCCAGGGAGATATCTAATGACTTCCAAATATTTTTTTCCTCCCAATGCCTTTCAGCAGCCCATCCTCCAGAATTAATTTCCTCCTTTTGTAAAATGTTTCCATCTTCCAGATATACTGATAACCTTCTCTAGTTGCTATCATATGATTCAAACAGTTTAACATAATTTCACTCTGATGTGATTTTCCAATTTTTTTTCACATCTATTTCTATTACCTAATTCTTAAGCTACCATTTTCTTTCAAATCCTCCCTTTTCTTAAATTATTCCCACTAAATGATATTATATTAAACATTGACTAGAATCCTTTGAACTTAGGAAAATAAATTCAATTGTATATAAATGTATTTTATGCAACTTCCACTTAGGAGCCAGTGGAGCTCCATTTATTGATGAGTCTATGAAATGTGGGCATGTTTTTCCCAAAGACATGTTAGTGTTCCCTACAAAACTCTGTAATATACCTGAACCATGGTATTATCAGGACTAACCTGCATTCTGGTTCCCAGTGCCAGACTGAGAGGAAAATTGTGTTTAACATGTAACATTACAAATTTTTCAAAACAATCAGCCATTTGTCATTGGCATCATCTGACCTCTCTTACTCACCCTTTATTCTAGTCCTTGGTACCAGTCATCATTTCACTGTCCCCTGAATCCCAAGGCAGAATCCATACTTTGTTTTACCCTTAACTACCAAGTCCTCTCTGCTGGTAAATTACCTTCCTCTTTGTCCTTGAATTTCCTTTGTCTCCATCTTCCGACATTAACTAGGTTTAAAGAGGAACCAAATCTGATTGAACTGGTCCTCTCTAGTGTGTGAATTACTGGTAACTTTTATGTGACAAACATTTTTTCCTCTTAGAGCTTCAGTCCTTATAAACTGCAGTAAAATAAAAGAGACATGGAGAAGGATTGGAGCAGGGAGTGTTTGGTTTGTCCATATCTTTTCAGAAGCTGTACTAAGAATTGGCTTTCCTTGGCTTCACTATAAACAGGTTATCTCCTAAACTTCTATTGGGCATATGATATTAGTCCAGGGAATGCTGGTTATCTCTGGGTAGTGAAGACAGAGATGAAATGAGATATTTTTAAAATTCCAAAATCAGAGAAATAAAGAAATTTTTATAGGTTTTCCTTTTTTAAAAAAGCACTCTGGTTGAGAGAATTAGAGAGGACACATCAAGTAAACTGAGGTGGACCTTAGAAGGTAGCATTCCAACAGTCAGGCATGACGAATTTGGGGTATAAGCCATTTGACAACCTGCTTTTATTGAGTACCTATGGCCTGCCATGCATTGGTGTTTGAGATTTAAATTCTATCTATTCTTTCTTTAAATTCATAAGAGACAATGGCATGTTATAATATATGTATAATTAGAATATTCCATGAGAAGCACAGTAATCAATACATGAACACACATGTCAGTACAGAAAAAGGAACTATTCTGCCTGGGAATGGCAGGAAAAATTGCACATAGAGTGGTCACATTTTATCAGGGTCCTGACAGGTCTTCAGAGACCAAAGAGCAGTTAGAAAAAGAATAAGCATTCTAAGTAGATGGAACCAAAGGAAAAGGCACAGTGCATCACGGGAGAAGCTGGTAGTTCAGGGAAGGTTATGAGGAGAAGGTGCGACAGCTGAATCTCAGGCTAAGTGGGGTTCAGAAGTGACCTTGTCAGATCTGCCAATGAAATTTTCCCTGTTTGGTTTAAAAATCTCTGATGCTTCCCATCACCTAAGAGTTAAATGGTGGTTTGGGACTTTCAGAAGATCATTTAGAGGCACGCAGAATGGGAGAGATGGAAGCACAGCCCCAATTAGGAGTTTATTGTGTAAAGAGCTGAACGAAGGTAGCAGTGTGGCCACCCATCACTAGCAGACTGGAATACCTCACATAGACAAGCTGATTCCCTGACCTTGCAGCTTGGGATGGCAGTGTCTTTAAAGGCAGTAGGGACCCTTCAAGGAGGAGCTATTGAGGAGAGGAGGCAGCAAAGGCTCACTTTGGGTAGGATCACCGATCTGAGCAAAAGCACCATTTCTTTTCATCCAATTGTAAAAGTAAATCATCTGAAAGTGCCAAGTATCTCAGGAGAAGACACCAGGGCAGCAAAGGAAAGGACTGTCACAGAATTTGCAGGCTTATTTCCCATCGAGGAAGACATTTTACCCAACTCTGCCGGACTCAAACTATTTAGGGCATTTACATGCAGCTACTAAACAGGACAGACCTGAGAAAATGACTCGGTGAACTTGCTTCTGTTTTCCTTTTCCCCTTTGTGTTTCGTCTTCATTGATACCCTTAACTCCCACATCTTTCCATTTTCCACCTCCCCCTCTTTCTCAACTATCAAGGATCTGACCACTCGTATTTTATCATAAGCCAAGGTATGCTGTGCTAAATAATGTTCCAGAGTGTGTGCTTTTAAGTTATTTCTCTCTGGATGTGACATAAGATTGTCTCGTTTTTGAGAGATAGTTTAGGAATCCCGTAAAAGAAATATTTCAGAAAGAAGAAATCTTTCCCTCTGACTCGTATTGCTGTGGTTGTCTTAGAACCCACTGCTACATACCCAAAATAAGAGATTATACTTTCACTTGGAGGAATTAAGTCCCTGGCTTTTTAATGTAAGAATGTGTAAGTATTGGCAAAATGTGTAGCTTATATAATAGACATCAAATTGCTTAATTACCATGTGCTGTCCACACTACCATGTACTTCATACCTAAGTCTCATAACAAGGCAGGCACTATTTTACAGATGAGGAAATTAAGGCACAGCAAAAGTTAAGTAAGATGCTCAAGGCCACGCTACAAAGTGAAAGAGGCAAGACATGAACCCAGGCAGAGTGGCTACAGCATCTCAGACTTATTCTGTCTACAGAACTACCCTATAGCAGTGAGAACATTTTTAAGTATCTGCTAACAGATACTAGACAAAAATGCCTCAAGATCTTGAATCTAAGAGAATACATGAGCCAGACCCTGGAAAGCAGGGAAAGGCAAAGGACTTGAATTCTTCATACCGTGTCAAACAGTTTCCTAAGCTTCTTAGACAGCCAGCCCCTGGGTTACTAGCTGGTGATGCCAGGAACATGAAAAGCAATAGGGTCTGTGGCTTTCATAATATTCCTCTCTAGGTTAGCACTTCATGCCTTTGGCTAGGCCCTCTGCCAAGTTGTAAACGTCCTGAGAATCCCCCCTTCCTTGTCTTTTACTGCTCTCCTCAGCCACATTTAAAACACACACACACAATTTTGCTAGCTAGATAAGGGTGAGTTTATCTCCAAGTCAGAATTTTTCACATTGTATAGCAGACTGCATCATAAGGCAGAGAGATTTCCATCACAAGCATTCAAGCAGAGGTAGAGGTGGAATATTATGGAAAAGGTTCTTCCAGTGGGTAGGAAGGCAAATCAAAAATCTCTAAGACTTTCTACTTTCTAAATCTGCATTTAACATAGTTAAGGTAAATGATTTAAAATATTAACACAAATACGAGATAAACATGACATATGTGATTCATATAAATATTGATGTTCATAGTATTACAGTGGCTATTAATAACATTAATGTGAATGTGTTGATAATTCACTCTGATGTATGTCACTAATAATCTCACAATTAAAATACAAATTACTTCCATACTTGTATCCTAAAACTTCTACTGTATTTTCTGTTCTCTTTAAACAACTGTGACTGCACACAGTCAAAAAAATAAAATTCTAGTTCTAGAACTAGATTAATTTTGTCTAATATGTAAGTTCAAGAAAAATAGAATTCCTCAATTGAAACAGAAATAAGCATAAAAAAATCTGAAGTAGAAATGCTAAAGTGATTTTACTTTCTTTTGCTGTCAGCATTGTTCCAATTTTTCTTAATAAGAGCAGACATAATATCTACCTATTTATATGCTGCCAAATTATCCAGGGCCTGATACAAATTAATCCCTTTGAAATTGGATTTGAATACAATGTCATTTCATTTCAATTTTTTTAAATTTCTAGAGCCCGAGCATCTTTTTTTTTTTTTTTCCCAGAACCTTCCTGAACCATACACCTACATAATTCCTAAAACTGGAAAATGAGGAAAAAATTCGGCCATGAAACTTATAAAAATTCTTACATCTGTTTCTTTGGAGTCTCATGTTCCTGAGGACTTTTTCCTTCTAAAACGACCTGCCAACCTTGGAACTTCTCAGTGTTTTCCTGACTCACAGTATATTTACAGTGTGTGTCTCAGCAAGAAATATACAGCCACTTACTTCCTTCTGTACTAGCAAAAAGAACAGAAAAGGTAGGAAATAAAAACAGATGAAGAGCAAGCTTCCAATTAAACTATCTGAAAAGAATGGTGCTGACTCATTCACTAAAAGCCTGTTCTTTCAATCCATAGAATTGTTTTAAGCTAGTTGAGAAAAGAAGTTTAACTTCTGTTCCATGAGTTGTTTTGTGCTTTATATAAATTCCCAAGGACTTTACACGGTGTGAATGTCAGAACCATATTGAATGTAACTGCATGAACTAAAAGAGGACATTTTAAATCCTTATTGACATTCCTAATTGCAAGAATATCACATGCTTTGAAATGACACAGTGTGAAGACATTCATACTAGGGCATTGAAAGCTATGTAGATTTCAGTATAGCACAAAATAAAATAGTCGATTATCTCCAAGGCATAGTGCAGGATAAAGCCACAGTCTTCCTTGGCAATCTTCAGCAAATCCTGAAAGTTTCACACTACTAAGGGAAAGGGAAATGACGGAACTGAAGTCTAAGGAGGAAAGCACCACGAGTCCTTCAAGTGAAAACTAACAGTATCGTGGAAACAAAAAACCAAGGAGGAACTGTGAAGAAACTACCATCTAAAATGTATCTTGGAGTTCCCGTTGTGGAGCAGTGGTTAACGAATCCAACTAGGAACCATGAGGTTGCGGGTTCGTTCCCTGGCCTTGCTCAGTGGGTTAAGGACCCGTCGTTGCCATGAGCTGTGGTGTAGGTTGCAGACGCAGTTCAGATCCTGCGTTGCCGTGGCTCTGGTGTAGGCTGGCAGCTACAGCTCCAATTAGACCCCTAGCCTAGGAACTGTGGGAGCAGCCCTAGCAAAGGCCAAAAGACAAACACACACACTCAAAAATTAAATTAAAAAATAAAATAAAAAATAAAATGTATCTTTACAGGAGTTCCCTTGTGGTGCAGTGGAGTCAGGACCTGGTGTTGTCCTCACTGCAGCAGCTCAGGTCACTGCCTTGGCTGGCTTCAATCTCTGGCCAGGAAACTTCCACATGCTGCAGTCATGGCCACAAAACTAAATGGATCTTTTCTTTCTGGCAGAATGCTGTTTGAACACACATATAGGATTTGTGATTTTTTTCAGGTAGCACTATTCATGAAGCTCGCTATTTACATAGTAAGTCAGAATACAGGAAATGCTGAAGTTCCAGTTATAACTCACATGCTCACAAAATGCTGAGGTTCTCGTTTCCCTGCAGAGTAAGTCCATGCATCCCAATAGGACCATCATTGGCCCATCACCATCTGAGCTCAGCATCCCATTCTAGCCACATCCCCTGCGAAACACTCACACACTACTTGCCAAGTATCCTCACACCTCCCAGTTCCTCTTGGCTAGTATACCATCTGGCCCCCTGACTACTGCCCCTTCTTCACTTGAGGTTCACCTTCTAGAACCAAGTCAAACATTTTTCCTCTCACCAAACCTGTCTTCATTCCCCCAGGCATATTGGTCACTACTTCTCATACTTCCAACATTACCACACAAACACACACACACATTTTTTTTGCCTTTTCTAGGGCCACTCCCACAGCATATGGAGGGTCCCAGGCTAGGAGTCGAATCAGAGCTGTAGCCGCCGGCCTACACCTGAGCTGCAGCAACGCCAGATCCAAGCCGCGTCTGCGACCTACGCCACAGCTCATGGCAACGCCGGATCCTTAACCCACTGAGCCAGGGCAGGGATTGAACCCACAACCTCATGGTCCCTAGTTGGATTTGTTAACCACTGAGCCACGACGGGAATGCCAACACACTCATATTTTATACCTTTTTCTATTCTTAACACATAGCATAGTGCCTAGCACATAATAGACGCTCCAAAAATTCCCACCATGGCGCAGCCGAAATGAATCTAACTAGGAACCATGAGGTTGCAGGTTCAATCCCTGACCTCACTTAGTGGGTTAAGGATCTGGCATTGCTGTGGCTGTGGCGTAGGCCAGCAGCAATAGCTCCATTGAGACCCCTAGCCTGGGAATCTCCATATGCCTCGGGTGTGGCCCTCAAAAGACCAAAGGAAAAAAAAAAAAAAACAATGATAATAGACTCTCCATATATAAAACTATTAAACTTCATGGTTACAGAAGATTCCTGAGGCCAGATTTTTGAACCATTTGTAGATTTCCAGCTGCACAGCCACTCAAAAAAGGCCTTTGCGACAATTAACATCCTGCATGTGGGTTGTACGGGCAGCAGCGTATATGGGGTTTTGCTTGGGATTTATCAAAAAAAAAAAAAAAATTGAAAAGTGAAGAAAATTTAAGAGAAGGGGGGAAACCCCCCCCAAGTTTATTTCCTGCAAGATCAGGGCAAGCAGTAGCCCAGCACAAAAGCACAAATTGGCTGGGCCGAGCTGTCCTGTGGGTTAGGTATAGGGCGGGGAAGAGCCTCGAAGATGGAAGTTCAGTCAGGCATGGGAGTGACTGTCTCTGGGGCAACATTTCTTCATTCCTTGCTCAGGAATTCAAAGACTATTATCTTCGCCGAATCAGGGTGCTAAAACCAAATACCTACCACGGACCGAGTGGCTTAAACAACACATTCATTCTTCACAGTTCTAGAGGCTGGCGTCTGAGATCAGGGTGCTAGCAAGGCCAAGATTTGCTAAGGGTTCTCTTCCCGGCTGCAGATGACCGACTTCTCTCAGGGATGAAGGCAAAAGCTCTGGTTCCTTTATCCGCCACATAAAGGCGCTAGTCTCATTCGTGAAGCCTTCACCTTCCTGACCTAGTCACCTCCCAAAGGCCCAATCTCTTCCTACCATTAAGGGTTAGGATTCAACATCTGAATTTGCAGACAGACATTTCATTCCTAACAACTAATCATCTCTAAATGGTAAAAAAAACAGCCATCAGATCATTCTGCCGAGAAGGTTAGATTTTCAAAGCATCCATGTCTGAACACAGTGTTTCAAGATATTTTTCTGAGGCAAATGAAAGCTCCTTCAGAACACAGACACAAAACCCAGCACATATTAAGGATGTGATAAATACATGATGAATGAGAGAATAACATATCATGACAATGAATATCAAATTCATAGCATTACTGTTTCAGCCAAGTGCGCTTATGGAAGAATAACACAACGATTCTTCTCACACACACTCCTATTATAGGTAAAAATAATGAAATTTAGGGGTGAACTGAAATAACAAGGAACGGTAATAATATAGTATAAATAAAGGTGATTACTTGTTTATTTAGTATGTACCCGGTACTACAGCATTTATTTCAGCTCATTTCATCACAAATGCTATTAAAACCATCATTTTACAGATGAAGAAAATAAGCTTTTGAGAAATTAACTTGCTCAGATACAGAGCTGGCACATTTTGGAGCAGATATTTAAACCCAGGTCTTTTAGGATAAAGAGCTCACCTTCTCCACCAGAACACCTGCCTCCCTGCCCCCCACCCCAGATCGTCTGAATACTACCACACATTTGAAGTTCAAAGTGTCAGAGTTCCCTTCAGGGCTCAGTGGTTAACAAACCCAACTAGGAACCCTTGCTCAGTGGTTTAAGGATCCGGTGTTGCCGTGAGCCGTGGGGTAGGTCACCAAGGTGGCTCGGTTCCAGCACTGCTGTGACGTAGGCCCGCAGCTGTAGCTCCAGTTCAACCCCTAGCCTGGGGAACTTCCACATGCCCTGAGTGTGGTCCTAAAAAAAATAAATAAAAATAAAAAAGTTCAAAGTGTAAGCTGATACATGGATTGACTAAAATACTTCTCACCTTATCATTTAGCTCATTTTGCTGTTAGTAATAGACCTTTCTAGAACCATGGACTTATCTCGGAACGTGGTTCTATTGGAAGGCTACAAAAGTAAACAGATATTTTACCATCTGTTTCACTGTCTTCAAGTTACTTAACCGCTGCTACCTATGGGACATGGTGTCACAGACAATGGCATGTTCATGACAAAACTACCATGCAGACACCACAGAGGACTTTCACTATCTTTTGATGTTAAAAATATCACTTTTCTTTTCTTTTATGGTCACACCTGTAGGATATGGAAGTTTTTGGGTGAGGGGTTGAATTGAAGCTGCAGCTGCTAGCCTATGCCATCGTAACACCAGTTCCCAAATGCATCTGGCAACATACTTCACAGCTGGGGACTATTCCAGATCTTTAACCCACTAAGCAAGGCCAGGGATCAAACCCGTATCCTCGCAGAGACTACATTGGGTTCTTAACCTGCTGAGCCACAACAGCAATTCCCCAAGATACCATTTTCATGTTTGATTAAAATTCTAACATTAGCAGGGAGTGAGGAAATATTATAGCTTAGGATCCCCTTTTGTTTTGTTAAAAGTTTTAAAGCATTAAAATTATATTGGATTTTAAGTTTTCATTTCCTTTTTCTCCTCTACAATTTGCTAAACTTCTTGAAGTCAAGACTGTATCTTTGTATTTTTGTGTCGGCAGCATTTAGCATACTCTGTGGCATATGAATCAAGGTTAATACATGTTAATGAACAGGTAAGTAAATCACATAATTCTAGACCCATTTTGGCATCATACTAATTTTTCTGACCTATGTGTATTAGGGATATACATACATGTCAAAATGAAAAAAAATAAATGTAGTTCAGTTATATTGATACTATGACCTAAGTTCTGGAATAGGGACAGAGAGAGCATCCTTCAGACTCCACATATCAGTTCTGCAAAACAGAAGGGGGTCTCAAAACTCACAGAAAGCCTGGGTACATTGGGTGACCATCGACTACTGTGCACATTACACGGAAACCAGATACAGTAGTTGGAATGGTGTTAACAAGCCAAGAGACACTGAACAGGCATGAAGAATATTCCCTGAGCAGTGAGAAATCCACCTGGAGAAAGACCACTCATTCATAAAACTATCACCTTATGCTACCCATGCCAACTGTATATATATATATATATATTTTTTGAAGAGAAAGCCATTGACGAAAAAGTTAATGATTATGAAGGCTTTTAATAACTTCCCAATCATTGGGTAGGGCATTTTACATGACTGTTTACTCTATCTGCAACTCACTATAATCGTAAGATTACCTATAGTTCTTCATTTATAAATTGCACGATTTTGTATTTGGTATCTAGCAAACCAAGGGCAGAGAAGGGTATTGCATAAAGTTAGCATGGAGATAGCCAAGGTATTAATCGAGATACTGTTTGTGTGGACGCTGTTGTTGTTTTAATGACCTTCACACTCCAGGTTGACATCCCCTTGGGAGTGTGCTTATGTGATGCTCATAGGGAGGTGGCAAGTTCGGGAATCCCATTCCCTACAGCCTCTAGCATCTATTACCCCCAAAATATATTAACCTCAGACTTCCTTACCAATCTGTTTTATCACTGTACTTCCCAATTAATAAGTAACAAATCGAAGGCATCGTTTTCAGTATACACATGAGAAAATAGGCTACTGAATTTTAAAGCAGCATTCATTTCTACATAAACTTACCAGGCTGGACTATATTCCACATATTCATAACATATAATACAGGTATTACAATGTGTGTGTGTGTGTGTGTGTACTTTAACAGATCAAAAGCCTGATACCCAGATTTCCATTTCTTTATAACAACTCCCAGGAAATGATTTAGATCTGGGACCTGCCTAACTTATAAAATGTATACGTAGAATACGTCAATATAACTGTACCAGACTTGGAAACAAACGAAGATTCAGACAGCTGAATTTCCCATATCCTAGCTTTGTACTTCCATAAGTAGAGATAGTTCATTAAACAGCAACTCACAGACTTTTTCTTAAGGCCTTGTCTGTTTTTGTTTTTATTTTCCTGTAAAGCCAAGTCCTACCAAATCCTTTAGTCATGGTCTCTTGTTGCAGTCAAATGGGTGTTAACCAGGAAGGTGAAAAACTTACGACTGCAGCAAGAAAAAGAATTGACGTGTCATGAATTATGGCTCTGTTTGCATTTCTACTTTAACCATAATCGTTTGTTAAACAACAAGTGCTTCTTTTGAATTTCCACCATTGTGTGCATATTATGAACATCTCATCTTTCACCCAGACTCAGCCAGCACTTGAGTTTGTTGACACTCATCATCAAGCCCTAAATCTTATACGAACAAATAACTGGCCTTCATAGGAATAGAAACAGAACCCAGATTCATAAACATGCTAATTAACATTTCTAGTTGCATTGATTCACATTTTTGTTAAGAACAACTTTACGACATGCTAATTATTTAGTTAAAACGTTCTTCTTTATCCCTCAAAGGCTTATCTACTCCTCATGTTTGGCTTAGACAGCCAATCCTATTGATTTTACCTCTAAAAAAAAGCATTCGTATCCTTCACCTGTGGCATATTACTATGTATACGTATCTTTTCCAAGGTCATATTCTAGTTCATGTAATTTCCTCCTCCGTGTTTTTTTTCTTATAGGGGGATTTGTAAGATTTAGGATTCATTTTAATGTGCAGCATATTCTTTCACTTTGGTTTTCCTATGGAAGCCCGTGTATTTTCATAGAAAACACATTAGTAACTCTGTCTTTCTATGTCCTACATCTGGATGGCAGCCTCCTCTAAAAGAGTGCCCTGATGACGTCATCCCCGGACTTTATCGGAACTCCTGAGCAAGCAGGACTGTTAGATGCACTCTCCCGGTAATCAAGTGTAACAGGATAATCAGCAAGATTTTCAAAGAAGTCAGCGTGTTTTTCTCCTCTAATAATGACAATTTATTTGCATCCTTATTTTGAAGAAGTCAGTTTTACTGTGTCATTAAACCAGAAATACAATAACCTGGAAATGTATGGTATAAATTTGTCTGAATCAGTGTGCCTGAAAAGATATACTGAGAAGAGATTCATGAGTCTAATCATCTAAACCAAAGAATACTGAATTCCAAGTTAATTTTCATGTAGTCTTTGTCCATCTAACTTACTTGGTAGAGAACACATACACTAGATAATCTCAACTGTAACCGTTTGCAGTTATGTTTTGGCCCCCTTATTGCAACATATGTAATATAAATAGACAATATGCTGTATGCTGAGGATGTATTAGGCAAGACAAAAACTTGTCTCAATTGAGTTTGTAGTCTGAGGAGGGAATTTAATAAGTAAGAAGTTACTAAACAGTGTGATTTTATACTCATGGTTTATTAGCCACCGTGCTTGATGTCAGGAATATAGCAGTGCGCAAGACACACAGGCCTCTGCCCTGATAAAGGTTATGTGTTAAGTCCTAAGATATTATCAAGAAATAGATCCTATCACACAGGAGGTACTTAAGCCAGTCTTTAGGGGATAAGGAGAATGCTGAGACCCCAAATGAAAATAACACTTGGCCAGACAAAGGCTGAGGACAGGCAGTGTCCTGCTGCACAGGCTCAAATGTCAGAAATCATCCTATAGTCAGGGGGCTAGAGGCAGCTCAGTATGGCTGAAGCAAAGCATGAACAACAGGCATCTGTGAAAGCAGAGGAAAGCAAAGTCATCAGGAACAAGGTCATGAAGGCATCATAAGGTGGAGAAGTGTAGAAGCTGAGGCAGGCTACCTGTGTTCACATCGTGGCTCAGACACAAGCTCTGTCTTTCCATTATCAGCTTGGTTAACTTGACACTCCTATTTCATATTCTCTTTCCCTGGAGAAGTTTGTTGTTATGGATCAGATAAGGAACTTGTACAAGATTTAGGAGATGGATATAGAGCAGCAGCCACTATCCTGTGAAGGTCCACACGGTGGGATGCAGTGATAGACAGACCAAGAGGAGCCTGGAGGGTTCCAGCTTGTCTCTTTCCTCGGTTCCACTCCTTCCAGCTCTTCATCTCCTCAACTCAGTCTCCCCTGACTAAAAGCAGCCCTAGGACCATCCCCAGATGCTTGACTGCAGACCCACAGAGAGAAGAGCTCTCACCAACTCATCTGCAGGCACCCTCCCTGTCCCACCTGAGTGGCTGGATGTGCTTGGTTTTTCTCTTGGCTTTTCCTTTAAGACCTTCCTCCCCAGTATCTCATCATACTATATAAATTCATACTGTGATAAATCCCTTATCCCCGAACTCACAGTGGATCTGTTTCTGGACACATTACATAACCTCTCCACACCTGTTGCTCTTACAAGGGGATGAGGGTGGTTAGAATAGTATCCACTTTATGGGGTTGTCTTGAGGAAAGAATGTATGCTCACTAAATCACAGTCACTTTCAGGAGTTTATATTTGACCTTGAGGTGAGTGCAAAGTCAATAAACGATTTTTGATGAGAAAGTGACAGGACCAGAATTATTTCAGAGCAAGAATCTGAGCGAAATGTGGAATACAGATCTGAGGGGAACAAAGAAATATTTGCAAGCCTGTCACAGCAGTCAGAATTTGAGACGTTGGTCTTACCTAAGGGAATGACAGTGGGACTAGAGATCAGTGGACAGATTCAAGATTCAAGAGCCCTAAAAACTTAAAACAGTGTCTTTCTGTTCGACTTATCTTGTTAACATAATTCCCTCAAGGTCCAGCCATTTTGTCACAAATGGCATTATTTCCACTCTCTCTCACTTGTATATGGAATCTAAAAGGGCTGAACTCATCAAAACAGGGTAAAATGCTGATTACCAGGAGCTGGGGTTGAATAGGGAACAAGAGAGGTGCTGTCTAAGGATACACATGTGCAACTCATCCTTCAAGAAGCCCAGGAGATCCAATGCCCAGCCCAGGGATCACACACAATGTTGTACTGTAAACATCAAACTTGCTCAAAGACTAGATTTCCAACCCAAAAAGGAAATCATACTTATGTACGTGATAGAAGTGTTAGCTAATGCCGCAAGGGCAACCATATGGCAATATACAAGCATACTGAATCAACTTACACCATGTTATAGGTCAAATATATTTCAATCAACATTAAAGTAAAGAACACATATACAAAGACAGTAGAAATGACGTAACTTGGTAAATGATTAAATATGAGAATAGAGGAAAGAGACAAGAAAGGTTATTTTCAGGCTTCTAGTTTAAGACATTAGGTGGAACGTAATGCCATTCTTCTGAAGCACTCAAAGTGGAAGAAGAACTCATTTGGTGAGCAAGTAAGTGATGAAACTTAGCTTCGACACAATGAGCCTGAGGTGTCCATGAGACATCTAATTGGACATATTTAGAAGCAAGTTGCTTGTGCTGGAGAGTTGACTGGAGATCAGACCGGAATTGCTGTCCCTTGTTTTTCCATTATACTTAACAAAGTCAATGTGCTTCTGATAAAGATAAGCAACTGAGAGGCTGAGATACTGGGAGTTTTTTTAATCTACTTTTTGGCCTCATGAAACGTTTACACTCAAACTCCGAGGACCCTAAAAAGATTTTGTTCACATAAATTTATACGATGAGACTTTTAAATTCAATTTTCAATTAAAAGTTATTAATTCATTTCAAAAATAATAAATCATTACATGTTAACATAAACATTTATGAAAAGTAGCTTTTCTAAGCTGCCAGTTTTGGGGTTTTTTAACAAAAACTTAGAGATAAAAATAACATGCTTTTGGCTTTTTATGAAGTGCAAATTTGGCTTAACAGGAGGTAGCTGAAGCCATGTACCTTTTCTACATTCAGCCTATTGCAGTATCACACATCGTGTAGGCTCTAGAAAGCTCTACCGTGCCCTTGGGAGAGAGTGATTTAAAAAAAAAAAAAGAAGTGATAAAAAAAGGAAATAACATCTTAAAATTATTATAAACATAGTTTTGCCTTCATGGATCCCCTGGAAAGGTCTCAAAGAAACCCAGGATCTCTTTGAAAACTACTCTTCTTTGTGAACATAACATCAAAAGAGATGATGGTTTAGGATGGGAGTGGAGAAGAAGAAAGAGAAAACTCTTTAATGAATTAAAGGCAGTGATGGACAGTAACCGAAAGGAAGTATCACATCCGCCTGTTTGTAAATAAGTTCTTTTGTTTCACTTTTACTAGATTCCATAAATAAGTGATAGCAGGTGATATTTCTCTTTCTCTGACTCACGTCACTCAGTCTAAGGGTGGGAATCATACACACACTGCTGTATAAAATAGGTGATTAACAAGAACCTACTGCACAGCACAGGAAAATCTACTCCATAGTTTGTAATAACCTCTATGGGAAAAAAAGAACAGATATATTTATACATATGACTGATGCTCTTTGCTGTACACCTGAAACTAATACAACATTGTATGTCAAGTATACGCCAATAAAATGAAATTTTAAAAAAACAAAGCGAGTATGATATAGCTGAAAGGCCCATAGCTCAAGTGACAAGAGGTCTTTAAAAGAGAGGGAAATTATTAAGTGGTCTTGAAATAGTTTAGGGAAATGAGAGCAATTCAGATCACCTTCTCCAGCCTCTCAATGGGTGGCATCTGGGAGAGAAAGCAGCATTTATAAAAAAGAACCGACTGGACCACTGGGGAAGCAGTGTCTTCTGTAAGACAAGAGTCATGTTTCAACTAATGAGTAACAGAAACATGAATGTTATGTTAATATGATGAGGGAATTTCTGTCCTCTATACAGCAAGGTCCACTATTTGCCTACAAATATCAATTCTCTCTTTCTTCCTTGGAAACCAAACCCTAATACCCAACTGGGCATACTGCCACCCAGAATACATCCTCTATTTTCCAGCCTCCTACATAGCTACGTATTGTTACATAACAATTCCTGCTCACCGAGATATACATGCAAGTGTCATGTGATGCTTCTAGAAAGATCTTAAAGTTCGGAGAAGCCTATTTTTTGCCTTCCTCCTCACTGCTGCAGCAAATACGTACGTGACAGCTTGAAAGGATGATCTAACCAACATATATGGAACTTTGCACTCAGCAGATGGAGAGTACACATTGTTTTCAAGCACACAGAAAGGACTGCCAACATTCTACCACTTGCTGCAAACATTATTGCCTTAGAAAGGACTGCTATCACACAGACCATGAAGGATTTGAACACATCATCTCCCAAATATTCCCAGCATTTTCTTGGTGATTAAAGAAAGGGGAAGTCTTCAGGCCTGTCTAAAAAGGTCATCTCTGTCCGTAGATTGACTGTGCTCCCCAAGGAAATCCTCATCCTTTGAGCAGGAAACCAACAGCTTTAACTCAATTCTAAGGACATTCACCATGCATTAGGGAGAGCAGAGTAACTGGATGCAGGAGGATTTTCAGACCTTCGGAAGAGTCAGGCCCAGCCTAAAAGGATTAAACTTCTGAAAGGGTCCTAGGATCAGGTAATCCAGCAGGCGTTTTATAGAACAAAGCTCCTTACACCAAAGGCCTAAAGATTGCCCGGGGACCTTGTTAAAATGCAGATTCAGTAGATTTTGGGTGGGGTTTGAGATTCTGCATTTTTTTTTTTTTTCATCCACATCCATAGCATATGGAAGTTTCTAGGCCAGGGACTGAATCTGAACCACAGCTGCAATCTATGCCACAACTGCAGCAACACTGTATCCTTTAACCCACTGCACTGGGCCAAGGATCAAAGACTCCACAGTGACCCAAGCTATTGCAGTAGGTTTTTTTTTTTTTTCCTTGTCTCTGTCTTTTCAGGGCCACACCCACAGCCTATGGAGGTTCCCAGACCAGAATATGGAGGGTCAAATCAGAGCTACAGCTGCCAGCCTACACTACAGCCACAGCAACACCAGATCCAAGCCGCATCTGCGACCTACCCCAGAGCTCACGGCAACACCGGATCTTTAACCTGCTGAGTAAGGCTGAGGATCGAACCTACAACTTATGGTTCCTCATTGGATTTGTTTCCACTCTGCCACGACTGGACCTCCCTGCAGTTGGATTCCTTAACTCACTGTGCCACAGCGGGAACTCCTAGATTCTGCATTTCTCATAAGCTCCAAGATGATGCTAATACTGCTGGCTCAGGAACATCATTTTGAGCAACGTGAATAAAAACAATGAGTATGGAATCAATCTGCAGCCTTCATACAGGCCGTGAAACCTAAAGCCTAATTATCAGCCTCAAAATGACTTCTTGCATATATTGTCTACTTAAGAATATTTATTAGAATCTCATTATGTGCCAGAAATATGCTAGATTCCAGAGAAATCTAGCAATGAATAGAACAGAGTCCCTGCGCCTTCTGCATCTTAAGGTTTGCTGGGAAAGCCAACTATTCAAGAATTATACACCTTTCAGTTCTTCCTGTGGCACAATAGGATCAGTGGCATCTCTGCAGCATCAGGACACAGGTTCAATCTCAGCCTTGCACAACAGGTCACAACTATGGCTCAGATCTGATCCCTGGCCCAGGAATGCCAAATGCTGTGGGGCAGCCAAAAAAGGAAAAAAAAAAAAACAAAAACAAAAAGAATGAGGGAAGAGTTCCTGTTGTGGCTCAGTGGGTTTTAAGGACCCAGTGTTTCTGTGAGAATGCGAGTTCAATCCCTGGCCTCACTCAGTGGGTTAAGGATCCTGCATTGCTGCAAGCTCTGACATAGATCACAGAGGCAGCATGGTCCTTATGCTGCAAGTGCAGTGGTAAAAAGAAAAAAAATTAGACAATTTTCTACATTTGGAAAAGGTAAGAGGTTTTTTGTTTGTTTGTCTTTTTAGGGCTGCACCGGCGGCACATGGAGGTTCCCAGGCTAGGGGTCTAATCAGAGCTGAAGCCGCTGGCCTAAACCACAGCCACAGTGACACCAGATCTGAGCCTCATCTGAGATCTACACCACAGCTCATGGCAACACCAGATCCTTAACCCACTGAGCAAGGCCAGGGATTGAACCCGCAACCTCATGGTTCCTAGTCGGATTCATTTCCGCTGCCCCACAATGGGAAGTCCTTTAAGAGGTCTTTACAAAGAACACTATAGGGTTTGCTGATATAATGTTAAAGCAGATGGAAAAAAATAGAATGATCAGAGATTGCTTCCCAGTTCATGTTTCCCAAACTCATCTACAGATTAAACGCAAATCTAACCAACACTCAAAGTATCACGAAGGAACATGAACTTGACATGCCATTTCTACATCGATAGGAAGGTGAAAACGGCCAAATCACTACCAAGAAGCAAGAACATGCGTAGGTAATTAATAGCAATATAGAGCTATAGGAACTAATGCAGTCTGGTTTTGGTACAAATGTGCCCAGACCGACATGCCTATACAAGTGCGAAACTTGATTTTAAGTAGAACTTGCATTGAGAACAGTGGGGACAGACGAACTTTATAGTAAATGCTGTCAAGACCTTGGATGGACATATGAGAAGAAAAAAAGGAAAGAGACAAGGAGAGAGAGGGAAAAAAAAAGGCAGGGAGAAAAAGGTTGAGAGCAAGAAAGAGGGATGGAGGGAAGGCGAGAGACAAAGCCAAGAAGTAAGTTGGCTTAATCACCGACATCCAGATAGATTAAAATTTAAATGTGAAACAAAGATAAAAGGGAGATTATTTTCAGGATGGGCAATATCTTTAAAAAGATGCAAAAGCGCAAACCATACCAATAATCTTGAAAATTGTCATGTTCTTTTAGCATAGTATTTGTTATTATTATAAATGTGTTATTTTTACAAAAAAAAATTAAATATACCCATATGCATGATCACAATTTACCATATATGTCCTATTATCTGGGGCATCAGGGTGAAGGGAGGAGAGCCTTGCTAACAAAGACCAGTTCAAAGTCTGTTTAAGAAGTTTGACTCCTGGTTTCCATCCCCTATACTGTACCACTTACCTAGGTAACTGTTTCCTCACCCTTGGACAAAAAAAAAAAAAAAAAAGCATTTGTTATTTGTGGACTTATTAATGATGGCCGTTCTGACTGGTGTGGGGTGGTCATCTCGTGGTAATTTTGATTTGTATTTCTCATTAATCAGTGATATTGAGCATTTTTTCAGGTGCTTCTTGGCCATCTGTACATCTTCTTTGGAAAAATGTTTCTTCAGGTCCTTTGTCCATTTTTCCATTGGGTTGTTGGCTTTTTTGCTGTTGAGCTATTTAAGTTGTTTGTATGTTTTAGAGATTAGACCCTTGTTAGTTGCATCATTTCAAGCTATTTTCTCCCATTCTGTGCAAATGCTGGAGGGGGTGTGGAGAAAAGGGAACCCTCCTGCCCTGTTGGTGGGAATGTAAATTGGTACAACCACTATGGAGAACAGTGTGGAGGTACCTTAGAAATCCATGCATAGAACTACATATGACCAAGCAATTCCACTCTTGGGCATCTATCCAGATAAAACTTTCCTTAAAAAAGACACATGCACCCTCATGTTCATTGCAGCACTATTCACAATAGCCAAGACATGGAATCAATCCAAATGTCCACTGATAAATGACTGGATCAGGAAGATGTGATACATATACACAGTGGAATACTACTCAGCCATGAAAAAGAACAAAACAATGCCATTTGCAGCAACATGGATGGAACTAGAGACTCTCATCCCGAGTGAAATAAGTCAGAAAGAGAAAGACAAATACCATATGATATCACTTATATCTGGAATCTAATACATGGCACAAATGAACATTTCCACAGCAAAGAAAAGCATGGACATGGAGAATAGACTTGTGGTTTCCTTGGGGGAGGGGAAGGGAGTGGGATGGATTGGGAGCTTGGGGTTAATAGATGCAGACTATTTATTGCCTTTGGAGTGGATTGGCAATGAGATCCTTCTGTGTAGCACTGGGAACTATGTATAGTCACTTATAAAGGAGCATGATAATATGAGAAAATAGAATGTGCACATGTATGTGTAACTGGGTCACTATGCTATACAGTAGGAAAAAAACTTGTATTGGGGAAATAACAATTAAAAAAACATATGGGAGACATCAAACCAGGAATTCAGTACAGCATAATAATTTTGCCCTCAGTAATTTTAAGAAAGTTATATCTGTAATTCCACAATTTTTTGAAGACCCAGTACAGCATTTGATCTTTTTATCATGAGAGAAAATAGAAGACATTAATACTATAGAAAACCAAGTTAAGTTGCTCTTATAAATAAAAACTGTCAAGATTTTTTGTTTTGTTTTCTTTTTCTTTTAACAGCCATACCTGCGGAATATACAATTTCCCAGGGTAGGGGTCAAATCAGAGCTGCAGCTGCAGCTGCAGGCTGTAGCAACAATGCCAGATCCAAGCCACACCTGAAAGCTATACCACAGCTCACAGCAACATCAGATCCATAACCTACTGAGCAAGGCCAGGAATCAAACCTGCATCTTCATGGATACCAGTCGGGCTCTTAACCATTGAGCCACAATGAGAACAAGATTTATTCTTATATCCATTTTTACCACATATCTTTTTGTATTTCCGATGATGTATTGTTAAGTGCTATCATTTGTAGCCATAATGTAAATTTTTAAGGTTTGGCCCCTTAAGACAATAAACACAGAAATATACTTACTGAAATCATTTTACCTCCAACCTTTACAGAAAAAAAAATTGCAACAGAAAGCCATCTTCTTACTCCAGACTTGATATTATTGTAGAATTTCTGTCCACATTAACGTGGCTGGTTGAAATTGCTGTATATGACAATTTAGGACTGTAAAACAATATAACTGTTTCCTGTCCACTGTGCTTTATGGATATGGCCAATACGTTAGTGCCATTGAGGTTCAATTTCCTAGCAAATTTAGTAAGCCATGTTTAAAATTAAAATTTACTCCAAGTATTCTCAGAATAATAGAAGCAGCAGAGAGGAAACAGTAAATCAATTAAAGAAATGTTAAGCCAAGTTTGTTACATTATCTTGTTTGAACCAGAAATTCAATCTTCCTTCAACGGATGACCTAATTGTACTAGATTCCCTTTCTAGCGATACAAAACTCTTCTCAGTATCTCATAGTGATTAAATGTATTCAAGGGAGCGTCTTCATTTCACCAAGAGTCAAAACTATTTTTCAATCAGTTTTATTGAAGAATAATTTACACATAATAAAATTTACCCATTTAAGTGTATAATGCAGTAAGTTTTGATAAATGTATATAGTAGTGGAACCATCACAATTTTGTTAGAGTATTTCTACAAACTATCTTTTAAAATATCCACTGCCATTTTTTCTTTCATCTATTTTGCAGTAACACCTGCAGTGTAAGAACACACTGCACAGCAAAAACACAGTGTTATCATGAACACTTGAGACCATAGCCTATCCCGTGAGGCCTGTGAGAACAGGGCCTGAACATCAATCTAGCCGAACATCGATCTAGACAATTCCAGAAATCCATCCAAGAGGAAACTGGAAGGAAATCAACTCTATTGAGTGCCTAATATCTATTTTGTGACAGGCACCCAACACCCATGTGTTCTTTTAGTAAAATATTTTCCTTAAGCAAATCAAGGGAGGACAGGGTAATAGCTAAAGGTCAAGGCTATGAAGTTGATGATGGACATTCAGATCCACTCTGTCACTTACTGGTTTTGAAATCTTGGGTGAAGTATTGACTATCTTTGCACTTCAGCAAGTGTTACTGATGTGTTAGAGAAAGACAATGAAGACCGTGCTAATTAATCATCAGTCGAAAACACCTGAGGAGGAGACCTTCCTTGGCAGTGTATGAAGCAGTCCATCTCCTGCAGCTGGAGGGCAGTAAAACTTGAAGACCAGGCTTTGAACTTAATCTGAAAGGGAGTGAACCCACACCTGGGCATCTATCCAGAGAAAACTATGACTCGAAAAGATACATGTACTCCATTGTTCATGGCAGCACTCTATACAATAGCCAAGACATGGAAACAACTTAAATGTCCATTGACAGAGGAGTGGATAAAGATATGGTACATATCAACAATGGAATATTACTCAGCCACTAAAAGGAAAGAAATAACGGCATTTTTAGCAACATAGATGGACCTAGAAATCATGCTAAGTGGTTAGACAGTGACATACCAATGTCATATGCTATCACCTATATGTGGACTCTTAAAAAAAAAAGGATACAATGAACTTCTTTGCAGAATAGATACTGACTCAGACTTGGAAAAACTTATGGTTTCCAGAGGAGACAGGTTGGGGGTGGGGGGGATGGGCTGGGGGTTTGTGATGGAAATGCTATAAAATTGGGTTGTAATAATTGTTGTACAACCATAAATATATATTAAAAAAAAAAAAAAGTGAAGCCCAGAAGCTTGCGTTCTCAAATCTGACAAGTGAGCTCAGTTATAGTACCCTACTGGGAAGAATGAGATTGGGATGCGAATGCCGCAGTGAGGGCGTTCATGGCCTTTGAAATTTCAGATTCTGCTGAACCACGTGCGCCCACTGCTCTCTTTCAAAGGCTAGCGCTCCTGACCTTCCTGAAAGACAATGCACACAAGTCTCTATCTTGCAAGATACGTGTATTCAGAGGGTGTGAGAAAGCCAGTGACTTTTTTTTTTTTGATGGCATGCAAGGAAATCCTCTTAAAAATAAAGGAAAAATTACTGCATCTTATAACTGCCACCACTGAGAGAGAAGCACCGTGCGTTGGAGGCCTTTTCAAGTTTGTGGAAACAATTTATCAACTCTCCCAGCCCCAATGTCCAGTCTTTATCACACACATCATGTGTCACTCCACTTAGGATTCTGAAATTAAATTGCTAGCACAGCTTTACAACACCTATGTTTTAAATGCAATAAAATATTCTAATTGAGTATTTATAATAAACTAGTACATATGCCAATATGTAAATACTTTGATTCAACAGCACTAAAAGCCAAAATTAAGCAATCAGATCCTTGGACCCATATATTTCATTACCAATTGTGGCAATTCTAATATAGACAGTCACAGTATTTGAGTTGCACAGGGTCAGATGTCCTCAACATGATTTTCTAAAATAGTAAGCAACTGTTGGTAAAAATTCAAATATGAGAAAGTATAATTATTTATCCGATAGTTACATTTTGGAGGGGTGCAAATCAATGTATATTGAAACCACGAAAAAAACTCAATTACATATAAAATGGTGCCAGGTTCTAGATTCAGAACAAGTTTTTACTTGCATCAGTGTTCCAGCAGGACATTCAAAAGTCACATATAATAATTCTTTATTATATAGAAATGTCCTTTCATTGTAGGACACGAGATGATAACAGCACTACCAATCACCATGATAAACAAAATTGCCCCCCCTTTAGGCATTAGCTCCCTTCTCTCCCGATGAGAGCCACATCTACATTCTCTGGTTTCCTTTGCCACTCTTTACAAGCCAGCTCCTCAGGCAAGCAGATGAGTGCTGCTGAGTCCAAATCCTCATCTCTGGCATAGATCACTCTCAAGCTCAGACCTGTATCATTAACTTCCTGTAAGACCTGGGGCCTGGACAGCTCACCCCTACCTCAAACTCACTTGTCCCAAATTGTTTTGTTAACTTCTTAACATTTTCTGTTATTTGAAAACTTTTTGTTTTCTGTTATTTGAAAACTTTTTGTTTTCTGTTATTTGAAAACTTTTTGTTTTCTGTTATTTGAAAACTTTTTGTTTTCTGTTATTTGAAAACTTTTTGTTTTCTGTTATTTGAAAACTTTGTTTTTTTATTTGAAAACTTTGTTTTTTTATTTGAAAACTTTTTGTTTTTTTATTTGAAAACTTTTTGTTTTTTTATTTGAAAACTTTTTGTTTTTGTTTTCTAGGTGTTTCTACTTGTGTGGTTTTCATCTGGAGCCATGTCATATCCCCAACGACACGAGTGAGCACCTGGGTGTCACCTCTGACTCCTCCCTTCCCTGACTCCCATCTCAACCCAAAATCACTAGGACTTCCCAGCTTTAACCTCTGCTCCATTCTGTCGGCACTGCGCAACCATCCTGCAACCAGAGGGGAAGAGCAGGACTGCGAATGTGACCTTGCGATGCTGCTGCTGTAGACACTTCAGGCTGCACTAATGCTTCTGTGTTCATAAATACTGCCCCGGGTGTGTCCCATACTACATTGTATTATAACTTCCTTTTCTGTCTCTGTCCCATTGCTAAAAGCTCCCTGGTGTTAGGGGCTGTGTGTTATCCCATCACTGTACCCCTAGTGCCTACCTAGTGCTAGATACAGCACAGGCAGGCAGGAAGCATTTACTGAATGAATGAAATATTCATAAGCAAACACACTATTGATGACTAAGTTAATGTGAGTAAATTAAGGAATGCCTTGCTTCTATGAGATACAGAGTTTGGTACTGATTGTAAACATTACCAATAAAATGATTGAGTGTCCTCCTTTGGAATTATTTAGATAAGTATTTAAATAAACTGAATACATCCTTGACTTTAAATCAAAACAACAAAAAAATCTTAGCCTGATAACTTCATGAGCTTAGTTCGCCTGTATGAACAAAGGATTGGTAGAAAAAAAAAAAAAAAAAGAAAGAAAAACCAAAAAACAAACAGCAAAAATGAACTCTCTTCTAATGAAAAAAGCAACCATCTTCTAATCCTAAGAGGAAAATGGGGTTTCTGCTGTCATTTTCTCATTTATTTTAAAATGGTCATTCAATATCAACCATGAGTCAAGAACTGTGCCAGAAAATGAGAAAGGTTAGAAGGCAGGGGAAGATACTGATGGTTAACTAAGATAGTGTCTTTTATGTGGGCGTTCAAAGGATGACAGCATACAGTCATGTAAGCAAAACCTACCATGTACTGTGGCAAGTGTAAGGATGAGGTTAGGTACCAAGCATCATGAAAGCACTGAGAGAGTTGCGATCAAAGTGTTTTGCAGGAAAGGGGACAGCAGGATTCTTAGATACACTAAGATTTGAATTGGATTCTGTTAGGTCAGCCAGGATAGGTGAGATTAAGCCATGGTAATGAACACCACCAAAAACTCTGTTGATCTAACAAAGACATAAACGCTTGTATCTCACTCACATTATACATCAAGGTCAAGTTAGCAGGGAGCTGCTGCTCAGCGTAGTCATTAGGGGATCCAATGACAGATTCTTCATCTCAACCTATGCTCTCTTAAGGGCAAAACTTCTCATGCCTCTCAATTCCAGGAAATTTCTGCCTGATACATAGCACATCTCACAACATATTGGAAAAGGCAAGTCACATGACCACAGCTAAATTAACACAGGACAGGGCAAGAGAAATCCTATCAAATGCCTGAAAGCAGGAGAAACTGATCATCTATAAACAGCTCTAAAGATCCAAATTATTAAAGATGAATGAGACCATTAAAAAAAAAAAAACGGGCAGAATATCTGAGACAGAAGGAATGGCAGGCACATTGTCACAGAAGTGTGCTGGATGCTGTATATGGATTCTATTACTCTTACTGCTGGCTGTGCTTAAAAAAAAAAGTGCAGAAGGTAGATTGGGATCATGTTAGCGAGTTGAGGAGTTTCGACGTTTATCAGTAAGAAACTCCTTTCAAAGGTTTCAGTCAGTCCAATTAGCGTATCCCATGGTTACTGTGAGACAGTAAACAAGTAGGACAGACTGGCTAGAACGGAGATGCTTAACAAATAAACTACGCAAGAGAGCAAAACACCCTTGAATCCTCCATAGCCTGCATCCCTAGACCCTGGACACAGGACCTGCGGCTGAATAGATGTGTGAATGAAGATCACTGCATTCTGGAGGGAGGCTCTGACACTTCCCATCAGACAGTCAAGGTCTGGAAACAACAAGATGCTTCCCCCACCCCCGCAAGCCATGCCTGTGGCATGTGGAAGCTCCTGGAAGGAGCAAACCCATGTCACAGTGGTGGTAACGCTGGATCCTTAATTTGCTGCACCACAAAGGAATTCCAACAACAGGGTGCTTTGAACTCTTAATTCACCCTGGAAAAGAAAACCACAATTTCCCCTGTGGCTTGAGGGTAACCAAGGTTTAATTTTAAAATTCAAAGTCAATTACTTATGTTAAAGATGCCCTGAGGACCATTAGGTACCTATCACTTAAAATAAACCAAGCAGAACCTTGAAATTATTAGAATTCATCCAGAGGATGTGTTGAGCTGCCTCCTACTGTCCACTGAATGGCCTGTTTATTAGTAACTTTTATGAGGATTCCATATCAAACTCAAAGCTTTTTCTATTTAATCATACAGAGAGGGTCTAAATAAATAGACAACATAGGAATAACAGATGTATCTTTCTAAGAGACATTGATGAGAGATCTCAGGTTCAAATTCCACTGTGGCCACTAATACAGGCTTGTAGGCTTTTTTTTTTTTTTTTTTTTGCCTGTCACAAACCACATTTAATAAATAAACTGGGACATATACATGGATCTTAAAATCGAGTCTCAAATACATTTATTCACTTGCTCAAGTTCTAGCAAGGGTCCATGCTTGGCTCCAAGCAGGACATCAAACATGACCAGCATCTCAAAAAGTAGATGTTTCAGGTCTCTATGAGTTGAATGAAAGTTTTTCATGGGCACAGAGATGCAGGACCAGGAGAAAGGGGTCAGCAATGCATCCTTCTGTATTCCTGGTCCTACCACACTTACCCAAGGCGTGTGTAAAATGAGGCTGTATGCAGAAGCTCAAGTTGTTTACAGAGGGACAGGACACAAGCAATGCTGCTTCAGTGCTCAGGAGTCCAGAGTGTGCCATAGCACAACAGGAAAAGAACACGCTCCCATTTCTGCACTAACACACATGCCCTTGAGACATCATGAACTCTGGGGAATAGAGCACCATTTATATACATATACACACACACACACACACACATATATATCCATCCATCCATCGGTAAAGCAAACCAAGCCTTGTAGGAAAGAAAACAAAGCATTTTAGCACAATTGTAGGCAGTGCCCTTCACATCGGGGATAGGAAAATGGGGCTTCCTGAAGTTGTGCAGGACATAGCTTTTGTTGTCCTACATAGACCTACCAGTGGCTGGTGCAGAATATCAGAAGGCTGCTGCTTAGCAACGATGTTAGCGCTGCCATGCTGAGCCTCTCCAGCAGTTTCTAATCAGCAGAAATCGAGTAGGGGGCTGGAGTAGGGACCATGCTTTTCAGCTCAAGAAGGCATTCCCTTCAAACTCCTAGAAATCACTGCAGGAAACATTCAGGGAGTTGAAGGTCCTATAACCAGCATACCCAAGGAGTTATTGCTGCTAGTTTAACCGTCAGGGGCCTAGAGGGTTGGGGATAGTAATTTATTAAAGAAATTTATTGAGCACCTCATGTGCCAGAGTACTGTGCCTTGAATTTCTCAGAGAGCCTTCTCAAGAACCATGCAATTCACCCTGTAAGTTTTGTCTGCAATCACAGATTTCCCTCCACGCAGCACTCCATTCTCGGCTTCTCTCATTCCGAGTAGCAGCCACGTCTGAGTGCCTGAATTAAGTGCACACACGTATTCAGGCTTTTCTTGTTCTATTCGTGTTTTCATTTAAGCAGCAATACCAAAATTTCCATGGGTGCTCTTTTTTTTTCCTGACTGCATGCAGCATAAGTGATAAAACAGAAAAGATTTTCTCTTTTTCTCTCCAAATTCCAAGTGGTATTAAAAAGACAAAGTTCCAATAAACATTGGTGGTGTGGCCAGGTTTGGCAGAGGCGCCATCTTTGCTCTTGTGTTGCAGTTTATTGCCCACCTCTAGTTTGGTCCAGCCGCAGAATATCCCTGCCAAAAAAGGTGATGCTGAGAAGGGAGGGGCAAATTCAGATAGATTTGACGCTCAAAACAACTTTACTGTAGGTACTGAGGTCACTTAATACAGGTGTCATCTCCCCTTAATTATCCCTGTTCTGTCCTTGGACTTTCATCACTTACACGAATATAACCTCTGAAAATTCATCAGAAGCAATTTACGTTCCACCTATGTAAAAATCTCTATTTTATTTTGAAGTCCAATTTCAGTGCTGCAAACCAGTACAACGTAAAAACAAGAAAAAAAAAATCACGAAACTCTGCCAGGCAAGTCAACTTTCCCCTACAAGATCCAAATATTCCAGGTTCACAGTACACATAAAACCTTTTATACTGTTGCATTGGAAAGGTATTTCCAGTGATCCGCCCATGCATTTTTTTTTTTTAACCCTTTAAGTATCGTAATCCCCTGAATCATGCTTCACCCTGGCATTCTCATCCTGGACATGAAACTGTTAAGCTCCAAGTGACAGATTTTTGGTTTAGAAAAAGCAGCTCACTACTTAACAAAATAAATACATTTCCTCCTAGAGATTCAAGTGTGAAGACTGCCCCCTCTCTCCCCAAGACTCAGTCTCTAGATGAAGCCCATGTTTAAGCAGCATTCACCTGGTATGCTGACAAAAGTTACATCAGAGAGCCTTTGTTCAATGTTCTTTCAGAGGTGATAAATGAGAAAGCACTTTAACAGAAATTGATGTAAGCAAAGCCCATGGCCCGCTTAAAGCTTTTTCTCACACCATCCTCTCTGCTGATGGCAAGACTAGGTTGACAGCTAAGAAAGGGCAGTGACATTGCAGAGGCAAAACTATTTCTTACACTATGACACTGAGAATCGAGATTTCCATAGACTTCAAAGAGTTTTGTTTAATCTAATGATCAAATAGGACTATTTCAGAGTGGATTCTAAGCCACTGATAGGCTTTCTGTTTTAGTCATACTAGAATTTGCTCATCTTCGTGGCCATTAATTACTGAACTCAAGTATCTGTTTAGAAGTAACCATTCATATTTTTTTTATGAGTGAGGTTGTTTGCTTTTTAGATAGTAGGGCTCATTTTCATTTGTGGGATATAAAAAATATATGTGGATAAGTATTAGAGACTGTCACTTTAAAAAAAAATCAATGCTTATTTGACACCTGGCAAGTGATCTCTCAGTTTCAGATTTTTTGATGGGAACGCAATTAAATTTTAAGTAATACTTCAGTTGTGCTTCCCCTGAGACTTGTAGACATAAATCCAAGCTCTTGTCACTTCTTAACACCTACCACCAAGCACAGATTTAATGAGGGAACTGAATATGATAATATCACACCCAAATATTTAAGGTGAAAAACAGCAGCTTTGTTTCTGGCTTCAACTCTGCTAACCACATAAACTGTTATACCACCTATGATTAAATGGAGTGGTCATTTAATATTAAAAAAAAAAAACCCACTGCAGTCGGATCGGTTAAAATAGTCAAATTATCTAACAGTATCTTCCACATTTATGTTAGTCGAGGTTCCTCAGATTCTAAAATCTTTCTTTTACCAGTTAATGGTGAAAATTTTCCATCTTAAAAGGACATGGGATGTGTTTGATAACTGAACAGTAAAAAAAAAAAAACAAAAAACAGAAACTGATGCCTGATGCTGTCCAAGAAAGGAGAGGGTTACAGTACAATGGATGGTAAATATAACCTGGTTTCAGCAGCATTAAAACTGTAATTTAAATGTTTACTTCTAACAGAACACATGTGAACATGCTGCTGTATTTTTTTTTTTTTTTTTTAGGGCCCCATCCACGGTGTATGGAAGTTCCCAGGCTAGGGGTCGAATCAGAGTTACAGCTGCCAGCCTAAACCTCAGCCACAGCAATGTGAGATCCAAGTCACAACTGCGACCTACACTACAGCTCAAGGCAATGCTGGATCCTTCACCCACTGAGCAAGGCCAGGGATTGAACTCACATCCTCATGGATACTGGTCAGATTTGTTTCCACTGAGCCATGACAGGAACTCCCATGCTGCTGTATCCTTAAGTAAACTGGCATACATATTCTTGCATATTCTTATGAAGGGTAAGTGCCAGGATCCAAATGGCTAGTCATAGTAGGTGTAAGATTCATGGCCAATTTTGTGGTTTATCACGTCTCCCCTTACAGGAAATCAAAGCATTAAAAAAAAAAAAAAAAAAAAAAAAAAAAAGGCAGAAGCTGTGAATATGGTCAAGGGCAATTGATGCTTGTAAGTACATACTTAACTTTGCCGGCTAACACTCTATAAGTCTTCCCATATCATTACAAACTGAAATCACATCTACAAACAATTTTGTCATAGAGAAAAATCCCATCCTTATTTTGGAGGATAGCTAGAGGCAAAGAGGGATAAGAAACCCAGCCTAAAATAATAAAATTTGTATGAAATAGTTTGTTAAGGAAGTCTGTTTTTATTATTCTCAGGTATATATAATAATAAATGTAAACTGCAAGTTATGTAATTTCTTGAGGATTAGAATGAGAAGATCAAAACTGCTTTAACGAGTAGAGAAGGACAAATTTGTAGGTTGGGGGGAAAAAAAACCCCACAGGGCCACTGAGTATGACGGTGCAAGCTATGGCCTATACGAGGGCGCCCAACCCAGAAGGTCGGGGGGCTGATAGACAGTGGGCCTTCCTCTTACCAAGCACTATACCTTGGTGGGGCCCTGTGTCTGCCCAAAGAGGGGCACCTTTTTCTGATTATTACAAAGGCTCTCTTTGGACAAGTAGACGCCCTGCTTTAAAGAAAATGCTCAGTGTTTCCCTGGCTTCAGGAAAATAGAAACTCACAGATAGGAGTAAAATGAATACAAAGTGTCTAAAGGCAATTTAGCAATTTGTCTAAGCTAAGCCTTAACATGTCCCATATCCTTTGACCCTCAGGTCCCCTTTTTAGGAATTTGCTTTAAGGGTAGTTGTTGTGGCGGTTTTTAAAATATGTTTATAGAACTTTTTTTTTTTTTAAACACTCCTCCTTTCCAAAAATGGAGCCTAATGCCTTTCCTCTTGGATGAGGACTGGGTTAGTGAGGACTCACTTCTAACAGACCCAACATGGCAGAAGGGCTGCTGTGTGAATTCTAAGGTGAAATCATAAGAAGAGCTTCTGTCTGGTTTTCTATCAGATCAACTGCTTTGGGGCAGAAAGTCAACTGCCATGTTGTAAGAACACTCAAGCAGCCTGTGGAGTGGCCCACGCTGGGGACAAACTGCGCCTTACTGCCAAAACCCAAAACTAATTTGCTGGCCATGTTTGTGAGCCATGAAAATTAAGCCTTTGGCCTCTGGCTTCAGTAAGAGCTGTTAGGAAAAACAGACAGCCACCTGCAAAAGCGTGAAACTGGCTCCCTGACACTACACACAAAGGTCAACTCAAAATGGGTTAAAGATTTGAACATAAGGGAGTTTCCATCGTGGTTCAGTGGTTAATGAACCCAACTCGTATCCACGAGGATGCAGATTCCATCCCTGCGGATCCAGCGTTGTTGTGAGCTGTGGTGTAGGTCACAGATGTGGCGTGGATCCCATGTTGCTGTGGCTGTGGTGTAGGCCAGCAGCAACAAGCTCTGATTCGACCCCTAGCCTGGGAACTTGCACATGCCGCAGATGCAGCCCTAAAAAAAGACAAAAAAAAGGTTTGAACATAAAACTTTGAACCATAAAAAGCCTAGAAGAAAACATAGGAGGAAAGCTCCTTGACATCAGTCTTGGCAATGATTTTTTAGATTTGACACCAAAAACAAAAGCAACAACAAATGGAACTATGTCAAACTAAAAACTTCTATATAGCAAAGCAAACTGTCAACCAAATGAAAAGGACACCTATGGAATGGGAGAAAGTACTTGCAAATCCTATCTAATAACAGGTTAGTATCCAATACATATGTAGGATTCATATAACTTGATAGCAAAAAAACCATTTACTTTAAAAATAGGCAGAGGAAGTAAATGGTTATTTTCTAAAAAAGACCTACATATGGCCAATGGGTACATAAAAAGTTATCAACATAACTAATCATCATGAAAAGTAAAAGCAAGATCACAATGAGCTATCACTTCACACTTGTTAAAATGACTGTCATCAGAAAAATAAGAGATAATTAAGTGTTAGTGAAGACATGGAGAAGAGAGAACCCTTGTACACTGTTGGTGGGAACGTAAATTGGTGCAGTTGCTATGGAAAACAGCATGGAGGTTCCTCAAATATTTGCAACTCAAACTATCATAAGACCCAACGATCCTACTTGTGGGCATACATCCAGGGGACATAAAAACAAGATAGCAAAGAGCTATCTTCCCTCCCACGTTCACTCCAGTATTATTCACAGTAGCCAAGATATGGCAACAACCTAAGCATCTGCCAGTGGATGGATGAATGAATAAGGATGTGGTACACATTTAGTGGAATACTATTCAGCCACAAAAATGAAGGCCACCCTTCCACTTGTGAAAACATGGATAGATCTTGAGGATATTATGCTAAGTGAAATGTCAAACAGAAAAATACCTAATTAAAAAAATTTTTTAAAAGAAAAGTAAATACCATACAATTTCACTTATGTGCAGAATCTAAAAAAGCCAAGCTCATAGAAAGAGACCAGAATGGTAACTACCAGGGTCCAGGGGAAGGGGAGTTGGAGGCAGAGGAGATGCTGCTCAAAGGATATAAACTTCTAGCTATAAGATAAATAAGTTCTGGAGATCTGAAGTAAAACATAGTGATTATAGTTAATAATACTCTATTATATACTTTAAAAAAATACTTAAGTTGACTACAACCTCAGCTGATTATCCTGACAACCTATGAGAAATCCTGAGCTGGAACCACCCAGTTCTAATTCATATAAGGATAGTAAATGTTTGTTTTTGTTTTAAGCTATTAAGTGTGGAATAATTTGGTAATGCCGCAATAGGCAATATGGATCTGTATACAAAACTTTGACTACAGAGATTTGTATGTTGTCTTACAAATAAAAAATTTAAACATTCAATATCAAAAAGTGAATAGAGTATTATGACTATCCATAAAATGAAATTAGAGGTAGATAATTAAAATTATATCCTATTTATGTTTTATAGTTTTTTTCCATTATAGCTGATTTAAAGTGTTCTGTTGATTTTCTATAAAATTATATTGTAAATAAGATTTGATAACAGAATATTTTAGTATTAAGTGAAAAGTAATTTATAAACCATTAGGTACAATATAATTACATTTTGTAAAAAAAATTCTATTTTTTATGTCTAAAAAGACTAGAAGACTGAAATAAAATGTTAGCAATTATCTATGAATAACATAGGATTAAAGTTTCCCCCCACCCCCCTGCTGGTAGCTATTTTTCAGTTTTTTCAGTAATAAGCATGTGTTACTTTTGTCAAAAACCTTTTTAAAAATAGAGGTTTCAGAGCAAATTAGATGATTAGAACAGCAGAATCCTGATAGTCAATGCTTGGATTCCCTCTTGTCAGCGTCCCTTGTCCAAACCTTCTATAGTGAGATGGTAGCATGGGAGCTCCTGTTGTGGCTCCATGGAAATGAATCCTGCTAGGAACCATGGGGTGGGTTCGATCCCTGCCCTCGGCTCAATGGGTTAAGGATCCAGCATTGCCACGAGCTGTTGTGTAGGTCGCAGATGCAGCTTGGAGCTGGCATTGCTGTGGCTATGGCGTAGGCTGGCAGCTGTAGCTCCAATTAGACCCCTAGCCTGGGAACGTCCATATGCCATGGGTGTGGCCCTAAAAAAGCAAAAAACAAAAAACAAACAAACAAACAAAAAACCCAAAAACCAAAAACTAAAAAACAACTTACTATTGCCCAAAATGACCCATTTCATCATTAAACACCTTTGACTAAGAGAAAGTTTTTTTTTAAGTACGATCTGAAATTAGTTTTTCTATAATCTCCAAAGTTTCTGAGCGAGAATACACCATATGCATGATATAATTTGTGAAGAATTAAAGGATATTTCCATCTCTTCTAAATAGAAACACTTATCAGTAAAGCAGAAGATCTTATTAACTTTTTGTCACCTCTTTATTTTAATGAATCCAGAGCCTACTGTCAAATACGAAGCAAATTCTTTTTCCAATTTTGCCACAAACATGACATCCAACCTCAACTTGATAATTGACATTTTTACAATAAAATTTTTTTCAACTCTTTTGGCCAAGAATTTTACATTAGTCATTTTAAAGGATTTAACGTTCAGTAAGATGGGTCCTGGGATTCCATCCTGTTAAAAATACTTTTTTTGGAATAATTCAGAATCTCAAATTACACTTTGAAAAACACTGAGGTTTTGGTTAAAGCTGCTGAGCCTTGCCTCAGAAAAATACAAACTTTGCACACATTTAGGGGTTTCGTGGACTTTCTCAAGCTCATCATTTGTCCTTGAAGCTGAGAGTGCATGGGTCCTTTTGGGGGAGGAGGAAATGAAAAGCTTGTGCCAGCTTTTCAGATGCCACCCAGCTGCAAAAAGCAATCAGTACTACTGCCTATGTGTGACCTGTCTGTACCACTTGTAGGACCCACTATTTGGCAAACATTGGCAGAAATCAGATATTTTGAAGCACAAAAACAAAACAAAATTTTAATCGATACATGTTTGCTTATGCAATAATAAAAAATGATGTCTAGAAAGCAAGCAACATTTTTTTTCAGGTTGCACAATATTTAAAAGAATGGCAGACACTTATTTTTTGGCCACACCCATGGCACGTGGAAATTCCTGGGCCAGGGATTGAACCAGTACCACGGCAGTGATCTGAGCCACAGCACTGACAATACCAGATCCTTAACGTGCTGAGCCACCAGCAAAGTCACTGGCACAGAGTCTTACATGATCCTTAGATGTTGCATAAAAAACCCCAAATGTGAAGCAGTTATAAGTATCTTTGTTTAGTAAATGTACATCAGTGCCGAGTATGCACCAGATATAGTTAGGTGCTTAATAAGTTCCCAGAAGTCAAAGATTTGAGAAAAGGACAAGAGAGGAGGGTACAAATCGGTACCTTTATAGGATTTAAGTTTGTAAAATGGAAACTTTGGACCAATGCAAACAAGAGTAACCTCATTGAGCAACTTAGGTGACATGTATTTCACATTCAAAATTTTAGCAAATGTTGACCTAAAGAATAGAATCAAAGACTTCTGGTTTAAGGTTGTAGATTGGATAGAATTCTTCACCGCTAAATATTCAACAAAATTAGTCATAATAAAAATAAAAATATTAGCTAACATTAAGTGCTCACCATATGCCAGAGACAGTTTTAAAAGCTTTTCTTCTATTATTTGATTTAATCTTCACAATCCTTCAAGAAAAACATTTGATAAACAGGCAAACTAACACTATAGAAGCTAAATATCTGATTACAAGTCTCAGAATAAGCAAGTGGCAGAGAACTTAAGCCAGGTTGTGTGGCTCCAGAGTTCATGCCTTTATGCACTCCACTAAAGTTGCCTGTCTTACAGTACAAAAAGAAAGAAAGAAAGAAAGTAAAATTCAGCAAAAAGAAAAATCTATCAAACCACCAAATAAGGCAAAAGGCATGATCTATTGCAATATGAAACAACCGATTTTGGAATGAAGCAGTGATGAAGAACCTAGCTTGGCTCAGAATGCAGCCCTCAGCTTTCCAGAATGTATGATAGTGGGTTCACAAAAATCTGAGAATTCCCACAAAAACTTCCAAATATGGAGAAAAGGAAATTGAGTTGGTTTTATTGTCCAATTCCTCTTTTGACTGAGGAACAGGGCAAAAGGACTCAAGAGGAGAAATGGGTGAAACAGAAAACAATCCAAAACTCAAGGGAACACTCCCCATTGTGAATGGTATTGAGTCCTAATTAACTGAAGTGAACTCTTGCACAGGATATGTAATAAAATCCCAGAAAAAAAGTACAAGACCCCAGGTGATCTAACACAGCCTGCACACTGCTCTCATTCTCCACCACTTCTTTAGGGTACCGGGAAAAAAAGGTAAGAACACAGAATCTCAAGCTGTAGGTTGGGAGTGGGAAAACAAACCACAAACCCTCAGTTACTATAAGAAGAGTTCTGAAGTCACCCCCACGTTATCTGAGAAAATAGAGTCACTCAGGCACAAACAGCACAAAGAGAAACAGCACAGCAACTCTGCAACTTGCAAACATTAAAATGGTAAGAAGCAACGAAAATCCACTAGCAAAGCAAGAGGATAGGAACAAACCATTGGAAAGACAGAAACAAACAAAAAGCCAGAAAGTCAGAGGAAAAAATAAAAGCCAAAACAAATAATTCCCGGAGAGTCCATCGTGGCGCAGCAGAAACAAATCCATCTGGGAACCATGAGGTTGCGGGTTGGATCTCTGGCCTTGTTCAGGGGTTAAGGATCCGGCGTTGCTGTGATCTGTGGTGTAGGTTGCAGACGTGGCTTGGATCTGGCGTTGTTGTGGCTCTGGCATAGGCCAGTAGGTGTAGCTCTGATTAGACCCCTAGCCTGGGAACCTCCATGTGCCGAGGGTCCGGCCCTAATATGACCAAAAAAAAAAAAAAAAAAAAAAAAAATCCGAACACAAAAGATTCTTCCTAAGTTCTAATAAAGAGCTTAAAGATGTGACTACACAACAAAGTGAAATAAAAATATGATACAAAGTTAACAGCTAAGGAAGATGAAGTCAATTCCAAAATAAGGATAATTGAGATCTCTGAAGCAAAAAGCCCATGAAAATAATAGAAGATATATTCAAAATATTATCTATAAAATGAAGGGAAAAACACTATTTGCAATATATAGGTTTTGGGAAAGTTTTTGTTTGTCTTTTTGCCTTTTCTAGGGCAGCACCTGTGGCATATGGAGGTTCCCAGGCTAGGGGTTGAATCAGAGCTGTAGCCACCGGCCTACGCCAGAGCCATAGCAATGCAGGATCCGAGCCGCATCTGTGACCCACACCACAGCTCATGGCAATGCCGGCTCCTCAACCGACTGAGCAAGGCCAGGGATGGAACCCGCAACCTCATGGCTCCTAGTAGGATTCGTTAACCACTGAGCCACGACGGGAACTCTGATTTCAGGAAAGTTTGATACAGAAATCTTAAGCCAGACACACACACCCCAGTTAAGTTATGGAGCTTCAGGTCATAGAACAACAAAAAAATATATTTTGAAATCTTCTACTCAGAAACTTAGTCTAGATTCTTAACCTAAATTATACCAAAGCTTAAAGCTAGAAGTCAATGAAAAAAAATCTTGCCAAATTCTAGGGAAAAGAAAAGCATGACCCATAGTTATTGCATCCAGACAAGATGCTTAAGTATAAACGCAGCAGGCAGAATTCTCAGATAGAAAAAGGAACTTAAAAATAAAGTCCTGGAGTTCCCTGGTTGCCTAGTGGTTAAGGATTCAGCATTGTTACTGCTCTGGCTCAGGTTTCCTGGCCCAGGAACTTAAGTGTGCTGTATGGTCAAAAACAAACAAAAAACCAGAAACTAACAAACAAAAATAGCCCTATAAGCCTTTCTGAAAAAAACTGTTTGACAATGAAATTCAGCCTTTAAGAGTTGAATCAAAATACAAAATATACGGAGTTCCCGTTGTAGCTCAGGAGAAACAAGCCTGACTAGTATCCATGAGGATACAGGTTATATCCCTGGCCTTGCTCAGTGGGTTAAGGATCCAGCGTTGCCCTGAGCTGTGGTATAGGTTGCAGACATGGCTTGGATCTGGCGTTGCTGTGGCATAGGCCCACGGCTATAGTTCCAATTCGACCCCTGGGAACTTCTGTATGTGCCAAGGGTGGCCCCTAAAAAGCAAAAAATAAATAAAATACCCAGAAATAAGAAAGTTGTGATAAGAGCTGATGGCAGCACCAAGTCAATTTAAACATAGAATTAGTAAGAATGGGCGTGTATTCTATAGAACAGGGTAACACCACATACCCGGGCAATATAAAATAACATACATGACAAATCGGGATGTGAAAGAGGGCAAAAGAGCTGTTATGAGCATGCTTATGTCCAAACTTTCTTAAACCAAAAGTGAGTTTCTCCAAGGATCATCAGCATTTCTCTTTCCCAGCCTTGCTTGGGTTAAAAGTCACAACTGGAGTTTGTGGGTTACAAGTCACTCATGGAATTTGAGAAGACACAATTTTTTATTCCATTCTCTCTTCCTGGTGATTTCTAAGAAGCACCTCACCGCCCCCTTCATGTAAGGGGCTTCTATGAAAATGGTTATTTTATCTTAAAACAATTATTTTTAGCCACACTTACGGAAGTTCCCGGACCAGGGATCAAACCCACGCCACAGCTGTAACCTGAGCCACAGCCGTGACAATGCTGGATCCTTAACCTGCTGAGCCACCAGGGAACTCCTGAACATGGTTATTTTAATATGCTTTGGAAAGCTCTTGAAAAAACTCAACATACAGAACAATTACCCTGAAGCTAATGGTTAATCCCTAAGTGGAGAGTCGGAGTCAGAATATAGATTGAGTGAACCACTGCCGGCCTCCCAACATTTCCTTCTGATGATTCATCACATGTCCTTTCATCGCCTACAGCACACGCTGAGGTTGTAACTTGGTGCTGTGCTCATGTTCAAAGACAGTACCAAGACTAGCTTAGAGCCACAACAGCCCCTACTTTTTTCTTTTTTATACAAATGGTTAGCAACAAAGGCATGCTTTGATTTAGCTGAACAGCTGCTTATTTTCAGGCGAAAATACTTTTAGAAATGCTAATGCTAGATAATCAGGGAGTATGTTATTCTGATACCATGCATTTGAGAATTAAAAACGCACCATTGTCACTGTCACGATCAGAAGGATGAACGTGGGCAAAAATATGTTTTATTTCCTACTACATGAGTGTAGTGTATCTTCTATACACACCTGTCTTTATTACCTGCTTAGTGGAAGTTAGTTCACAGTCTCGGAGTAGAAATAATCCTACATACAGGATGACAAACTAAACTATATTTCAAAGATCCATGTCTTAAGAGCCAGTGGCGTCTTTCTGAAGAGTGGAACTCAGATTAAATGAGACCGAGTGTCATCATTATTCCCTTTCCTCACTTCTTCATTCAAGGAATACAGTATGTTGAACAAGAGTGAGCCTCTGGCTTTTTTCTCCCCCCTTCCCTAGTAACAGCACCTACATGTTCCCTTGGAGAATAACTTCTTCCCCTTTCTTACTCAGTCTACTTGATTCTGTTGGCATGATTTCCATTCCTGGCACATGACCCAAGACTGGTCCATTCGTATTCCCTATCCCTTTTGCCATAAAGTTTGGTCCAAGGATGGCACAGACCCAAAGACAGGCCCTGTGGGACTCAATTCTGGACTCTTACTGGAAATACTGGCAAACAAAGAGAACTTTTTTCCTCTGGGTTGAAAAAAAATGTGAATCCGAGTCCACCAGCAGCCATTTCTCTACCTCAATTTCATTCAGTTGGCAGCTGAGACCACTTGAACTTGTAAAGTTTAGGCCCCTCCTCGAGCCCTAAGGGATCATGATTGGCATTTTAAGTAGTAATTGTCAACTTTGGCTGCATGTTAAAATCACCTGGGAAACTGAAACAAATAAGCCTGATGCCTGGGCCACACCCAGAGCTATTGCACCAGACTCTCTGGAGGCTAAAACTCAGGCATCAGTTTTTTTTTTTAAAAAAAAAAACTCCCAAGATGACTTCAATGTGCAGCAAAATCTGAGACATGCTGCCCTGTGTCAATCATTTAATCCCTTTCCTTTCACTAGTGATTGGTCTGGGTAGGCATGTGACCTAGTTTTGGCTAATGTGTATAGACTCAGTTCTAGCCCAAGAGATGTTAGAGACAGCTCATGGCTTCTGAAAAACAAATTTTCTACACAGGTAATAGACTCAGCCTCATGAGCCAAAGGCCTTCTATTAGGACCCTCTCTTCCTTCTTTGAGCAAGTTGAAAACATTGACAGCCCAACTGTTACCATCATAAAAGATGGAAGAATAGAAAGGGAGAAAGAAGCAGAGTTCTTGATGATAGCCATTTCTTTATGAAACCTGCAACTACCTACCTTCACTCTTCCTATTGTGTGAAATAATCAGAGGTCTTTATGGCTTAAGCCCCAGCTAGTTGGGTATTGTTACTGCTTGTTAAAAGTATTCCTAACAAAACTGATTATTTAAGAACTAGTTTTTACAAGGGAAATGTGTCTCAGAAACATAAAGGGCTCAGGTCATAGTCTTTGCGCAAATCAAACGTTTACCACATACGAAAGACAGGAACAAGAAGCACATTAGGTAGACTTGTAGAATGCTATGCTAAGCAACATGAAGGCATATACCCAAGAGGATGGCATCAAAGCAGGGTGTTTCTGACTCTTGCTTTGACCTCTGATGCTCTAGCGAAAGCAGCCCCCACGTGCTCTGCCATTTCACCCTTAGTTTTAAGATCCCTCCAGATTTGAAGCAGACAGGAATTACTTTAGCCATAATCTGTGCCTCTCTCTGGTGAAGTTAAATATCAACACGTTTTTGTTTCTTTTGTACCTGGAGCAGGCTCAATGCCCCTAGGTCAGAGGTCGAGCCCCACACTCTTCCCACAGTGTGCCAATGTATGCCACTGACTAGCCACTCTCATTACACTTTCCCAAATAAAATTACAAAAACTGTTAAGCTCTCTATTTTATCTCATTGTTCAACCTCTCATACACCCACATTTAAGTTGGAGGTTTCCTACCTCTGCATGCCTTAGTCCATGTAACCAGGTCCCTCTTTTTAAATAATTTGATACCTAATGGAGTATTCTAGCATACTTCTAGTAGTGAATTTCTCTCTTGCTCTTATCAATCATCTTCCTTCGGATGAAATTCCATCCTTATATTCCTGACCAGGATCTGATTTCTCCTTCTTATGGTGGGTCCCCTCTTCAAAACTTTCAAGGATCCCCTATGTTGGGTTCTCTGTTACTGAGAATTTACTTCTTACGATACCTTGTTTCTTATTGTCTCCCTATACATTATATAGCTCATCACCAAGTCTGACCTCCTGCCAAGAACTGTGAAGGGTCTGGTATTTTGCACTACTTGTCAGCAATCAAGTTAGCCTGTCTCAGCTCTATGGAGTCTTGCAGAAGACATGAGAATTTTGAGGTAGAGCCAAGGATTTTATTAATTAATAGCTATAGCCAAAATATCAGCATTTTCTTGTATCAACTCAAGTTCCAGTTCCCACAGGGCAATGCAAAGAGAACCAGGTAACCCTTGCATCCACAGTGATTTGCTTTCCAGGAGAGGAAACTTGAACTTGGAAGACTCGAATCTTTTATAATGGCAGGTAAGCGTGCCTGCCCTTTGTTACACAGGAGAACACTATCTGTTGTCTAAGATTGTCCCCCACCCAAAAGACATCATCTAGAAAAGGTTGTCCAGAACAAAAACCTCAGTGACTCTTCTTGCAAGACATACAGAAATATGAGGACCCATAGAGAACTGTCTTGCAGTCCCAAACCACAGATGATGTATGAAAGTATTTCTCTTCTACCTTCATCGGTACAACCATCATCTGATACTACTATGATAGGATTCTAAATATTTCTGTTTCCACTATCACGCTCTCACTACTCATTCTACACACAGTATAGTCAGAATGCTATTTTTTTTTTTTTTTGGTCTTTTTGTCTAAGGGTGCACCTGCAGTATATGAAGATTCCCAGACTAGGGGTATAATCGAAGCTGTAACCACCAGCCTACACCAGAAAACCACAGCAACGCAGGATCCGAGCCACGTCTGTGATCTACACCACAGCTCACGGCAACGCTGGATCGTTAACCCACTGAGCAAGGGCCGGGACCAAACCCGCAACCTCATGGTTCCTCTTCGGATTGGTTAAGCACTGAGCCACGATGGGAGCTCCCAGAATGCTAGTCTTAAAATGTAATTCAGACTTTGGAGTTCCTGCTGTGGAGCAACGGGATACCTGGCATCTTGCGAGTGTCAGGGCACAGGTTCAATCCCTGGCCCAGCACAGTGGGCTAAAGATCTGGCATTGCCCAGATCTGATGCCTGGCCTGGGAACTCCATGTGTTATGGGATGGCAGAAAAAGAAAAAAAAATTTAATTCAGACCTTGCTTTAAAATCTCTTTGCCAGTGGCTCCAATTACTTTTTATAATATCCAACTCCATATGACAGTAAGTCCCTTGTCACATGAAGTTGTATTCTGGCCTCCATCTCCTTCTTTGGCCTCAACTTCTACCACTTTCCCTCTCCTTAATTACACTCCAAACCCTGCCCTTCTGTTTCCAAATATGTAATCTTGGTTCCTCTGCCTGAAACACTCTTGGCCTAGATTTTTGCAAACTCTGGTTTTTAATATGGCCTTCCCCGACCCTTATTCTAAGTTCACTAAGTGTCTATAGCTGTGGTTGCACTTAAAGCTCTCTTTTAATTCAATCATCATTAGTCTAGTTTTATTTGGTTCATTTAGAATCTGCTAAGATCTTCAAAATAGTTTTCTAATAGTTCCTGCAAATGTTTTTAGGTTTGTCTTTTCTTTCCTTACTGTAATTTGGTTAAAATATAAATTGATGCTTGTATTTACACCAGAATCTGTGTCTCATATCAACACAAAATTTATTATGTCTGCTTTTGTTGCCTGTTGTTTCTGTTGGTTCTTGCCCATGGTAATTTGTTTCCTTGTGTGCTTGGTTATTGTTGGCTGTGAACTACTCTTTTCCCCTGAAAAATTCCTGGGAAATCTTTGAGGTCTGGGAGGTAGGTGGTTTTCTCTAGAGTGATTTGTATGTACTTCTGCCAAGTACACAAGGGTACTATCAGTCCTGGAACATTTTAGGTTAAATTCAAGGCTTGATCTTTTGAGGGCCTCCCAGAAGATGTGAATTTACCTCTAAGATTCTTTCAGGACAGACTTGTAATTGCAACTTCTCAGGAATTGATTTTTGCTTTTCTTTTTCCTGACACCTTGCTTTGTCCAAGAACTTTCCTTGCAGTTCTTATAACCTCTTGATGTTGGGGAAGTGGAAGAAGCAGAAGGTTTATTATTAGTTCAGTCCTACATTCTTACATATATAGCACAACACTTTGAGGTCCCAGGTTTATCAGGTATTTACTTATTAGATTGCCTGGCTTTGTATTAGAAGGGCTCTATCTTTTGCTTTTCACCCTCCAGAAGACCTTGATAAATTGAGCTAGGTTCAGCATCACGGCTCTGTTTATTTTTCTGGTTATTGCCTCTACATGGATTTTAGGTTGATGTTTTTGTACTATTTTTAAATATACACACACACCAACATTTGTAGATGTTTTCAGCACGAAGGTTAGTATACATACTCTAATAGCTCTATTACAGATGTAGACCTCATAGAGGTGACCAAAATATTTAAGGAATCACTTCCTTTCTTTCCTATTCCCATAACTCCTAACCTCGTTGAAGTCATTGCTTCTTAACTGAATTGTTGAAATAGTCTCTTAAACTGTTTTCTCAGCCTGTAGTCATTTGCATTAATTTCATTTTCTCCCCTAGTAACAAACACCTTGTAAAATGGTGATCTGTCATGTGATGCTTACGGAAAGTATCAGTGGCTCCCTGATGCCTACAGAGGTTTAGTCTTGTCCCAACTTGACCCATGTTCAATGACTTTCTCTTCTACACAAAGTGTAACACTTACCTCTAAATGACCATCCACTTCCAATACTTCCATACCGTGGTTCCAACCAAGCCTTCTGCCTTATGCACTGTTCTCCTCTGCTTGAGAACTTTCTTCTCACTCTACATGAACCGGCTCTTGTATCTTCACCTCTCTTTACTCCCACAGCAACAACTACTCTTTTCTCCCACTGCTCTACAATATTACATATTGATAGTTTGCACGGTCATTCGTCAGAATAGAATGTGAGGCTGGACTCAGTCAGGGAATGAGTGCTATTTATTTAAAGATTTTCAGCCTTTAGTATAGCGCTCTGCAACAGAGCCAGTGTTTAATAAATAAATAAATGAAGGCAGTTGGCCTGGCCTTTCTAAAAGTCCAATGTGTACTTTTGTGTTTTAAACTCCCCATCTATGGCAGGGTAGTCATAGCATTTCAGAGTTAAAAGGCACTTTAGAAGCCATTAGTTTGAGCACTTTTATGACTATAAAAAACTAAGATCCAAAATGGTTAAGTAGAAAACTACACGGAAACTCAATGGATGTTTGTTGTGAAAATGAATTCTATTTATCCCCTGTTTACGTATACCAGCCATCACTGTGTTTTACTTCATTTTCCCCACGACCCTATAAATTAAGAATATTTACTTCGTTACATGCACCGTGTTTATCAGTTGTACCAACTAAACTTTGTGATCTGAAGTAATGCCACAGGTTCAAGCTATTGGACCTTTTCCTGGCCCTCTGGCACCTTCTCTTTCAGCCAGTTCCTGGCTGCCATGTAGAGGAAAAGGTTTTATTGCCTCCTTAACACCTTCTAGTTACTCTGGTCTTTTAATTTTTCTCCCCCAGGGCTGTTCCTGATTTAGAGGCTAGAGCTTGGAACCACCGTGCACTTTCTGCTTTTATCAAAATGATGGTAAGTTATGTCCAAAAGCTCTCGGAACAATTCCCGCATTTTGGCACTCTGGTTTCTTAAAGGGACCATGTCCTTTTTATATCTATTTTACATATATTTTCAATATACTTCTTCCCACACCATTGTCAACCAAATCTGAACAATTAACTCATTTAAACAAGCAGCATATGATTCAGTCAGGACTCTTTCAGTCATAAATGTTCTACATTCTGTGGCTTTTATCTCATTTTAAGAAATTACCCTACCTGTAAGTCTTAATTGTCACAAAATAATTTTCTAATTTTCCAAGATTATGATTTTGAAAATGGAGTCTCATAAGGCTCAATTAGTTGGAGGCATTCAGTAAACTAGTACATTAGGCACAGGGAGCAATTAACTACAAGAAGCCTCAGTAATTCAACTTGTATTTTGGTGTTAGTAAAACTATTCTTCTAAGTATGGCTATCATGATCTTGCCCTAATCAAGTATTTTAAAACATCACAGAATTCTTAATGGAGAAGGAATGAGAAGAGAAAACAAACAATAGGCAAACACGGTTTTAAGGCAAGAAGTCACGTTTAGTGAGCAAAACATCAAGAGAAACAGCTTATTTGCATCCTCTGAAAAGTATCTCCTCACAAGATTTGTGCCTGTGTGCGTGTGTCTTTTTAGGGCCACACCTGTGGCATATATGCAAGTTCGCAAGCTAGGGGTTGAATCGAACCTACAATTGCCGGCCTGAACCACAGCCACAACCACACCGGATCCAAGCCACCCTCTTTGACCTACACCACAGCTCACGCACAGCAACGCTGAATCCCCCTGACCAAGGCCAGGAATGAAACCTCCATTCTCATGGATACTAGTCGGGTTTGTTTCTGCTGAGCCATGATTTTTAATAACCAAGAAAAAAATAGTCACTTTATAGTAGATATGGAAGTTTGGCAGACACCACCTTACAAAGACTCCACGATCACCACAAAGGAGGCAAATCCATGTTACATACACTCTGATGTGATGTACCCAGAAAGGCACAGCTTCATTTCTGTGGTTTTCTGGCCCAAGAGGCGAAACCCCAAGCTAATCCCAGCAAACCCCATTTGGGAAACATCCTACAAAATACCTGACCAGCACTCTTCAACCACAGCACGGTCACCAACGACCAGGACAGATGGAGGAACTGTCAGACGGGAGGACACTGAGACGACAGGACCGTTAACACAATGTGGAATCCTGGATTGGATTCTGTGTAGGTCAACACATTCCTGAGAAAACCGGTAAAAAAAAGCTCAGTATAAGGGCTGCAGCAAGGTTCAAAGTTCTTTCTCGACTTCCTAGTTTTGATCTCTGCACTGTGGTCCTCCAAGATGCTCACATCAGGGGAGGCGGGGTGAAGGGTACACAAGAACTTTCTGTACTATTCGTGCAACTTCTCGGTAGGTCTAAAACCATTCCTAACAGCAGAGTTCAAAGGAATCATGAAATTTCAACAAAGCAGCTCTCTGTGCTGTCTCCTTTCCAGTTTATCCCAGGCAGGAGGAAAGAAAAGCTTGGCTTGGGCCAGAGTCTGGCACTTTGATGACCACTCATGGTACCAGTCATTGCTGCAACTCTATCTGATGCTTCAGTTCTTCCTGAGAACTTTGTGAGCTGTTCACTATCTTTCCCCTGTGGCATATGGAAGCTCCCAGGCTAACGGCCGAATCAGAGCTACAGCTACCCCCCTACACCTCAGCAACGCGGGATCCCAGCTTTGTGACCCCCATCACAGCAATGTTGGATCCTTAACCACCTGAGCGAGGCCAGGGATCGAACTCAAGTCCTTAGGGATACTAGTCGGGCTCATTACCATTGAGCCACAATGGGAAGTCCCTCCCCCTTTTCTTAAAATTGTCAGATGTACTTTTTTACTTTGTAAAATCTACAATGTTAGTTACAGATCATGATTACATGCCATTAACTACCTGTCTGTACAAAGTGAAGTCAAGAAATACAGTGGACCCCTGTCTTAGGAGTTTACAATGGGCTGATGACTGAGAAATCCTTGCCTCTGCACCTGTCCTCACACCCTCAAGCCCCTCACTGCTGTCTACGTCCCTCTTTCCAGGAGAGCCATCCAGAATCTGGTTTGTTTTGTCACCAGACAACCTGCATACCTTAGAGCTCGCCTCCCACTTCTGACTTCTTGTCCATCATTCCCCTTGATCTTCTCTTATTTTATTCTGGTCTTAACCTCATACAGTCCTGTTTTCTGAATTCCTACCTTTTCCGGTTCTCATGATCTACCTCCTCCTCAAACGAAGCACATCTTCCCATATCAACCGGCAGTCCGCAGGGCAGATTAAAATACCTCTCACCTGAGCTTCCTGCCTTTGAAGGTGCATGTGTATACATTCCTTTATTGGACCCTGAGAAGTAGGTGAGCCTGTTCTCTATCCTGTGTTCAAACAAGGAGATTGAATCCCAGAGGTGCGAACTGACCAGTCCAAGGAGCCAAACAAGATTGGGGGCTCCTGAGCCCTTGCATCTTTGAGACCCAGGGGGCTTCCATAGCATGGACGGCCGGGCAGCAGTACCCAGAGGCTGCAGCACCAGGAGGGGGCACAGTCCCCAGTGTGATAGCAGACAAGGAGAGCACATCAGGATGCCTCTCCCAGAAATACACCTGCCCCGGGGAGGCCCCTCAGGAGGCAGAGTCCTGGAAGGCTCAGGACGTCAAGCAGTGGGGACCCCATGCCTTTCTTTTTCTTCCCTATTGAAAAAGAAATCACAGCTTTAGAGCCCTCCCAGAATGGCTCTTTCCAACGCAGAAAATTCTCACAACTGCGCTTGTTCCCATTTTCCAAAATATAAAAATAAAGGGGGGAAGGTTCATTATTCCAGTGCATTTGCTCTCAAAATACACAGCGATCAGAGCGAGCTATGTCATTTGGCAGTGACTGTTGGACCACCCTTTGGTTTTTGGTCAGTTCCATTCTTGAAGGCCATGGGAATTCCTGGCGCTCAGCTTTCTGTTTTCACAGCTTTGCCCCAGCACCTGTTCCAAAAGCAATTGGAAGGGCTTGCCTGGATTCTGATTCTTAATTTTCAGCTCACGAGCAAGAATGTTTAGGATTTAAGATATAATACTGTATTTTACAGTATAAGAACTGAAGCTTTTATGTGGAATTATACCATAAAACACTTCACAATTTAGTGAAAACAGTCTATTTAAAAGGGATTTTGTCCTTACTGCGAGAAGAAAAATAAACATATATAATAGCCATGTAAGGAGGGAAAAATACATATTTGTATGAGCTTTTATTATTTTGACCTGTTCATTAGATTGTACACATTTCCCTTATGGAATTTTGAGGAGCATAAATGCCTTATAAATGTTGTTTCATCAAACAATGAAAGAATTAAAGAATAGTTACTCCAGTATTTTGAGATGTCTGCCCACCTACACGAATCCAAGATTCTTTCAGTCCTAACAACTGTGTGTGAATTCTTCATTAATTCATCAAGAATATTTAAGTACTAATAAATTCAGTATTGCACATAAAATAGTGTCACACTGTTACCTGAGGATTGGTCCAGTTCATCAAAGAGGACTTGCATCAGATGGTCTTGGAAAGCAAACTTTTAAAGGGTTTTAGGCGATTTGAGAGCAGAAGGGGTAAAAACAAGAAAATAACTGCGGGAGCCATCTCCTTTCCTTTGAACTCAGAACTAAACCACTCTAAGGTGACTTTATAATAGAAACTCATTTTTTTGGGTCTGGAATTCACTCAGTTTAAGAAAAATGATATCATCATCATAAGGGGTCTTGATTTAGTAGGACCCTGGGCTTCAGTGGGGACTCCCTTCCTGGGTATGGATTGGCCTGGGCAGGCAGGGGGCTCTTCTGGCCAGGGTCCAGTCAAGGACCATAAAGCGGTCAGGAGTCCTGGGTGAGAGGGAGGCTGGACGGAGGTTTGCCTCAAAACAAAGCAGAAAGCAAGGTTAGGCCTGAAACCACCAGTACAAAGGAGTGGGCACTGAAAACCTTCAAGATTTGCTATGAAATTAAAGAAGGGGGTGGGGGGCAGTCAACCTGGTGACCTGCAGGGGGTGGAGGAAGCTGTTCAGAGGAGCCAGGCCCAGGGTCTCCTTCTGGGAATGGCTGTGGGGCAAGGGCAGGGTGGGCGAAGGGGATTGTCAGAATCATCTGAGTGGGTGCTCATCACAACTAGGCTTCCAAGAGCACAAGCCAAAGACAAAGAGGACTTCACACTCCTCTTTTCTGTAAAACAACAGAAGGTCATTCTCTTAACAGTGGGTTCTGAATTGTGCATGAAATGACCTGTCTGAAGTCACCTGTGAGATGCCATCAGATTTGTTCACTGCATTTTCCAAAAGACTAAAGAAAGAATAGTGAAATTCCTCATGTATGGAATTTAAGCACAAAAACATGATTGTTCACGAGATACAAAGTCTAAATACCAGATTCAAAGCTCTTTCATAGTCTCATCCTTCTGGATTTTTCTCATTGAAAGTGTGGACTTTTGCGAACTACCTCTTTACAATTTTTACTCTTTTTTTTGGTCTTTTGTCTTTTTAGGGCCACGCCCGTGGCATATGGAGGTTCCCAGACTAGGGGTTTAATCGGAGCTGTAGCTGCCGGCCTATGCTACAGCCATGCCGGATCTGAGCCACATCTGTGACCTACACCACAGCTCACGGTAACGCCAGATTCTTAACCCAATGAGCGAGGCCAGGGATCAAACCCTTAACCTCATGGTTCCTAGTCAGATTCATTTCTGCTGCGCCACAGTGGGAACCCCTATTTTTACTAAATTGTTAATAAACATCCCAGTAGAACTGACAGTGGGACACAGACTGAAAGTTTTTTATAAATTGATCTGTGAAAGCTGAAGTTCCTAAACTTAGCATTTCTGTGCTTCTCAATTAAATAGCCATCAAGAGCAAAAGCAGTCAAACAATTGAACAATCACTATAGTTGCACGTAGGATTTGCTTCATCAAGTAAATTGTACATTCTCGAATTGTGAAGTAACAATAAAAAGAATATCTTGCACTCTTTTTCCGATGCTGTGTTCTGATGCTCACATTGTAAGGATTTGTTTAAACAGAGTGTTAGTCTTAAGAAATGTGGAAATCTCTGACCTCGTCCAAAGTGAGGCTCAGGATCAGAGCATCTCAACGAATGGCAGTTGTTATGACTAGAATCTGAATTTTCTGACTTCCACCCTGGTGCTATTTCCATTAGAACATACTTGGGCAAGCAAAGCAGAGCTGATCAAACTTAAGGTGAACTTGGGAAAAAAAAAAAAGTACATTAAAATGTAGTTCCAGATTTTGCCAGTGTATTCGTAATACATAACAGAAAAGGAAACTACAGTCTCATTAGTTTGAAAAAAGAAAATGAAAATATTTTGCAATAGTCATTTAAATATAAACTTTATGGATCAAGGGTATGCTGCACTAAGTCCATATTTTAGCACCTAGAAACAAGAAAATATAGTGCAAGTAAGTGTATACTCTAACTGGAGAAGGAATTCTGCCAATGTCATAAAATTCAATACCGTAGTTTTCAATTTTATACCAAAAATGTAAAAAAGTAAACAAATAAGAACGCATTGAGAAATTATGCAGAAAACCCATTAAATGTTTAAGGGGCAATAAAACTGCCACCAACCATGAAGTAGGAGCATTAGATCAAGAGCCAATAGCACCAAAGTTCCCACCATTTTTTTAAAAGACAAAAAATTCTAAAGGACAGACTTACTGAATAAAAATGGCTATCATGGAGGAGTAAATAAATGTATTTAAGATTCTAAACATTATACCCAACTGAACTATTGTGAATCATGAGTCAAGGAATTTTTGTTTGCAAGCCAACAAAGACCGAAGGTAGGATGTTTTAATTTGGGATAAAATTAACTAGGAAAAATCTTCAAATTAACAGAAACCTAGTATATTGCAGTTTCTTTGCTTTAAACAAAATTGGAAAGGGAACACATTTTGTGTTCTTCCTGAGGTAAAGCAAACGAAATCACGTTGCTGGAGAACCTGAAGATAATCTGTGACTCGAAAATGCTATTTGTGTGATGCATCTGCATAATGTTGAAGAGAACAGACACTCATTGTATTCAGTTATTTACTGACAATATGAACGATTTCTCTAACAAAATTGATTTGTTTCAATCAACTTGTTGAATTTCTAAGAAGGGAGCTAATTAAGGAGGACTTTATTGTGAGGATGCATGTGGCATGTCAGTTTTCTGGCAGGTGTTCTCTAAAGGGCATGTGGTATCGAGAAATATAGCCAGCTTCTTCTACCCTCAGGAGGGGGAGGTCTCACTTTGGTTGACTTTTATTTGTATCCACTTACCTTATGTAAGCTCTGGAGTCAGTTTCTCTGGACGGGAATCCTGAGCTACCCATAAGCTAGTGCTGTCATGGTGTTTTTATTAAAATATGTTGTGGCTTCGATTAGAAAACATAGCAATGAAGTATATTCATAGCCTTTGTCTACACTTCTTCTGACTACTTTCAAACAAAAATTCACAATTTGTTTCAACAGCATAGAAAAACAAAGCCCTTCAGCATCTGTAAAGTTTTAGTAATATGGTTGATGCCTCTTTTAAGAGTCTCCTATCGGCAAATTTTTTTTTTTTTTTTTGGTCTTTTTTCAAATATTTTCTTAATGGCCTGCCAGATGAAAGGAACCAAAATCAGACGAGTCCATATAGGATAAGCAATCATTTACAGGAAATCCTCCCCACAAGCTGGTGTGCAAATGAGTCACACCTTCAGGATAAAAATCTAACTATAGGTAAAACAGCTATTGCCTGGATATGCAGTCCAAGTTCACACTACCTGGGTTGTAGGGAAATTAAGTTGGCTCTATATTAGCAATGTCACCAGGATAGTGTAACTATATTATATATTAAGGCAAAAAAGAATTACTAGAATAATTTAACAAAGACAATACTTAATTCACCAGGAAACGTAACAAGTTATGTACTTCGTAATATAGCCTCAAAATTCATAAAGCAAGAGTGGCCCAAGAAATAGCAACAACAACAACAACAAAAGACAAAAGACAAAAAAAAAATATTCATAAAGCAAGATGACAGAATTCAAATGGGGAAATAATGTCAAAATGAGACTTCTATGAGCAATTTGATTGAACAAATGGAGCTAAAAATGCACTAAGGTTAATACATTATATAACCTGATTAACAAATTTGATCTGGTGGCCATACACCCCCCCCAACTGCTGAATATGTATTTTCTCAAGGATACATGGCACATTTTAAAATGTTAAATATATCTTGGCCATAAAGCACGTCCACAGATTTCAATTAATTGAGACTCTAAGTTTTAGCAATTAAACTAGAGATAGCAAAACAATAATTATACTTCTACAGTTTGGGAGGTTAAGAAATCTACTTCTAAGTGATTTAAGGGTCCAAGAATAAATCAAATTAGGAAGTAACTTGCAAGCCAATAGCTAACATCATACTAAAGCTGAGAGCTTTTCCACTAAGATCAAATAAAATAATAATAATTGTTTCAGTTAAAAATGTGTTGATTTCTATGGATCAAGCCATTATTGACATCATGTTTTGAAAATATGCTATTTTATAATAAAAAAAATTGATTTAGGTTAAAAAAAAAAAAAGACAATGGTGCCTACTCTCCCACTTTTATTCAACATAATATTGTTACACCTAGCCAGAGAAATTAAGAAATAAAAGGCATTTAAGACAGTTTTACATCTTCTTTTCTGATTTATCTGCAGCTGATATAAAATATACAGAGTAAACCCTAAAGAGTTGCTATAAAAGACGTTAGCATCAATGAAATTCAATAAAGTTGCGGGATACAAAAATCCATACACAACAAACAGTTGCATTTCTACATACTAAGAACTATCAGAAGGAGAAATTAAGAAAGAGTCCTATTTGGAGTTCGCATCGTGGCGCAGTGGTTAACGAACGAATCCAACTAGGAACCATGAGGTTGTGGGTTCGATCCCTGGCCTTGCTCAGTGGGTTAAGGATCTGGTGTTGCCGTGAACTGTGGTGTAGATTGCAGACACGGCTCAGATCCCGAGTTGCTGTGGCTCTGGTGTAGGCCGGGTGGCTACAACTCCAATTCGACCCCTAGCCTGGGAACCTCCATATGCCGCAGGAAGCGACCCTAGAAAAGGCAAAAAGACCAAAAAAAAAAAAAAAAAAAAAAAAAGAGTCCCGTTTACAACTGCATCAAAAAGAGTAAGCTATCTAGGAATAAATCTAACCAATGATGTCAACGACTTGTACAATGAGAACTGTGAGACACTGATGAAAGAAATTGAGGAGGACATAAATAGTTTATGCTTATGGATTGGGTTTTTTTTTTTTTTCTTTTCACTTTTTAGAGCCAAATTAGCAGCTTATAGAAATTCCCAGGCTAGGAGTCAAATCAGAGCTACAGCTGCCAACCTACACCATAGCCTTGCCAGCTCCAAGCTGCGCCGCAACCTATACCATAGCTCACAACAATGCCAGATCCTTGACCTACGGAGCAAGGCCAGGGATTGAACCCGCATCCTCATGGACACTAGTTGGGTCACTTCCACTGTGCCACAGTGGGAACTCACTGAGAGAATATTGTTAAAATGTCCGTATTACCTAAAGCAATCCATAGACTCAATGCAATCTCTCAAAATTCCAGTAATATTTTTTCTTTTTTTTTTTATAAGTTTTTTCTTTCTTTTTTTATTTTTATTTATTTATTTGTTGTTGTTGTTGCTATTTCTTGGGCCACTCCCGCGGCATATGGAGGTTCCCAGGCTAGGGGTTGAATCAGAGCTGTAGCCGCCAGCCTACGCCAGAGCCACAGCAACGCAGGATCCGAGCCGCGTCTGCAACCTACACCACAGCTCACGGCAACGCCGGATCGTTAACCCACTGAGCAAGGGCAGGGACTGAACCCGCAACCTCATGGTTCCTAGTCGGATTCGTTAACCACTGCGCCACGACGGGAACTCCAGTATTTTTTTCAAAGAAACAAACAAACAAACAAAAAATGTAATTTGTAGGGGCCCACCAAAGGCCCCAAATAGCCAGAACAAGCTTGAAAAAGGACAAAGCTAGAAGCATCCTTCGAACTATATTCCAAAACAATAGCATCAAAACAATATGGTATTGGCATAAAAACAGGCACAGAGGAATTCCCATTGTGGCTCAGCAGGTTAAGAAACCAATTAGTATCCATGATGATGCAGGTTCAATGCATGGCCTCATGCAGTGGTTAAAGGATCTGGTGTTGCCACGAGCTGTGGCATAGGTCACAGGCACCGCTCAGATCCTGTGTTGCTGTGGCTGACAGCAGCAGCTTTGATTCAGCCCCTAGCCTGGGAACTACCACATGCCCTAAAATCCAAAAAAAAAAAAAAAAGAAAAAGAAACTCCACACACAAAGAAACCCACAAAACAACAGCAACAAAAACACAGAATAGGGAGCCCAGAAGTAGACTCACACATACATGGTCAATTAATTTACCACAAGAAGCCAAGACTATGCAGTGGACAGAAAACAATCTCTTCAAAAAATGGTGTTGGTGGAGTTCCCATGGTGGCGCAGTGGTTAACGAATCTGACTGGGAACCATGAGGTCACGGGTTTGGTCCCTGGCCTTGCTCAGTGGGTTAAGGATCTGGTGTTGCTGTGAGCTGTGGTGTAGATTGCAGATGTGGCTCGGATTCCATGTTGCTGTAGCTCTGGTGTAGGCAGGCGGCTACAGCTCTTATTAGACCCTTAGCCTGGGAACCTCTATATGCCGCGGGCACCCCTAGAAAAAGGCAAAAAAAAAAAAAAAGGGTGTTGGGAAGTGGAAAGCCATATGCAAAAGAACAAAACTGGACCACTAGCTCACATTATCTACAAAAATGTACTCAAAATGGATTAAAGACACAAACGTAATGCCTAAAAATATAAAATTCCTAGAAGAATATGTAAGAAGTTATTTGGCACCAGTCCTGGTAATGTACTTCAGACTGATACCAAAAGCAAAGATAGCAATAATAATTTTTTTTGAAAAAGTGACTATATCAAACTAAACAAGCTTTTGCACAGCAAAGGAAACCATCAACAAAATAAAAAGGCAGCCTACTAAGTGGGAAAGAGTATTTGCCAGTCACATACATGATACAGGGTTAATATCCAAAATATACAAAGAATTCATGTAACTCAATAGCAAAAAGCCCAACAATCCAATTAAAAAATGGGTAGAGGGGAGTTCCCGTCGTGGCCCAGTGGTTAATGAATCTGACTAGGAACCATGAGGTCACGGGTTCGGTCCCTGGCCTTGCTCAGTGGGTTAAGGACCCGGTGTTTCATGAGCTGTGGTGTAGGTCACAGACGCGGCTTGGATCCCGTGTTGCTGTGGCTGTGTGTAGGCCGGTGGCTACAGCTCTGATTAGACCCCTAGCCTGGGAACCTTCATATGCTGAGGGAGCGGCCCAAGAAATGGCAAATAAAAGACAAAAAAAAAAAAAAAAAAAAAAAAAAAGGTAGTGATATCTACCTACCTAGGAAAGACAATCTGGTGGAATGACAGCCCTCGAAAAGGCAAAAAAAAAAAAAAAAAAAAATGGGTAGAGGGACCAAATAGACTTTTTCTAAAGAAGATAAACAGATGGTATATAAAATGTGTTTACACCACTAATCAGAGAAATGCAAATCAAAACCATGAGATATCACCTCACACCTGTCAAAATGGTTAGCATTGAAAACAAAGACAGTATGTTGATGAGGATATAGTGAAAAGGAGTCACTTGTACCCTGTTTGTGGAAATATAAAATGGTACAGCCACTATGGAAAACAGTATAGAGATTCCTCAAAAAATTGAAACTACCATATGATTCAGCTATCTTACCTCTGGGTATTTATCCAAAGGAACAAAACCTATTAAATTCAAAATTATCTGTGTCTCCATTTTCATTGCAGTGTTATCATATTCAAGACATAGAAACAATCTGTGTGTCTACTGATGGATGAATGGATAAAGAAAATGTGGTATATACACACACAATATTCTTTAACCATAAAATAGAAAACTGTCATTTATAACAAATGGATGGACCTTGACAGCACTATCAAGTCAGAAAGTTAAAGACAACCATATGACCTCACTTATATGTGGACTCTTTTAAAATTGAGGATTGATTTACAATGTCATGTTAGTTTCTGGTGTACAGCCCAATGATTCAGCTACATATATATATAGCTCAAGAATATATATATTCTTTTTCATATTCTTTTCCATTATAGGTTATTACAAGATATTGAATAGAGTTGCCTGTGCTATAGGGTAGGACTTTGTTGTTTATCTGTTTTACATATAGTAATTTCTATCTACTAACCCCAAAACTCCCACTTTATCCCTCCTCCACCTGTCCCCTCTATAACCATAAGTTTTCTAAGTTTATTTTTGTTTTGTAAGTCAGTCCCATTTTTTTAAGATTCCACATATAAGTGATAGCATATGCTATTTGTCTTTCTCTGCCTGACTTCACTTAGTATGATACATCTCTAGGTCCATCCATGTTGCTGCAAGTGGTATTATTTCATTCTTTTTTTATGGCTGGGTAGTATTCCATTGTATATATGTATACATCTTCTTAATCTGATCCTCTGTTGATGAACATTTAGGTTGCTTCCATGTTCTGGCTATTGTAAAGAGTGCTGCAATGAACTCTGGGGTGCATGAATCTTTTTTAATTAGAATTTTTCTCTGGATATTAGTTTAGGAGTGAGATTACTGTATCACACAGTCATTATTTTTCGTTTTAGGAACTTCCATACTGTTTTCCATAGTGGCTGCACTAACTTATAATCCCACCTATAGTGTTGTAGGAGAATTCTCTTTTCTCCACACCCTCTCCAACATTTAGTATCTCCAGACTTTTTGATGATGGCCATACTGACCAGTGTGAGGTGAAACCTTGTAGTTTTGATTTGCATTTCTGATAATTAGCAATATTGAGCATTTCTTTATGTGCAGACTGGCAGTCTTTGGAGAAGTATCTACTTAGGCCTCCTGCCCATTTTTTTTTTTTTGTTATTAAATAGTATGAGCTATTTGGGTATTTTGTAAATTAAGTCCTTGTCCATCACAACATCTGGAAATACTTTCTCCCAGTCTGCAAGTTGTCTTTGTTTTATGATTTCCTTTGCTATACAAAAGCTTGTAAGTTTGATTAGGTCCCACTTGTTTATTTCTGTTTTTATTTCTATTGCCTTGGGAGACTGACCTAAGAAACCATTGCTATGATTTATGTTTGAGAATGTTTTGCCTATGTTCTCTTTTAGTTTGAGGTATCCTATCTTATAGTTAAGTCTTTAAACAGTTTAAAGGTTCTTTTTTGTGTATGGTGTGAGGGAGTGTTCTAAATTTATTGATTTACATGAGGCTGTCCAGTTTTCTCAACATCACTTGCCAAAGAGACTATCTTTCCTCCATTGTATATTCTTGCCTTTGTCAAAGATTAATTGACCGTATGTGTGTGGGTTGGAATCTTAAGAAAGCTTTTTAAAGGGAAAAAGAGAAAGTATCGTCAACGGATCAGTAGTACACTAACTTTCAAATTTTTTGATAGATACAAAAGAAATATAGGCCTTCAAATACATTACAAATTACATGAGGCAAAAATTAATGAGGTGGATATGCATCTCAAGAGGTTAGAAAAAAGGGCTATTTCTTTTAAAACCCATAGATAGAAAATAAAAAGCAGAAATCAAATAGCAATAAGTAGCTAACAGATTCAATAAACACAAACAAGCATGTTCTTTAAACAGTGATAGACCTCTGGTGAGATTTTGGTCAACACAACTTATAGACTATGAGAAATGAAAATGGATATGCTGTAAACAAAGAAATCGAAGGGCATTGAAAGTATTTTGCCAATAATCTAAAAACGTAGATGAAATGAATGCATTTAAGGGATAATCTAGTCAAGAAGAAACAAATTACCTGGAACATTCTATAATCTTAAGAAATCAAAATCTGTCACAAAAAAAAGAAAAAACACCTAGACCCAGATGGCTTCACCAGAAACATCTACCAAACATTTTAATAAAGAAATCATCCTATCTTACACAAACCATTCCAGGAACAACAAAAGAAACATTCCAAGTAATCATCTTTCATTAGCAACAAAACACCAAGAAAATGTAATTTTAAAGACATCATATAAAAGTAATAATTATTAGGTCTTAGATATACATTTAATACAAGCTATACAGAGACTTCATGTAGAAATCTGTGAAATTTTACAGAAAGACTTTTAAAGATTCCTGAACAGAGGGCTATACTATGTTCATAGACTAGGTTGTATTGACCGAACACAGTTACATAGCATGAGAAAGTAAGTAATGAGAAATATACTGCAGTGTGGGGTTGGTCCGCATATACCAATCCTAGACCCAACAGTGTAAGAGTGAAGTTTAATCCTTGGAAAATGCCTTACCAGTGCCCTATGACTCTTCTGGGGACTCAAAACTGGGAGTCTGGAGAGTTTCCCTTATCCTTGTGTGATTTCTATCTGGGAGCCAGTGCAGAAGAGAAGTATGGGTCCAGACAGTGGCTACCAGTAACATATATGGCAAGTTTTCTTGCTGATTGCCAATTCTTAGAGTCCAGTGACAGGAGGCTGTCTCCAAATATTATGTGTTTTTGGTGCTGCTAAATAGGTTTAGCACTGGCCCCTTGTAACAGGAAAAAGTCACCTTACATTATAATTAACTAAAATCTACTTACTGGTATTCTCAAAAGTATGCTCTTCATACTTATTCCAAAAATTGACATATTTTTGGAGTTCCCATCGTGGCGCAGTGGTTAACGAATCTGACTAGGAACCATGAGGTTGCAGGTTCGATCCCTGGCCTTGCTCAGTGGGTTAAGGATCCGGCGTTGCCGTACACTGTGGTGTAGGTCGCAGATGCGGCTCGGATCCCACGTTGCTGTGGCTCTGGCGTAGGCCGGTGGCCATAGCTCCGACTGGGCCCCTAGCCTGGGAACCTCCATATGCCGCAGGAGTGGCCCAAGAAATGGCAAAAAGACAAAAGAAAAAGAAAAAAATTGATGTATTTTTAAAGTAACCTCCTTTTTGTAATAAATCATTTCTCTGTTTAAATATTGTTAGTCAGGGTTCTCCAGAGAAATAGAAGTGATAGGACATATTGAAGAGAGAACGACATTTTAAGGAATCAGCTCACACAACTATGGGACTACCAGGTCTCCAACCTATAGGGCTAGCCAGTAGGCTGAAAATTCCAGCAGGAGTTGATACTGCAGTTATGAGCCAGAAAGCAGGCTAAAGACATAATTCTTCTGGAGGGAGACCTCCACCTTTAAGGCCTTCAACTGATTCAAGTCTGTCCACATTATGAAGGTGGTTTACTCAGAATCTACTAATTTAAGCATTAATCACATCTAAAAAATACCTGCACATCAACATCTAGACTGTTACTTATCCCAACAAGAGGGCATGTTATCCTAGCCAAAAGGACATATAAAATTAAGAATCCCAGTAAGTGAGCACTGTTTACTTGTGAAATGGGATTAGAGGACAGTGGGACCTTCGATAAGTAGTTTCACCTACAACAGATGGCTCCTATCATCCTAGGATACTCTTCCATCTTCTGTTAGAGCTGACTCATCTGTTTTATCGTGGAGATGCCTCACTGAAGAAAATGATTACACCATGAGAGATGAGGACAGGTGACTAAGGAATTTCCCAAAGAACGTGGTCTATGATCATATCCACTTTCAAGGAGTAGTGACAGATGTACAGCCTGGGTCTTGGTATAGCACACAGATGTAACTTTGTATACATCAGCAAATTGTGTCTTTCTGTGTAAAATAAATCCATTGAGCTAGTAAAAATAAAGATCCTGCTTTGGAACGGGTCATAGGAAGAAATAGGGCAATGAAGAGACCCCCATTTCTGAACTACTTTAGGGAATGGAAGTGGACCAGTGGGAAACAGGATCTTGGTGGCTTTGTGGCACCAGCATAAGAGAGCTGTGTACATCTTGCTTATTCCGAGAGTCATTAATTCCTAATTACAACATGTGGTTTGCTCCTTTGAACAAGTGACAAATATAGGGAATTCAAGATCAAGAATGAGAAGGACAGAGGTGCTAACCAACATATTTAACAACTCATGGACACCATCTGATATATTGGATATATCTGGAGAAAACCATAGTTCAAAAAGATACATGCACCCCATTTTTCATTGCACCACTATTTACAATAGCCAAGACATGGAAGCAACCAAGTCCATCCACAGGATTGGATAAAGATGTAGTACATATTTACAGTGGAATATTACTCAGCCATAAAAAAGCATGACTAATACTATTTATAGCAACATGGATCTAGAAATTATAATACTAAATGAAGTAAGTCTGACAAAGACAAGTGTCTGAGGTCACTAATATGTGGAATCTAATAGAAATGATACACTAGAACTTACAAAACAACAGACTCAAATTTCAAAACCAAACCTGTGTTTACTAAAGGGGAAATGTCAGGGGTGCAAGAGGGATAAATTACTTGATTGATATTTACTCATTATTATATATGGACTAGATGGGTAATGTGAACCTACCCTAGAGCACAGGGAAATTTATTTGGTACTGTGTTGTAGCTTGTTTGGGAAAAGATTCTGAAGAGGAATGTATATAAATATACGTATAACTGATTTACTTTACTGTACCCCTGAGATTAACAGCTTTGAGTTACCTATATTCCAATAAATTTAAAAGTCATTATAATTATTAATGATAAAACTGGTTTTGCGCATCTTCAATCAGTTTTGTTCAATATTGTATTTAGAAATCCAAGGGAAGGATGAGGAAGCCCTGCGTCAATAGAAATAATTTGATCTTATACGGATTAAATGAGTAGGAGGTTGTAGAAACTACTAAAGTTAATTTGCGATTTTTCTATGCAGTAAATTTGAATTAAATCTCAATATTATGAAGTGCTTCTCATAACCATGATTCAGAAAATGTTTCATGTGCAATGGAACACATCAACAGAATTTAATTTTCACTTAGTTCCTATATCATAAATCAATTTATAAAGAACATTTATAACCTCTTTTAAACTATTTGGGCCCTAAATTTATATTTTATAGGATTATATGCACGTTTCTTTTCTATTACATACCTACTATATATAAAACACAATTTTTTTCCCCAACTTATTGATTTATGATTTGCAAATATCTTGTCCAAGACTGGCTTATCTTCTCACTTTTTAAAAATGGTCTTCAATGAACTTGGGTTTTATATTCTAAAGAATTTATCAACATTTTTCTTTGTGGGCATATATGTGTAGTATTTTTTATTTATTTGTCTTTTTGCCTTTTTTAGGGCCGCCTCCCACAGCATATGGAGGTTCCCAGGCTAGGGGTCTAATCAGAGCTGTGGCCACTGGCCTACACCACAGCAATTCGGGATCCGAGCCGTGTCTGCAACCTACACCACAGCTCACGGCAGTGCCGGATCCTTAACCCACTGAGCAAGGCCAGGGATCGAACCTGCGACCTTATGGTTCCTAGTTGGATTTGCTAACCACTGCACCACGATGGGAACTCCCTATGTGTGATATTTTAAAAGTCATGCTACCTCCAAATAATAAAAGTTTCTTTGTCTATATTTTTTTCTAGCATTTGTGAAGTTTCACTTTTCATTTTTTTGTATTTTTGCTTTTTAGGGTCACACCTGCGGCATATGGATGTTTCCAGGCTAGGGGCCAGTCTAATTGGAGCTACAGCTGCCATCCTACACCACAGCCACAGCAACGCAGGATCCAAGCCAGGTCTGCGACCAACACCATAACTCATGGTAACACCAGATCCCTGACCCACTGAGCGAGGCCAGGGGTCGAACCCCTATCCTCTCAGCTACTTGTCTGATTCATTTTGCTGCACCCCAACAGCAACTCTGACTTTTCGTATTTCTATCTTCATACACTTGAAATAAAAATTTGCATATAAAGTATCAATCCCATTTTCCCTGCATATGGCCAATAATAGCAGCATTATTTATAGAAAAGATGATTTTCTCCGGCTGATGTGCAAAACCACCTCTGATTGGATCCAGTTTTCATGTGTTCATGATTTGAATCTGGACCTTCTGTTTGCCTCTACTGATCTGTCGACCCTTGTGTCAATATACTCCAATTACTATTTTAAAACATTGGTTAGACAAAAAGATGTACTGCGAGGAGGCTTAAAATGATTAAAATCCTTTAGGGCATTAATAAAAACTTAACTGCAAAAAATCGAACTCACATCGTATTTCAGGAACCATTTCTTCTCTAAAAACAATAAGCTACATTCACTGTGTGATCATTGGGCTTAACATTTAGTTCTCATGGGTGAAAACGGGTCCTTTAACAGTATCTATTGATCTCAATACCTGTAAGGGCAATGAAGGGATGGATGACTTACCGTCTTTGGAGGTGGAATTTCTGGCATGTTTGTTAGAAACAACTTCATTATTCCATCGTTATACTTTCGATTTCTAACTCTAAGGCAAAGGTGTGAGAGCCCAGAATTGTCCTTGTCCAAAGCTCAGCGCTCCTAGGCATGACCTCAACAAAGATGTTACTTGTTTTGTTCTGGCAATTCACTTCCGCAATGGGCTTCAAGGGATTCTTCTTCATACATTCCTGGGTGTGCGCGTGTGCATGGCTGAACATGTGTGTGCTGGAGAAGGTTGCATTTATCATTCTCCAATTATTTTCCTATTCGAGTTTTTCAAAATATGCACATAGACCTCAGTTTCTGTGTTGAGACACTCAGGGCCACTTAGCAGAGAAGGGAGCTCTCATTGCAGCAGGAGGACCTGCTCTTCAATGAGGAGGAGAAAGGAAATGAAAAAATGTAATAGAACCTTGCCTCAGGCAAGTTTAAGCAGCTGCTGAGGATCTTTTTAAAACTTTTATGGCAAACTGGCATCTCGTTTTGATTTTATAGTAAATTGATTATCCAAAAGTCAGTTGGGAAAGAAGCAGCCGGAAATTAGTCTTATTCTATGGGAATTTAACTTTAGAGGCAGGTAAGGTGTGCATAGCTTAATTTACAGTGCTGGCCCTAAATGTGTCATGATGATTTCTAGTAAGAGTCCAGAAGCAATTTCTGTTGGAGAGAGAGAGAGGAAAGCAGATTCTGATAAAGACCACAAGCACCCAAGGCTGACGGGACCCTTGAACCCACCGAAATTGGAGTGATGTACTTCTAAAATATTTTTAGAGCATACCCAGAATGTTGGAATTGAAAGCTCTTTTTCAAATTTGTTTTATTCACAGTGACTATTTCTGAACTTACTATTGAGTATTGTATACCTAGTTTTTATGATAACCGTTAACATTCCAAGTTAACGCAAACCTTTAAGCAAATAGTGGCATATGATGTAAACGTCTGAAAATCTCCCCAAGTCAAACAGACTCCTGTGCTACTAAGGATGCCTGCTCGAGGGAAACAAGCTAACGATGATAATAATTCACATTTTCAAGTGTTTACTAGGTACGGTGACATGTACTGCTGTGTTCATGACTCTATGAGCTAAGATAATTCCAGTTCACTTCAATCACTTACTAGGACTATAGTCTTAGGAAAGTTAATTTGTCTGAGCCTCAGTTTCTGTGTTTGTCAAATGCAAGTTGGATCTAAGGGGGCCCACACCATTTTTTCTCTCCCAGTTGGGTGGATGCAACATATGGTAGCTGAGGTAGGCATAGAATCACCTTCCAAAGATTCCACAGCCTAATCCTCAGAACCTAAGAACGTGGTATTACATGGCAAAAGGGACTTTGAAATGTGATAACTAAGGATCTTGAAATCGAGAGACTGGCCTGGATTATGAAGGGTCCTTATGCATAAAAGAAGAAGGCAGAAGAGGCAGTCAAAGTTCTGTCCTGGAAGATGAGCCGCAATGATGTGATTGTTGGAAGGGGCTGAGTGCCAACCAAGAAATACAGGCAGCCTCCAGAAACTGGGATAGGCAAGAAATCGATTCTTCCCTAGAGCCTCCAGAAGCATGACATAGCCCTGCCAAACCCTTGTTTTTAGCCCTAGGAGATCCATTTGGGATTCAATTGTCATACCAATTTCAATTCTGATGCATGCGTTTTTTTCCTCATTACACCACCAAGCAATTCTACAACAGCTGGGTATCCTGCAATTCAACCCAACTCTACCTACCCGCAAACAGCATCAGATTCCAGAAGTCCAAGGCTCAGTCCTACAGGATTACGCCTCTGCCCCCACTTAACAGGCCCAATTCAAGGCCAGGTTGTCACCCATGCTTCTGACTTACTAGCGACAAATCAGGGTTCCAATAATCCCCTCCTTGGGTTCAATTAACTTGCTAGAGGGGCTCACAGAACTCAGAGAAACCATTTCCTTAGTAGATTACAGGTTTATTATGAAAGGATACTCAGGAACACCCAGGTGGAAGAGGTGCATAGGTCAAAATAGGGGAGGAAGGGCAGGGAGCTTCCATACCTCCTCTGGGCACATAACTCTCCTAAATTCTCTACATGTTCACTAACCCAGAAGCTCTCAGAACCCCATTATTTTGAGGTTTCGTGAAGACTCCATGACATAGGCATGATATTACCTCTTTGGCTACTAATGATTGAACTCAATCTCCAGCTCTTCTCCCCTCATCATAGGCTGGGGTAGAAAGGGGAGGGACTAAAGTTTCAAACCTCCAATCACCTGGTTGGTTCCCCTGGCAACAAGCACCTCCATCCTGAAGTGCTTTCCCAAAGTCACCTCATTAACATAACAAGGGACACCTTTACTGCTCTCCTCACTCTGAAAATTCCAAGGGTTTTAGGATGCTGTGCCAGGAGTGGGAACAAAATACATTATTTATTCTAACTCAAAATAGAACACCTTACCTCCAGAAACATAATAAAAGTATACTGTTTTAAACCACTACATTTGTGACAGTAGCAGAAAAAGGAAATACATTAGTCAAAAAGAATGACTATCTGGTGCTGGTTAAATCAGAACTTGATTCAATGTCTAGAAATACACTTAATGAGCATGTGTCGAATTGAGCATTCAATGTGTTAAGTGGTTTGAAGCCCAAAAACACGGTATGTGAAGAACCATTGAGATATGATGAGTTGTGAAGACCTCAGTTACATAATCCTCCCAAATTTAGGAGGATTTTGAGCATCCTTCTGCCAAAGCAGCCAAAGCGCGGGTGTTCAGTAGCTGGTGAGTATCTCCTGCAATTTCTACTTTATTATTAATGAGGCCATGAATAGGCATAGACTTTCTAAAAGGAACTACAGTGGCAACATAATGTCAATCTCAGAGAAGGCTGCATTCCACAACTTTAACTAGACACAGCCTGGGAACCTGTTCTAAACTCTGACAGGAAGTTCACCATCCATGTCTTGGGCACCAGCTCCCAAGAACTGAAGATGCTGAGAGTCCGCAGATGCCAGGAAGTTGCATGGTTCCTCGTCATGAGTATTCACTTGAGTATTTTTTTTTTCTTTTGTCTTTTTGTCTTTTCTAGGGCCGCAGCCATGGCATATGGAGGCTCCCAGGCTATGGGTCGAACTGGAGCTGTAGCCGCCGGCCTACACCAGGGCCACAGCAATGTGGGATCTGAGCTGCCCCTGCTACCTACAACAGAGCTCATGGCAACACCCAGATCCTTAGCCCACTGAGTGAGGCCAGGAATCGAACCCGCAACCTCCTGGTTCCTAGTGGGATTCGTTAACCACTAAGCCACAATGGGAACTCCCACTTCAGTATTTGTTGAACATATATTATGTGAGTGAACAAAATAGACCAGGTCTCTGTCCACACAGAGCTTACATTCAGACAGAGGAGGCAGCAGAAATAAGCACTGCAGAAATAAGTTTGTCAATGGAATCGTGCTAAATGCTGCGATGGAGAACAGCAGGGATGGGCCCAGTCTAGAGAAGCAGAGCAGGTCACTTCATCTTTGGCGGAAAATTACCAAGTCATTTTGAAAATGGTTGGCCATTTATTAAAGATCACATGAGATCTCATTTAACACACCCACATGTCAAGGCAAAGTTGTAAAGTCCTGTGAAAACATGACTACATAAACATACGGGATTATTATATCAGAAAACCTATTTCGGCTTAAAAGCCTTCAGTGGTTTCCCTTAGCCCTAGGATGAAGTGCAAACTCCTGGACATGGCCCACGAGGCACACGCAGCTCTGTGCCCTGCTTCCTCCCATAACCCACCTCATGTGCCTCTATCACATGCCACTGCGTGTACCCTTCCCTTGGTTGACTGTCTCCCTCCCCAAGTTAACAGCCTCACCCACATGCCCCCAGAAGCTTTCTCTGACACTGAGTCGGTCACAGGCCCTGCCCTGTGTGCTTACAGCTCCTTGTGTTCCCTCTACCTTCACCTACCAGCAGGTGCATCCACAGCTTATGTCATACAAATTCTGAGGGCAGTGTTGGCGTCTCATTCCCTGAGGATGGCTGTGCACACGTGGTCTAGGTAACAGAAGGGTGATGGGTGAAGAAAGGACGAACAAGCCTGAGGGCCTCTGCATGGACGTAAAGGTAGCTGTCCATGGGGCTCGACTGAGTATTAAAGATGAGAAAGGGAGAGTCCTATCTAAGCATGGACCTCCAGAGTCAGGCTGCCTGGGTTCAACTCCCAGGGCCTCTATTTGCCACATGATCCACCAAGGATGGTCGACATAAGGCAGCAAAGCTGCAGAGGGAGCTGTTAGGCCAGACCTAGAGATAAAATTCAGCCCACTGCTCCCTAAGCCGTATGCCCTGGTGTAGGGCTGTATCGGCTTTGAGGAAACAGTATCTCCCTCGGTACAAAGTTGATACTCCCACCTTAAGATGTCTTTGCTGAGTCCCCACTAGGGGGCTATATGGACACAGAAGGACAGGAACCTTTTTTTTTTTTTTTTTTAAACTCCATTTTTCAGTGTCGCCTTTTTATAATCCATCTATCTTGGCTAGTGCCTTTTTGATTTGATGCAATGAGCAAATACAGGCTAGCCTCCAGGCTAAGAACTTGTCCCAGTTGCTAATCTCAGTCAACTCCAGCTTTGTCAGTGTCTACAGCTCATGGAGCTCTTCTGAGGCTTGTGTCAGATGACCCACATGAGATACTGAGCATGTCACAAGGGTGCAAAACTGGCAGCAATTCAAAGTGTTGACAATGGTGAGGTCCGCATGCCACCATTTGGGGTTTAAACAAAAGCCTTGGAGGCGGCGCCCGAAGTTTCAAGAGATGCCTTCTTCTTTGCCTGCTCTGCTTACATTTCTTGTTAAATCTTTCTTTGTGCATTATGCCCTTCTGGGCCTACTTGTAAAACTGCAGGATGCTGATTTCCTTACACATAATATAATTCTCACAATGGATATTTAAAATTTATGGCCAAATCTCCCACATGAAGGTGGTCTGGCAGCCATAATTTTTTCCTTGTGTACATAAATGACTATTAACTTGTTGGCGTTTTGCAGACAGGTTTTGATGAACTATGATATTTTGCTTAAAATCATTCCAAGAATAATGTCAGCCTTCGTAATTGCCTTACCCATGACCACCAGCAAGCAAAATTCACCTCAACAGCACGGCTTATGTTAAAAGGAATCAAACTCCAACCAGACAGAACTGTGAATTCAAGAACTCAAGGCGGACGGCTCTTTTTCTGTAAGGTTTTCAGAGTATACGCCAAAGTGGCACAGGGCTCAGACTATAAATATATATGTCAGCTTCTACAAGCAGAGAATTATTCCACGAGAACTGTTTTCATGGCTCTTTCAGATTAAGAAAAACACTTTTGGCAGATGGTTTGACATGAAAATAAAGCCATAATCAAAATTCAGTCACAGTGGCAATAAAAATATTTCGTCTGTAGTTGGGTGCCGTTGAGAAAAAAGGGTTCCCAGAAACCGGACTATGTTAGAACGTTCACTCATTCGGAGCAAGATCAGATAAAATTTACACACGTGACACTTGCATGCACGCATTTGTTTGTACATAGACATCAGGACTAGATTGCCCACCATCTCTACTCAGGAAAGGTTGTCGGTTACACTGAGATCATGTTCTTTCAGCTTCTTTGATGTTAAGATATTTTTCATATCATGATTTCCATAGCAAACGGGAGTTGTCAATATGTGACAAGTTTCACAACTGGCAGCCTGTGAATTTTGGTTTTTTGGGAATGTTCATGCAACATAAAATCCAATGACGTCAGACCCAAAACTTGACTCTATTTTCTATTTTCCAAGCCACTGGTTTGCTCTCACATACACGAGGCTGACATAGCTTCTGTCAAAGGATGGGAGTGGGGGCAGGTGAGGGAGGGGTGCAAAGAAGACCTGCACATTTTCAGACGCAATCTCAGGGCAAACAAGTTTGCAGGGAACACCAGAGCCCACCCCGAAATCCATGAGATATCCCTTAGAAGGGTTATTAAAAAACATGAAAGATCAAGAAAAAAAAAAAAAATCAGGTTCCTTATCCCACGTATAGTTCCAACTGGACCTTTACTCAAAGCGAACTACCAAGTATATTGATACTTTATTTGGAAAAATATCCTATTGTTCTGAATACATGGACTTTCTCACACATATTCAGAGCGAACAGCTTTCACGCCACACAACTTTGGGGAACATTGCTCTTCCTAGATAGGTCTTTCTGTCCTCAACTGTAAAACTAGGGTTGGACTCAGTAGCTAATGTCCCTCCCAACACCAACATTACACATTTATTGGCTCCTTAAGCAGAATAGCTTCCTGAGTGGGGAGATTTGAATGGAGGTTGGTGCATATTAAGGATTGCTAGCAGTTGCCTAAAGGGTTATATGCACCAAATTTAAAGATCTATTTTCACATATCACTTTGTCCTTTTCTTTCATTTTCAAAACTCTTCTTTAAGCATGTTACTCCCTTGCTGAGAACCCTCCTAGCTCTTTGATATTAAATCAGGGGCTGGCACGCAAGTGTTTGCTGGACCAGGCAGAGGAGGAAGATGAGCAAAGAGACTGCAGGACCACAGGAAAAAACTGAGAAAGAAGCAAAGGCAGCCACTTGGTTCCAGCACTTTCCAGGAAGGGCAAAAAGCCTCACATCCTCATAGTCAAAACAGAATTCAGACTTGAGGGTATAATCATTAGGATTTTTTTTTTCCCCTCCTTTTTATGGCCACACCTGCAGCATATGAAAGGTCCCAGGGTAGGGGTTGAGCCAGAGCTGCAGCTGCCAAGCTCCATCTCAGCCATAGCAACATTGGATCTGAACCACATCTACACAGGATCCTTCACCCACTGAGCGAGGCCAGGGATCAAATTTACATCCTCATGGACCCTAAGTTGGTTCTCAACCTGCTGAACCACAATGGGAACTCCTAATCTTTAGAATTTTAACAGTTGGCAATTATGTCAAATTTAAAAAAAAAAACACCTGATAGCCACATAAAGATTGCAACTGGCAAGTAGGCTGCTTACTTACAATTTTTTTTTTTTTTTTTTTTGTGTGTGTGTGTGTGTGTGTGTGTGTTTTTGCCATTTCTTGGGCCGCTCCTGCGGCATATGGAGGTTCCCAGGCTAGGGGTCGAATCGGAGCTGTAGCCACTAGCCTACACCAGAGCCACAGCAACGCCAGATCCGAGCCGAGTCTGCGACCTACACCGCAGCTCACGGCAACGCTGGATCCTTAACCCACCGAGCAAGGCCATGGACCGAACCTGCAACCTCATGGTTCCTAGTCGGATTCGTTAACCACTGTGCCATGACGGGAACTCCTACAATTTCTTACATAAAGAGTAAAATTCTGATCATTAAGACTCTATCAGGTAGCCCTGATTTCTTTGGGGTCCCAAACATTCTCTCTTACTCCCTTGCAATCAGCAAGTAAGTCCTACCCTTATGCCTTATAAATGAGCGCACAGAGCACGGACTTTGAAGAAAGGCCACAATATAAGTTTTGATTCTGTCATTTGCTACCTCGTGCAAAAATACTTAAACTCTTCTGAATCTCAGTTTCCCCATTACAATCAAAGTCAGTAAGTCTTATCTTCTGGGTTAAATCGTCCCCTTCCCACACACCTTTTCCCTGTTCTTTGCAGGCGGGAAGCATCTTTGGACCCATCTTGATGGCCTGAGACTATTCTCCACCTGCCCTTCTAGTTCCCTAGAAATGTTAAGGCGTGACGTGTATTTCACTCCTTTACGCAGCCCTTTCAGACCAGCTAGGTCTGAATTGACGTATCTGCCTTATTCTCCTTACATGCTTGTTTTGGCCATCAAAAAAAAAAAAAAAAAAAAAAAAAAAAAAAAAAAAAAAAAAAAAATTTACGTGTTGATGATGTGTCTCATTCTAGATTTAAAAGGGTATGTTGCCAATAATCCACTCCCATTTTCAACTCGCAACCTAGGACTGAAATGATTTGAAAACATGCCCAGATGTTGTGTAGGTTTCAAGTTTTTCATTAGTCCTAAGCAACAGCCCATTAAAACGAAATCAAAAACAAAAACCATACACTCCCCCTGCAGTGATACAAAACTTCCACTAAGGATAATTCAGAGATTTGGAAGAGAGATCAGCTTTTTAATAGTTGCTTTTTCAATACCAACAGGGACCAATTTCAATAGCCATAATTAGGAACCTCTTCTATCTTGCTGGTTAAATAACAATAGAATCAATAATAACGAGAATAAATTGTCATAGCTGCTTCCTCCTGCACTCCTAGTTCTGAGCTGCTAATAAGATTCTGCTCTAATTTTCCTCTGGGCTATGTCCAGACTTGATGGTGAAATGCTTGGGCTACACCGAGGTACGTGGAAGCCCCAGGAGTGTTTTTTGTCAAAGCCTTGCTTTAGTGATCAACCCTGCTCTTTAAGGAGATAAGTAGTGCTCTCCTGCGGCAATCCATTTCAATATCTGTCCAGCACAGGTTTCTCTGGAGATTTATTTGCACTAAGTTCCCATGATGTCACTTAGAGGTGGTGATCTGGAAACTGAATTACAGAGACTGTTTGCAGGAATCATCCTGATGACTGATTGGCCAAGGAGGGTGGTAATGGTGAAAAAAACAAACAAACAAAAAAAAACACACACCAATGGCCGTTTCTCCATTGGTGAAAGGATAAGTAACCACATCAATTGTCAATGGCCCATCACCTTCTGAAGCTCATACAACGAGCCATCAAATTGGCAAAAGCACACAGCGTACCCAGATTCCACAAGGAACAAATGCTGTTATGAGCATTGTTGAGTAAACCTTGTGTGTTTCGAGGGAACCATCTGTAAAGATTTGCAAACTTGGTTGTGTGGCCAGAAAGCAGTTTAAAGAACAAGGTGTGTGTCGTCCAGCTGGACAAGAACTCAAGACGAGCAGAGAAAAAGGCGGAGGGCCGCCAACGAGGACACTTCGCCCACTCCGCCCACTCATAGCCTCCACCACCACCCCCAAGTCCCACACCAAGACAAAGGCTTTTCAGTCCCAATCTTCCTCTTAACAAGCACACGTGCGTGATTTGGGGGAACTCTTTTTTTTTTTTAAACTTTTAAACCTGTTACTTTTCCTGGACAAAAATGTTTGGAGTCGAGATCACAACGCAATGTCCCCAAAGCTTTGTAGGTCTCTCGAACAGTGGTTAGAAACAGAGAAGTCATCACTGAAAAAATGAGTCTTCTACTTTTAATTTTTAACTGAAGTTCCATACGCGTTTCTTCTTCTCCTCTTACGACCACACCTGCAGCATATCAAAGTTCCCAGGCTAAGGGTTGAATCGGAGCTGCAGCTGCCGACCTACACCCCAGCCACAGCAACACCAGCTCCAAGCCACATCTGCTAACTATGTCGTGGCTTGGGGCAACACCAGATCCTTAACACAGAGTCAGACCAGCAATCAAACTCCCCATCTCAGAAGACAACATCGGGTCCTTAACCTGGTGTGGCTCAGTGGGAGCGCCCCACACCTCTTTGGACGGGTTGTAGGAGAAAGGGAGAGGTCTTTCCCTTCACCTGTGGATGCGGGTGCATCTATTTAACTTCCTGGGCCTTCAATCCATTTAGCATCTCATCTCACCCCTTCCCACTCCTGCTGGGCCTGAAGCATTCTAGGCGAAACCTTAGAGCCTCTCTTTGAACAGGGGGTGGCTGAAGGCTCGCCTCATTGTGTGGCAGCCCTAAGAGAACAAGCCTTCTTCCACGCCCAGAAACAGAAAGCAAAGGCAAACTGGAGACTACTAAAATTTTGTATTACGGAAATTAGACGGAGTCCAGACTTGTGAAATGTCATCAAGATGAGAACTACATAATTTCTCTTACAAGCCAAAAATAGAGTGTTCAGGAAGCCCTGCCCTGTGAGCAAATCTCAGTAAAAGTCAAAGGTGGTTAGTGACGGGACAGACACACTCAGGCCTTCACTCATTCAGACATTGGAATGTGGTCCATGGGTTGCCAGGGATCTGCCTCCGAAAAGGAGGGAGGGGGAGGAGGGAGGGGGGAGAGGGACAGAGAGAACAACGTGCCCTCCTGCCATCCTTTAGGACTTGTGAACTTTTTACCCTTAAAATACAAGCCCAAGTTCCCCTTCTGGAGCTTTCCTCCTCCCCCTCCCCAATCCCCTCTCTCCCCCACATTCACTCCCAGCCACACTGGCTCTTTGCTGTTCTCGCAACATGCCAACATGTTTCCTTTGCCTGGAACAACCTTCTTCCAAATACCCACGTGGCTCCCTCCCTCCCTTCCTGTCTGGTTCACCCACACCTACACTGCTTTTCCCTCCCCCTTCTTTGTTTGGCTTCACTTACCATCCAATGATCAATACACTCAATCGCTACCTTGTTCATGTGCCTCTTGTGATGGAGATGGAAGCCTGCAGAGGGCAGACACCTGCGCTCCATCCCCAGGGAATAAGATGACGCTTGAGAAACACTGGGTGCTCCAACACGTTGGTTCCAGCAACGCGTGTGTCCAAGGGCGGAGGAGGGGCACCCACATCTGGGGACCATGTGCTTGCAACTCCCTTGCAGAAGTGTTTTCCAGGAGAGTGAATATTTTGCTCTCAGAAAAAGCTGATATAAACACGGCTTTATACAAATGCTTTTTCCTACCCTTTCCAAGATTGAAAACACGTGCAAGAGCGACCTTAGATAACAAAGCGGCCCAAGGATCAACACCAATTCTGTCAAGAATCCAGGGCCGAGAGACTTCCTTAGGACATTTGTTTGCATTTTTTAAATCTAACTATTCAGACCACACAGTACCTTTCTCTTAGTTGCCAGGAACATCACGATGCAATCCCACTGTCGTTACTAATACAAGGAAAGTGTGTGCACACACGTGTAAGAAGCTATTCCAATGGATGTTAGCTGTTTTTTATAAGCTGTTACACTTTATATTGATAAGAAAATGTGTATGTACCTGCTAGTCCCTACCACGTTGCATGGAGTTACAAGTAATGTTATTTTGCTGTTTCCTAGGAGAACTTCTGGTTCTTAAAGTGGTTTCCAAGTCCTTTGAGATGGAGGGAACTAACAAAATCAGGCCAAATATCATTGTATTGGAATAAACCACAAGGAGTCATTTCCCGGCGGGTGGCAGAGAAGGAGGGAGTGAGAGAACGGGAAATTACAAGGATGACCCCGGTTGAAGAGTGGGGAAACACGGTGCGCCTGCCTCCAAACGAGCCTAAAGGTATCCTGGAATCTCCATTACTCCACTGAGAACAGCATCCACCTTGGCGTCTGTCCAAGCAGGTTTAATGGGAAAAGTATTAACGCCTGCAAGGTGGTCCCACAGCCAGGTCCCCAAGGACAGAGGTTCCAGGATAGCAGGGGAAAAGCTGGAGGGACAGGCCGATTCCAACACCGCAGCATCTGCTGCTCCGTGACAAGGCACTATATCATGTAACGCACTGCAGCTTGAGAATGGGAGACGGGGGAGGAGTGACGGAAACCCGTGTGTCCCACGGATGGACGCCAAATGAGCCAGCAGGGCTGTCCTCGAAAGACATAATCTACATACTAGAATAGACAGCGGTTTGTTTAGGTCTAAGCCATGGCAACACACTCCAGCTTCACAGCTCCCTGAGCAGCTGTGCCGAGGGGCCTTGGGCAGGGCTGCCGGTGGCTGTCCTAGGTGCCCTCCTCGGAGCTCTCCGTTGTGTCGTATCTTCCAACAGCGCCTACGTGTTAAACCTGCAGTTGGTTTGCACAGCGCAGCTAAGCAAACAGAGCAACTCCCAGACCTCCCTGAGCGGCTGCAGGGGACCTTGGCTCTCCCCTCCCCCTCTCAAGACCAGGCGTTCTCAATAGTTTGAAAAGAGGCGGGGGTGGGGGGGAGGAGAAGGAACCCAAACACACCCTGCTTGTTAGTTAGGTAGGAAAAGCATTGAAGACATGGATTGTGATTCAAAACCAAAGCATGTGTTTCTCAGAAGTCAAAGGCATGGCACAGCATGTGAATGAATATGTACCAATCAGAACAAATCCACCAGCCCCACAGGTGGCTCAATGGCCACTAGAAGAAATGCAGGCTGCCGTCTGGTTAAGCGACTTAAAAAAGAGTGTTCCTGAGAAGCTGAGGAATCCAGAGCTTCTTGGGGGTTTTGCAAATTAGAAGTGTCTTTTGATGAAACTAAGAAATCAACGTGCTCAATGCTCACCCCTGTTTGATGTGTTGGTGTCTGAAGAGACTCTGAAAAAGTCACGGAAACAATCCGAATGTAGAAGCCACTGAACTAGTTAATGGTCATCGAGAAGGGTGGGCTGGTCAGGATTGGATCCAGGCCATTTCCAGGATCAGAGAAACAATAAGTGATCAACTGGGCCGAACACCCAAATCCCTTCCTCCGGGTTCCGTGCAGTGCTGGTTTACAACTTAGGGCCGCATCGCAACCCCCCAACCTCCCCATGAAGTTTATCTTCAAGGTCTGGAAAATTAACCCTCCAGATATGAAATGATGGGGCAAAGCCCTACCACTTAAGGGTCAGTTGACCTTCTGTCTTACTTGCCAGGCTGCACATCCGTGGGGCATGCAGCGCTCCAGCTCAGCAACAGCCGGGTCTCTACAGGAGCTGTCATAACTGCTCTGTTCTCCGTGAGTGCTGTACAAATCCTGGAAAGAAAAAAAGAAGGGAACTTGCAGAATTCCCAGAGAAGGACTAATTTCCCTATGTAGCTCATTTTCAGAAATTGTAGCAGGAGTCTCATATTTGAGACAATAGAGAAAGAAAAAACATACCAATTTCTACCTAGAGTCTCCAAAGGCCTTTCACCCTCTTCTTTCGGGACATTTAAGCGAGAAACCTCTTGCCTGGGGAGACCAGCAGCAGCAGCAGCAGAGAGGGCGCCGAAACGCAAATGTGTAGACCCCCGTGCTGACGAATCAGAATCTCTGAAGGTGGGCCCAGGGAGCCTTTTAGCAAGAACCTCAGGTCATTTGCATATTAAAGTGAGAAGCACAGGTTGATCTATGCAGAACAGATGCTCCCTCCAAAGTGGTCTTCAGACCAGCAGTATCAGCTTCACCTGGGACCTTGGTGTAGCTTTGCACAGGCTCCATCCAGACCTACTAAATCAGAAACTCTCGGGATGAGGCTCAAAAATCTAGTTAAGGCCTCCAGAAGATTCTAACACACAGCAAAGTCTGAGAACCGTTGGTTTAAAATGTGAAGACAGACATGACTCAGGGCATCACCCTAATAAGAGAAAAAAGATGATCCAGTATTTCCCAAATTATGTTATGTAGAATATGTAGATTTTTAAAAAATAAGGGAGTTCATGGTCAAATATGTTTAAGAAGTACATAGTTAAAACAATTACTTTTATATTTCATAGCAAGATCACTCAGTTTAAATGTGCACTGTGAATCTCAGTTGATGGCATTTTCCAAGATTTATGTTAGAGCAGTCCATTCACATATAACAAAATAGGTCTCATTTTTCTGAACAAAGGACTAACAATTTGTCTTTTTTTTTTTTTTTCTTTTTTTGCTTTTCTAGGGCCACACCTCTGGCATTATGGAGGTTCCCAGGCTAGGGGTCTAACTGGAGCTGTAGCCACCAGCCTACAGCAATGCCAGATCTGAGCCACAGCACAGTTCACCGCAACACCAGATTCTTAACCCACTGAACAAGGCCAGGGATCGAACCTGTAACCTCATGATTCCTATTCAGATTCATTAACCACTGAGCCATGACCGGAACTCTGGACTAACAATTTGAATTTGCTTTTTTGAATAAAATCCCTTACTGTCTCCTAGAAAAAGGAGACAGTAAGGTTTTTTTGTAGCTCAAGTTATGTTCACATGTACTGTCTCATGGGTGTCTCAGCCATTCTCCAAGACATTGGAAAATTTTCCTTCAAAGTGGTGAAGAGACACATTAGTGAAAAAAAGCACAACTCAACCAAATCCTGTAGTTTTTCCAGGGTCAGAAGGTTCCTAATGGAGGAAACCAGTTAAAGAAGCTGGTCTGCCGGTCAGTTGCACAAGGTGCCTAAACTTGAGAAGTTCGAGACATCCCTGGAAACATTGTGAGTTGGAGAAAATATACTAGGGCGATCCTTGGGGAGAGAATGGCATAGGGTTGAATAGGATACCTTAATAAGCAGTATGGAGTCAGAAAGGGAGACTCCGAAGGGAGATTTACAGCAACACCTGCTGGCCCGGCATCTGCTGTCCCCCTCCCCCCGCCCTTCCCTCTCCCCTGGCTTTGCTGGGGGGATGGGCAACCATGGGGCAAAGCTTAGTTGATTATGGTATTTTAGGAGTTGATCTCTGCTTTCAGGGGTCCTCCACCTACTCCACCCCCCCCCAAAAAAGCACTCAGCCTTCCCTCTACATAAATGTTCAATAAAAAACAAGAAAAGCCACACCATCGCTTTGGAGGTGATCCATATTATTAGCTTGCCTGGGGCAACCCTAAAACAAGTTCAACCTGAGTGTAGTCAAGACTCAACTCAGATAGGCTTCTCAAATGCCAGTGTCTGTATTCCTCCTAAGCAAAGTTCCTCCTCTTAAACCCTTGACTCCAATATTCACACCCAACTGCTGTGATCCGGAAAACCGCTCGACCCAGACAACAGCTAAAGCTGGTCTTGGGATGAACTGAAGTGTGTTCTTGAACCTGTTCCTTTGGCTCCGCATCAGATGAGTGTGAGCATGAAATTTATTAGTGTGAGAGTGACCTTTATTACAATCCTTTCACAAGATTCTTTAGTGATTTTTCTCCCATCTTTTTTCCTTTCAGAATCTTTTGCTACAACCTGGAATTCAAGCAAGCACGGTGACCAAGTCAGGGCTCTCAAATAAGCTGAGAGTAAAGTCAAATCACACAGGTTTCTGCCGTCTAATGAATGCAGTTATTAGAAGTCTAAAAGATATTATTTCATCAACGTTATTTTAGTTTGAACCAGTTTAAGAGCCTAAACACTTAAGACTTAAGCCAGAGAAGTCCATTCGCATATTTCCTAATATGTCCCATTTTGTGAACAAAGGATTAACAACTTGAATGTAAGAAGCAGGTGTGAGCACTCTTGATAGGTCAAAACCTTAACACCACCCAGACAAGTCTCTAATTTCTGGGCACAGTACATGGCATGCGTGAATTTTGTTTCAATATGTTTTCCATAGTGATAGCTTAGAGAGTCACATGGCCATATCCTACCCACACTTCCATTCCTAGTGGCAGAAGTATTTGCTGATGATTGAAAGGTCATGCAAAACAGATGTGAGGGCAGCTGGATTTTTCAGCTATGCTTCAGTGGACTTAGCAGTGGTGCCTGCCATTACTAAATAGCAGAGGGATTTTATTTCACTTGAGTAAAAGAATCTTAGGCAACCTTGTCAGCGTAATTGGAGGTATATGCCATTTCTCACTGAGCTCTCACCTTTCCCACCTTCCACTCTTCACTCACAACCTGGAAACTCACTTCGTTCCACCGCAGAGGTAACAATGAACTGGGGGTCAACCAGCCAGACCTGTTTTCCAACATGTTACAAATGGGTTATTATTGACCTCTGAGTGTGGGAGTCATGGAAATTGAATTTTCTACAGGCGTCCCATTTGTTTGGTATCACATTGAGTATGATCTCCACTTTGAACTAACTTAACTTACTCTCCATTATTCCTGTGCTTCTTTGGAACGAAGCAATACAAAGACAGCAAATGGTGCATTGCCAAGGGGGCTCCCACATCACAAATCCCCTTGAAGAACAGATGGTCCAGTTGCAAACTCCCAAATACTGACATCCGTGTGGCAGGCAACTGTACAAGTCAGATGGATATGGCTTTCAAAATTTGCATGTTCTATCAAAATTAGGTGATTCCTAAAGCTTCTTTTACCAGCTGAATATACGGGAATTCTCGCTTCTTTCTAAGAGGGACTCTAAGGGAATGTGGATTCAATAGCAAATTTTCTCCCTAATCTTTTCAACAGCCTAAGTCTCAGATTTGCTAGTTAATGACCATGTTGTTAGAGAATCATTTCTCATCTGTAACATGTGGGTTAAAAATACTTGATCTCAGAGTTTCTCCAATTATTAGAACTTTACAGTGTATCAGGGTACCCTAGCGTAAAAAAATGGCATAAGATGCCAAATTATGATGCCTATACAACAAAGACTCATTATTTTTTAGTTGAATTTATTAAAGTATAGTTGGTTGACAGTGTTGTGCCAATTTCTGCTATACAGCAATGCATCACTATTATAGATCTACTGGGCGTGATCCTTCATGGTTTATTGCAAAAGTGGAATTATTAATCTCTTTGCTTTCTATTACTGACATGAAAATAATCCATTTTTTTTCTATTTGATAGAGATTTAGATGTCTACAGAAAAACTTCTGTTAACTGAAATTCCAATTACCTAACACAAACTTTCAATTAAGAATGTCATACTCGGAGTTCCCGTCATGGCACAGTGGTTAACGAATCCGACTAGGAACCATGAGGTTGCGGGTTCGGTCCCTGCCCTTGCTCAGTGGGTTAAGGATCCGGCGTTGCCGTGAGCTGTGGTGTAGGTTGCAGACACGGCTCGGATCCCGCGTTGCTGTGGCTCTGGCATAGGCCGGTGGCTACAGCTCCGATTTGACCCCTAGCCTGGGAACCTCCATATGCCGCGGGAGCGGCGCAAGAAATAGCAACAATAACAACAACAACAACAACAAAAAAAGACAAAAAAAAAAAAAAAGAATGTCATACTCATTTTAACTATCGGACAGCATTAGAGTAAAATAAACTCATTAAAAAAACTTTTGGTTATATTTTGGGATACATCCAACTAAGTCTCCTAAATATTCACAACTGTTCAATTTTACTGCGTGTTTAGAGGGTAGACCTGGAAAAAAACAAGTGCTACATTAATTTTGCATATTAAAGGTATACTAATTATCAGAGAATTTTGACAATAAGTCAGAATTTCTTTTTTAAAATTTTTATTTGAATATAGTTGATTTACAGTGTTGTGCTAGCTTCAGGTATACAGCAAAATGATTCAGTCACACACACATATATATATTTTTTACATTCTCTTCCACTATAGGGTATTGCAAGATATTGCCTACAGTTCCATTGTAACTCTACAAGTTAGAAGAATTTCTTTTTGTTTTTTTGTTTTTTTTTTTTTTGTCTTTTTTTGTCTTTTTGTTGTTGTTGTTGTTGCTATTTCTTGGGCCGCTCCCGCGGCATATGGAGGTTCCCAGGCTAGGGGTCCAATCAGAGCTGCAGCCACCGGCCTACGCCAGAGCCACAGCAACGCGGGATCCGAGCCGCGTCTGCAACCTACACCACAGCTCACGGCAACGCCGGATCCTTAACCCACTGAGCAAGGGCAGGGACCGAACCCGCAACCTCATGGTTCCTAGTCGGATTCGTTAACCACTGCGCCACGACGGGAACTCCTAGAAGAATTTCTTGTGCAAGTTTTCGATTTACCAAGAATATGCATTGATGTTCTAGGTGATGGAGGTTTCAATTTAGTTGAGAATATAAGGTTTGTATTGTGGACCCAGACTGTCCATTATCAATTCATTGATTTTTGGTTCCAGATTCACCCTTCAGTGCCTGCTCTGTGATAGAGCACCAGACTCTTCAAGCGTCTCTCCTCTGCGGTGAGCGCAGGGTCACCCTTGGTCAGCTGTCAGCCAAGGAGCTGAAGGAATATGCAGAAGTAAGGGCTTCTCATCCTGGTTTCAGGTGCTGCATTTTTGCTCCAGTTGCATGGTCCACTCGGCGCAAGTGTGGGGAACATCTGGTGGAGCCCTGCCCCAGCTGTGCATCCGGAGTGCACAGTCCCTCAGTGACCTTGCATCGCTGGCCTGGGTGACCCCCTTGCCACAGCCCTCTTGACATGGACACTATGGATTCCACCTTGTGCCCACAGCAGTACCCCAACTCCTTTTGCACACCCACTCACCCCACCTGTTCCGAGGGCTGTTTCCTAGGTCTGGACAACTGAGGTCCAGAGAATTTCTCTGTCACTGTGGGCCGTAACCACACTTTCTTCAACAGGTCTGACCTCTAGCTGTGAGAAGGGGGCATCATCTTTTTTTGTTTGTTAAATGTTTAATATTTAAGGTTACTTATTTATTTATGCCCATGGCATGTGGAGGTTCCCAAGCCAAGGATCAAACCCGCCTCACAGCAGTGACAACGCAGGATCCGTAACCGGCTGAGCCACCAGAGGACTCCTAGGGAGGCCTCCTTCTAAGGTTCTCCCTTTCTTCCTTGGGTCCTCTCTCTCAGCCCTTGGTTACCCTTCAGAGTTCTCTTTATATTTGCAGAGGTACTTTCCTATCATAGCTTAATAATTCTTCACATTTAACTTTTGTTACCTTACTGTGAAACATCTGTCTCCTGATGGGACCCAGTCTGATCCACCACACACACCCCCAAGCTGTAATCTATACTCTGAACACCTATATTATGTGGATATATTTTTAAAGATCATGAGGAACTCCCTGATTCAGGCATCCGAAAACTCTTAATAGATTCATACCATTGATTCGTATCTTTTCAGGTATAAGTACCGGGTTCACTTCAGTGCCTCTCATCTTGAAGTTCATTTTTATTTGAAGCATTTATACTATTATCAGAAAAATCATTAAGCAGTAGCATCACAATTTAACAGAGCAGAATAAATGCAATTGATAAAGCCAGAATTAACTTCTATTTCAAAGTTCATGGCAAAGCTCCATAGATTCTCCTGCTCTTCATTTCGTTTAATGGAGGAGGCTTGGGATTGTCAAAATGTTCAAGCAAAGAGGACAGAGAAAGGTTCCAGGGTGAGATGACATCAATATGAGGTCACCTAAGCAAAGACTTTCATGTATGCAAAAATTAATATTAGTAGAAGTCACTGGAGTTCAGCTTACTTTCCTAATCACCAAGGGGACAATCTGGCGTCTCAATGACACACTAGGGAAAAAAAATCAAAAGACACCTCTAAAGACACCACAGTCTACTAAAACACCTTAAATAAACAAACGATGCCATTTTTGAGTAAGTGCTTAGAATAGCACCGGCGCTGTGTGCTTTGCAAGCAAAAGAAAAACGTATAGAAAAAGAAAATAATAAAAACAAACCTGGAGAGTAAATGTGACAATTGAGAACAAGATGAAAAATGATTTGGGGAACCAGTTATTCAATAGGAACGTTGTCCTTTGAAACATGGATATATTGGAGACCATGTCAACCCATTCCCGGAGCTGGCACAGAAGTCATTTTCCTTGGGAAGTGAAGAGAAACTGACAAGTTATACTCTGAATTCTAAATTGTTTTATTTTTCTCCCTGAGGTCAGTGAGCAGTGCTTTTCTCACATGGAAATGTTTTCTTCTTTTACCCTAAGCAACGGGCTCCAAGCTTTATTGTATATGATGAATGTGGTTACAGACCCAGGACAAAAATTTCCTTCTTGGCCAACTTTCAATTCATAGGACTCCCCCAGCGCGCCGCCATCAGTGCCAATCACGAAACACACCTCGCTTTTCCCCAATTCTGTGTTCAAGGTGTGGACGCCACACCTTTTGCACTAATCGTTGATGCAATCTTGCCACCGGCTCAGCCAGCTTCTAAATCATGGACTTCAGAGTCAACGATCAGTAACACAATACCACGAAGAGCTGGTTCTCAATTCTCTTCTTCGTACAATGAACAGTTGAGTGAATCAGACACCTGCCACATTAAAAATACGCCCGCATAGCTCCTCGATGCGATAAACATACTGGCTCCTTCTGATTTTTGGAGGGAAAGGGCTTCTTTCACCGACGTTGGGACTTGGTGCCTCCCGAGTTAAATACTCTCATTCATAAATACAACACAAGCCCGGATCAGTCTGAGATTTCTGTTGGGTAGTCACGTGGTCCTTGCCCCTTTCCTCTTTAAAATTTTAAACACTGCAAGGGAGCCATTTTCCCTGTGAGGCTCCCACCCTCGGGATGAAACCTCCTCTGCGGAATTTTGGCACCTTATTAATTAGTGGTTATGAGTGGGAGCTGCTCTCTCTCAGCAACTCCTATTCTGCCATCAGTCAAGTGGGATTCTGTCATAAATTCCCACGAAGCGAACTATTTCTGGTAATTCTCCCTAATTAACACCAGGCCTGCTAATAATACGCCAGGTCCTATGTGTTTCTGATATAACCAAGATCTTGTCTGAGAGGACTCACAAGGGGAAAACGCCAACCTAAATTAAGCTTTTGCTGGCAAAAAGGATTTTATATGTCGTTCTGTAAGAAAACCTTTGATAATCTGAGATTGGGGACATTTTGACCAGAACACACGGAACGACAGGGAAGCTTGTTCTGGTTTGAGCACTGAATGGGGATTTCATGTGAACACACACTGTTGAGTCTTAAGCCTATAAATCTTGTACTGGATTACTGTTTCTTAACGAAGAAATGACAGATCTCTTATTTTGTCGGTGCATTTTAATGTGCAATGACGCGATTGATAGAAACCAAACAGCAGCTATTAAAACGTCAGATGCAGACTTGATGCCCTTGGCTTCTGGAGTTTAATATACTGTGAGCAAACAGACTTGAATTTGTCTTTCATTTCCAATACACAGCCTGCGACAGAAACATTCTCAATTTTATACAGCGGGGGGGAAAGAACCTTACTCAAACCAATCAACAAGGAATAGGTGAGCCTACCTAGTTACAGGAGTTAAATGATGAGATCAGGATGAGTGAAGAAGGAAGTAGCACACCCTGGCCAATGACAAACGTGAAAATGGAACTCAGGACTGATGTGGTTTCCATATTGATACACAATGTCATGCTTGATACGACAGCTTATTCCAATAAATAATTTCAGCAAGGAATAGTTTTTAAAAGAAAGACAACAGAGCTGATTTATCTATTCACAAACATGTATTGTGTACATGCTACATGCAGAGCATAAATATGGATTAAGATAGAATAACTGTGATGGTATTTTCACATACTTTGTTCCCGAGACATGTGGATAGGCAAATACCATAAAAGAGGAATTCTCCTGAGGGAGTCCCCCTCATGGCACAGCAGAAACAAATCTGACCAGGAACCGTGAGGTTGCGGGTTCGATCCCTGGCCTCCCTCACTCAGCGAGTTAGGGATCCAGTGTTGCCGTAAACTGGGGTGTAGGTTGCAGATGTGGCTCAGATCTGGCATTGCTGCGGCTGTGGCGTAGGCAGCAGCTGTAGCTTGGATTAGACCCCTAGCCTGGGAATCTCCATATGCAGCAGGTATGGCCTAAAGAGCAAAAAAAAAAAAAAAGGGGGGGGGGAATTCTCCTGAGCATGATGACATCGCAGCCTATCCTGCAAACATGACTTTTTCTCCCGTGATGACTTAACGGAAACCACATGCCACCCAAAAAGAAAAACCAGGAGAGCTTGTCTGTATCACTGCAGCCATTTATTTATTGAATATGTGCACTTAGGGTATTACCATACTGACTATATTTCTCATGTGGTTTTTAATTAGAAGACATATCCACAAGCAAAACAGAACAGACATATGCAAACGGAAAAATGTAAAGAAACATAGGATAGGGATTAATACATAAGGCAAATGATACACTGAAAATCCAAATCCAATACCTTAAAATATGGAGGGGGTGAAGAGGTAACAAACTGAAGCCACATTAAATTCGTGTAAAATTATTCAGGGTATGTTCCCTTCCCTTATGTCTGAAAGGCCTCTCCTTTCAATAGGGGTGACTAAACCCAAATATCACAGAAATATTAGTACACCACCACATTCACACTGGAACAGGGAAGAGGAATTACTTTCAGTAAAAGTGGTCCTTGAAACTGGTATCCCAAATACCTTTTTGTTGTAGATCATTTTTAAATATAAAGCTGCACCAACATGTTGAAGACTTTACACTTTTATTTCTCCTTGTCTTCATACTGTGACCAAATGATCAGGTTTTAGTTGAGACTCTAAATGTAACCTGTATCCACAGGAAATAATGCTACGAGCATAAGCAGAGGGCGTTATTTTTGGGCAGCTACTTCTGAGAGCAACGGTTGGTCCTTGGAGAAATGAACTGTTGTACATCTGAACTTTCACTAACATTTGAAAACTGGGAAACACGAGCAGGGGATGTCTTGGCATCAGGAACAGTGATTTTAATCTGTATTATATGCACAGCATCCAAAATATACATCCAGAGAGATAAAAAGTACTGCTCTACAATAAAGAGGTAATAATTACAAAAATGCTACTGACATGGAATATTTATAATCAGAAAAATAAATATTCAGGTAGCTCACCAGAAGAATAAAGTGCTATGCCAGTTATTAAAGGATTAATGCTGGTGTATTAAATAGGACATCCCCACTGTAAGATACAGAGATCCTTCTGGGTGATCATCAATATTTATTTCACAAGATTAACTATCTTAGGAACAAAGAGAAGGCTTTGCCACAGAAGATAAGGACAAAGCACAAAGACAGAAGGATAAGTTAGGAAGCGATGTTTTCCTTCCAGGGATAAAATTTAGAGAAATGCAACATTATGCTCTATGAATAATATGCAGAAAGAAAAGTGTAATAAGAATGAAATCTTGGGAGTTTCGGTGGTGGCTCAGAAGCAACGAACCCAACTAGTATCTATGAGGATGCGGTGCAATCCCTGGCCTTGCTCAGTGGGTTAAGGATCCAGCATTGCTCTGAGCTGTGGTATAGTCACAGATGCAGCTCAGATCCTGAGTTGCTGTGGCTATGGTGTAGGCTGGCAGCTGTAGCTCCAATTCGACCCCTAGCCTGGGAACGTCCATATGCCGGGGGTGGGGGTGGGGGGGCTAAAAAAAAAAAACAAAAAAAAAAACGAAATCCCTAACATAACTTTCTAAGAAATTCAGGTCAAATAAAATTCTTTGAAGGAAATACCCAAATGCCATTCAGATGCCACTGACTTATCAAATACTATCTTGGCATATAATCTATAAAGGCAAAACTGCACAACAAAAATCTCTACCACACCAAAACAAAACCACCAACTTATTTTATGTTGTGTACAGATACATGACAGGGCACATTGGCCAGCATGTCCTCTATAGGTGGCTTCAGCAGCAGCGGGAAATCATACACAATTCAGTTCCAGGTTTGAAAAAAGAGAACGACAAAAACTTCCTTCTCCCCTACAAAATGCAGGCTGAGGAGGTAGTTTGGGGTTGCTATTGGAGCATTTAGTTGCCTACTCTGTGTCACCCTTGTCTTGCTTTTATCCCCAGTTAATTATTATCTGCATATAATATAAATCTGCTAGACCATAAATTAGCAGCTTTCAGGACAGATACCTTGCAAAGTTCTTAGGGAGGTTAAACAAATACTGCAGCCTAATCACCCCCTCTTCTAACAAACATGTGCACAATGGAAGTGAAGGTGTAAGTGACAGGTGAGACAGGCAGAGCTTGGGGCTCAGTCTCAACTGGAAAAGCACCATTCCCCAAAGTTCAGTTACAACTTAGTGCGGTCATGGGCTTTTGTCCCTACTGAAAACAACGACAAAAAACTCTTCAACACCATCATCTCTTTTCGCACTGGGCAAATGTCAAAAGGATCCACAATTGTACTGCAATTGGTTCTCTGTCTTCATGTGGTATCTATGTCATTTTTCTCTAAAATGAAGAAAACAAAGAACAGGCCAGTCTCAGGAATGAATCACATTTCCCTCTATACTACCAAACCTTTGCGAATAACAGCTTTCCAAACTTTGTGATTACATTTGGAAGTGTTTCATTTATTACTGAGAAAGAATTACCAAAAGAAAAAAAAAAAATCTATCACATCCCCAAGCCAATCTTTCATTTTTCTAATGTAGAACTGAAGAAAAAAACTATTCTGCAAAGAGAACTTTCAAACCTTCATCAGCCAGTGGTAAGTAACACTCTGAAACTAACCTAAGTGATTCATTGTCCGAAAGGGGAGAATTTAAAAAATTTTTTGATCCAGCCCTCTGGTTTACCATAATTCTTGACCACATTCTTTTCTATTTATTCTCTTTAAAGAGAGAGGGAACAGGGTCAGAGACCAAAGTTACTCAACTAGTTCTTTACCTCAGCATGGCAGAGAGGAAAAATAGAAAGTTTTACTAATATAGGTGATCAAACATACACAATGAACAGAAACAGTTGATTTTAATAGAAGGCAAACATTTGAAAATGATAACCTCTATGGTGGCTTTTGGGGGTGGGAGGATCAGAGAAAAATATAACATCTCTTGTGGGCATGACCCATTTCGATCAAAATCTCAATGGCCTTTCCTATTGGAATGACCAACTGTAAAGACAAAAAATAAGTACAGTTTCAAAAAGAACCGGACACCTACTCTGATAAAATTCTCTGTTTAAACTCCTATTTACTGTTTTAAAGATAAGCACTAATTTTTTAAGAAACACAATGTTTCATTTATTAAGTGTAAGGTATGTTCATTGCCTTGTATAGATGTACTCGTAACTACCTAAGGAAAGAGAGTATCATTATTTCAGCATAGAGATTGAAGGTTTTTATTCTAAAATTTAATTCTTCGCTAATTTATTCTAAGATGAATTTAATAGTCAACCAGGAAATTGGTTTTTATAGAAGTTATTTTATGGGCAGAAAATACAGGAAAGAAGTAATAATAAATGCCAAACTGTCTCTTTGCTTTATGAAGCCAAATATTTCCTCATAGACTTGGTTTTCAAAGCTTGGAATTTATCCCTTCAGGGCTACTATTATTTTTCAAAACTCCATATAAATATTAAATCTAAAAATTAATTGGTAATTTTAATTCTCCTCTTTGTCTTCAAATGTCTTCTCTTCTCCTGAATTGCAGACTCTCAAAAATTCACAGAATGAGCATGTTTCTTGCAAAGTGGCTTGTCCTTTTTGGAGAAAAAGGTCTGACCTTCCAAACTTTCACAACATACCTAAAATAGAAGCATTATTTAAGAGAATTTAATTATCAGGCATGCCTAAGAAAAGGGAAATAATTATTTCATGGTTGATACGACAAAGCGCTTTCGTTGGTTGTGTTAGACCCCCTGATATTTCACGATTACAATTACATTTCATGTAATCTTTCAAAAGCAAAGAAGAATGACTTTTTCCTGGAATGCATTCTAATTTATTTAAATTCACTGATCTCTATTTTTCTTTATTGGGAATGAACACTTGGCCCTAGGGAAAAACTTAACACATAAAGAAGGCACATTAAATATAACATCTCTTCTCAAATTCTAATCAATGCTTTAAATCTGCCTCCTGTTGCAGAGAACCAAGCATTCAGGAAAAACAAAAACAAAACAAAAAACCCAACTCAATTGCTTTGCCACACATTCCCAAGCCCCCAAATACACAGGCACAGAATACCTGAGGGTTCTTTTTAATTCAGTTCTTTGTTTCGTATAATAAAAACACTGGTTAACATCTGACTGCTGGATCCTTATATCATCAGTTAACTGTTCACATTTATGTCTTTTTATCTTTCCCACTGTCTTTGTTAATTTTAATGCTCCTGAGCAGATGTACCAGAGAATAAGAGGAGGCACATCTCAAAAGTTGTTGCTTTTGATAGGTTTTATGAAGTCTAAGAGATGGATGAGATAAAGAAGACAGGGCTCGATGGTAATGTTTGGGGAAATTATTTGACTTCAATTAACCAGACTTTTTAAAACTATCGGTACTGAAAACTATTAAAAAATATTAAATCTAGTTAAAAAGCAACTATCGAAATAGAATACCTTTATTAAATATTCGCTTTTAAATTTCAAAAATATATATCTTAGGTTAATGTGAATCTCTATATCTACCCTCATCGTTAAAAATAAAACCATAAAATTGATAGGAGTTCCTATCGTGGCTCGGCGGAAACAAACCTGACTAGGATCCATGAGGATGTGGGTTCGATCCCTGGCCTCGCTCAGTGGGTTAAAGATCCAGCGTTGCCGTGAGCTGTGGTGTACGTTGCAGATGTGATGTGGTTCGGATCTGGCGTTACTGTGGCCGTGGTGTAGGCCAGCAGCTGTAGCTCTAATTCGACCCCTAGCCTGGGAACTTCCACAAGCTGCAGGTGCGACCCTAAAAAGCAAAACAAAACCAAAAAAACAACATAAAATTGATAAACAACAAGGACCTCCTACATGGTGCAGGGAACTATGTTCAATATCTTATAATTAACCTATATATACATGTATATATGCATGTGTATATTTTATATGTAATATATACATACCTGAATCAATTTGCTGTACATCTGAAAACCCAATATTTAAAACCAACTATACTTCAATAAAGAAGAAAAAACTAAAACCAAATAATATTGAAATATCCAATGAAAGCGGTACATACATAATACATGTTTATTAGTCTCAAAAAAAGGAATATTCACAAGCTATTGCTAAGGAAGGAAATGGATCAACATATTATTTACTCGTAGTGTTAAGTCAATAATAGATTTTTATAACAGTTTACTTCTATTTTAAGAAGTACTTATGTTTCCAAAAATTACTAAAAATACAATAAAACAGTTTTTAAAAAAGTAAAAGACTCTTACTGTTTTAAGAAATACATAGCTTCTCCTTATAAACAAAAATGTATAAAATAGGATTTTTTTCTAAATGGGTAAGCATCTTATACTGTACCAAGTAATTTCAAAGAGTATCAAAAACTTTAATAAACAACTTTCAAAATCACTGTAAAAATATTTTAAGGTTTGAAGGACTGAAAGATATAAAAACTGTTATTTCCATCTAGTGCTTAGGCTAGAACGGGCCATGCTGTGCTTCTTTAATTTAGAAATAAGAATTTACTTACTGAGCATACAAAGCAAGTGTCATGCCAGGTATAGCCCAGAGCTTCCAGGAACATGTCGCCAGCCTCTATGGGAAATTCACATCCATGGCATATAGTACCAAAGAGGGCATAATAATCTGTATGGAGCAGGGGTGGGGGTAGACAAAATTTAAATATTAGAATGACAGTTTTTAGAAAACAGCAACAAAACTGGAATGAAATGAGACGATGAAGATAAAGTTACTAGTAACTTGGAAATGTTCAAATAGCGTACTATTTGGCTTGAGGTATATTTCAGATTACCCTTGGTAAACATAATTTAGTCATCTAACATTCTTTATTATATTTGTCCATAGAATACTTCTCATGTCTGTCCACAACTATTTAAATACCCACATACATCTGAAGACGCTCTTCTCTGATAAGTTATCAATAGACATGACTGTTTCAATAAAATATAAGAGAACTTCCAATAACTAGCAGCCAAAAGACTAATAAACATAAATCAAGAAGAAATACCTATTATTAGCAAATTTCATAGCACATCTGACTTGTTTAGGAGGGAAAAACACCCCACAGGAAGCCTTCATAAATAAGTGCTTATGACTGACTATCTAGCTGGACCGTATCACAACAATATCTGCTGTCACTACTTCTGCCATATTTTCCTTTCCATTTTATGACTTCATGCTGAAAAATCCCAAGCCAGACAACACCTCTTACTTGATACAGATTAGAATCATATTAATATCTCCCTTATGAAAACAGCAGTTTTGACAAAATGTTTATATATCAATGCTAAATTAGAACTAACCTAATGGCATTTTAATTTTCTTTTATGCAGCTACTCTCCCTCTGCCTATTTATCAAGGTTCACTCTGGCCTCTGGCATTTCCAATCCCACCTGCGCTGGAGCAGAAGGAGGCTGTCACCTGCAACGGGAGCCACCTTTCCAGCCATCTTCAATCCTCCCTAACGCCGTGTGCTCAACACATACCCACAGAGTCGTACTGTGCGCCAGGCACTGTTCTTGGCACCGGTCAGGGGCAGTCTGGCTGTTTGCCTCATGGGGCTGATGCTCTCATTGGGAGCAGGATGTCATCATTTATTGTATTTTTAAAGCAAATGATAATAAATAACCCCAGATTGTGATAAGGACCATAACAGGAAAGAGAAGAGCCATGTGATACAGAAGAACTGGGGGAGGTGTACAACACTACTTTATAGAGAGAGGTTAGGAAAGGTCTCCGCGAACAGGTAAGAGTTGTGCTGAGACTTGAAAAAAAAAGGGGGGGGAGGGGGAGGAATCACCACAGAAAAGCTGGGGAAGAACATTCCAGTCAGAAGAAACAGCAAGTACAAAGCCTTGAGGCAGGAAAGATCTTGGCAGGTTCAGAAACAACCAAAAGGGTTGGATATGGCTGGAAAGTCAGGTGGAGGAGCCAAGGTCGGCAAAGCCAGCCCTAGTGAGGAGCAGAGTTTTACTCTAGTGGAAGCCATAAGGGGGTCAGGTGCACTCGGATTCCCATTAAATAAATCACAGCATGGCCATCTGCTGGGTTGGGGGAGAGAAGATAAACCATTTTAGCTGGCAGTTATAATGTCCAGGCAAAGGGTGAGAGTGAACCGGATTTAATGGTGACAGGTGAGGTGGGAGAAATGACTGAATTCAATATGCACTGGGGGCAGAACTGGTAGCACTTACTAAACTGATTGGGCAAAGAAGAGTCAAGTCACGCTAACTAGCCTCAAATTAGAAAGAGAAAGGGAGTTCCCGTCGTGGCGCAGTGGTTAACGAATCCGACTAGGAACCATGAGGTTGCGGGTTCGGTCCCTGCTCTTGCTCAGTGGGTTAATGATCCGGCATTGCCGTGAGCTGTGGTGTAGGTTGCAGACGCAGCTCGGATCCTGCGTTGCTGTGGCTCTGGCGTAGGCCAGTGGCTACAGCTCCGATTAGACCCCTAGCCTGGGAACCTCCATATGCCGCAGGAGCGGCCCAAGAAATGGCAAAAAGACAAAAAAAAAAAAAAAAAGAGAAAGACAAATACCACATGATATCACTTGTATCTGGAATCTAATATAAGGCACACATGAACTTTTCCACAGAGAAGAAAATCATGGACTTGCAGAATAGACTTGTGGTTGCCAAGGGGGAGGGGGGAGGGGATGGGGTGATCGGGGAGCTTGGGGTTAACAGATGCAGACTATTGCCTTTGGAATGGATTAGCAATGATATCCTGCTGTGTGGCACTGGGAACTATGTCTAGTCACTTATGTTGGAGCATGATCATGTGTGAATGTATACATGTATGTGTAACTGGGTCACCCTGCTGTACAGCAGAAAAAAATATTGTATTGGGGAAATAACTACTTAAAAATAAATAAAATAAAAGAAAGTGACTCTGTGGAAAGCAGTATGGAGATTCCTCAGAAAACTAAACACAGAACTACCATTTGATCCAGCAATCCCACTCCTGGGCATCTATCCAGAGAAAACCACGACTCGCAAAGACACATGTAGTCCAGTGTTCATTGCAGCACTATTTACAATAGCCAAGACATGGAAACAACCTAAATGTCCATCGACAGAGGAGTGGATCCAGAAGATGTGGTACATATACACAATGGAATATTACTCAGCCATTAAAAAGAACGAAATACCAGCATTTTTTGCAACATGGATGGACCTAGAAACTATCATGCTAAGTGAAGTCAGCCATACAATCAGACACCAACATCCAATGCTTTCACTGACATGTGGAATCTGAAAAAAGGAGAGACTGAACTTTTTTGCAGAACAGATACTGACTCACAGACAATGAAAAACTTATGGTCTCCGGAGGAGACAGTTTGGGGGGGTGGGGGGATGTGCTTGGGCTGTGGGATGGAAATCCTGTGAAATCAGATTGTTATGATCATTACACAACTACAGATGTGATACATTCATTTGAGTAATAAAAAAAATGGAAAAAAAAAAACAAAGAAAGTAAGTGACTGCTTCTTCAATTGGACTGCTGTGGAATATTCCCTTCTTCCTGCCCCACCTTTTGAATTTCAAGGAAGAACAATAATAAAAGCCCACAGTGGCAATGCAGTGGTCCTGAATGAAGACGTAATAATGGAAAAGCATTTTCTTTTTAGAAACACATGCGTGGAAGTCCTCTCAAGGGAGTAAGTGTTACGACAGTTCACGTACAGCCTCTGGGAAGTAAAAGGAAGTGCTCAGAGTTGAGGTAACAGGACAAATGCGGTAAACTGGTCCTTAGAGCCTGCTTTTTAAAAAAACAATTTTGCCAAAGGAGCAATCCAGGCCACAATCACTCTCCCACTCAGTAAAAGTAACAAAGGATTTCCAACCTGCTATCAAGGCCGTTACCTTAGAGAGCATATCAACATCAGGTTCAAAAGCTGAGCATTTCTTGTGTTTATAACCACTCAAAACTCACCACTGGAGTGTAAGCTATGGCTTTAAGCTACACAGTTTTGGAAGGGTTTATATCCATGAATTATTGGGGATTTAAGTAAAATAGATTTCTAAGTAATTGCTTAAACACTCACTTTTCTCTCTTTTTTCGGGGGCTGGGGCCCAGCTGGGCCCACGGCATGTGAAAGTTCCTAGGCCAGGGATTGAACCCACACCACAGGAGGGAGGACACTAAATCCTTAACCACCAGGCCACCAGAGAACTCCACATGCTCACTTCTCTTAATGAATTTGGGGATATCTGCTTTGACAAAGTTATTTCAAATTTTACATAGTTTTTATTATATATTTAGAATAACATCAGTGCTCCTAAAACAATAAAACTATTTTGCCTAATATTTCCTTTCAGTTTTATAGCACTACAGGGGTTAGTGTTTTATCTTCATTCAAAACTTAAGAAACTGGAGTTCCCACTGTGGCGCAGTGGAAATGAATCCAACTAGGAACCATACGGTTGCAGGTTCGAGTCCTGGCCTCGCTCAGTGGGTTAAGGATCCAGCATTGCCATGAGCTGTGGTGTAGGGCACAGACATGGCTCAGACCTGGCATTGCTGGGGCTGTGGTATAGGCTGGCAGCTACAGCTCCGATTTGATCCCTTAGCCTTGGAATCCCCATGTGTCGCAAGTGTGGCCCTAAAAAGCAAAAAACAAAACAAAACTTAAGAAACTAATGGCTTCAGGATCTTACCAGTCTCACAGTAAGGCTCACCATCCTCCAAGTGAAACACATTATTGCGAATAGGTTTTCCACAGGCCACACACACAAAACAGGAAACATGCCAGGTTTGTTTCAAAGCATTGATGACTTCCTGTTAATAAAAAAGGGAATTGAATGTAACAAAAAGATGATGCTTATTTTACTACCTGTATCAATACAGCCCTTTTAAACTGACCCAAAGGAGATCCACATACTTTGTCTTTTTTTTTTTTTTTGAGCTTTAAAATTTTTATTTTTTAAAATTACTCAATGAATTTTATTGCATTTATAGTTGTACAATGATCATCACATCCCCATTTTATAGCCTTTCCATCCCAAACCCCCAGCACATACCCCCACCCCCCCCCAACCAGTCTCATTTGGAAACCATAAGTTTTTCAAAGTCTGTGAGTCAGTATCTGTTCTGCAAAGAAGTTCATTCTGTCCTTTTTTTAGATTGCACATGTCGGTGATAGCATTGGATGTTGGTGTCTCATTGTCTGCTGACTTCACTTAGCAGGATGATTTCTAGGTCCATCCATGATGCTAAAAATGCTGTTATTTTTTTCTTTTAATGGCTGAGTAATATTCCATTGTGTATATGTACCACATCTTCTCTATCCACTCCTCTGTCGATGGACATTTAGGTTGTTTCCACGTCTTGGCTATTGCACAGAGTGCTGCCATGAACACTGGAGTACATATATCTTTTTGAGTCATGGTTTTCTCTGGATAGATGCCCAGGAGTGGGATTGCAAGATCAAATGGTAATTCTATTTTTAGTTTTCTGAGGAATCTCCATACTGTTTCCCACAGTGGTTGCACCAGTTTACCATACTTTGTCTTTGCCTAAGCTTTTCATCTAAGGAACTGATCATCATCCAAACTGATGCACTATTTTAAATATGCATTTTTCACAAATACACATCAATAAACTTATTTAAAGAATGATTAGTGTTGTTTAAACATTATAAATGTGGTGGTTAAAAGTAAGCATTTCATAAGTGCCTGCCATACCATCTTCTGCTTTCTCTCAAAGAGTGTCAGGAAACATTAACTTATAAAGTTTCATAGTATTATCTTGAAAATGTCATGGAGGAAGGGCAAAACATTTAAAAACAAAAACAAACCTACACTTTGTTGCACTAAGGAAGCAATAATTTAATCAGTGTAATCCAATCATGTTTAACACATGTTTAGGATTTTGGAAATCAGCTGTGACTGTACTAAGTACACGTTCAAATGAGTGTCTAAAATTTGAACCATCAGGCATGGATTCTAGTCAACAATGGCTCTATGGTTACATACACCAAGTATCAAAGACTTGGGCCAGATTTTAATTAGTAAAAGAAGTTTTGGGGGTGTGGGTTATGAATAGGATCCAGGAGGATGTGGGTTTGATCCCTGGCCTCACTCAGGGGGTTAAGAATCTGGTGTGGCCATTGCTGCTGTGGTGTAGGTGGCAGACATGGCTTGGATCCCGGGTTGCTGTGGTTGTGACAGAGGCTGGCAGCTGCAGCTCCAATTTGTCCCCTAGCTGGGAACTTCCATATGCCACAGGTATGGCCCTAAAAAGAAAAAAAAAAAGAAGAAGTAGTTTTGGGAAGCTGGTTTTTCAAGGAATCATTTCACTGAACTGGGAGAAAGAGGCAGAGCCATTAAAAATCATTTCTGAAGAATAATTAGTAACAGGAATTTATACAGTATTTATTACACCCAAAAAAGGATGCCATACCTAAAGTATGGTTACCATTTTGCAAAGGAATGACTTATAAGGAGCAAGCTGGAAGAAAGCACATCCTACAGTTAACAGGAATTACCTGGGACTGGTAAATATATTTTAATTTTACTCTTTATATTTTACGTATTTTCTAATTGTTGTAGAGCGAAATATTTTCTTTTGTAATAAAAACATTGTCAAAATAAGATGATACAGAGTAAATCACTAGCCACAGAAAATGCCACAGTTCATCGCTGAAGAGCAATGGGAAGAACCAGCAGTTATTTAGAGCCAAAGAGATGCCCATGAAAGACACAACAAATCATTCAACCAAATCATTTCCCAAGGCTTCTAGTATACACTCAATTTTCCACACTTGAGGCAGCTTATGATTCTTTCTTTAATAGGTTATCAAACAACTAAAAACATGAATAAGAGAATTTGTCCATTTAGTGAAATTCTAGCCCAGTTCCAAAGCAATGAATTTAAGATTTCCATTTCTTTTTTTTTTTTTTTTTTTTTTTTTTTTTTTGTCTTTTCTGGGGCTGCACCTGTGGCATATGGAGCTTCCCAGGCTAGGGGTCTAATTGGTGTTGCAGACATCGGCCTACGCCAGAGCCACAGCAACGTGGGATCCAAGCCACGTCTGTGACCTACACCACAGCTCATGGCAACGCCGGATCCTTAACCCACTGAGCAAGGCCAGGGATCGAAGCCACAACCTCATGGTTCCTAGTCGGATTCATTAACCACTGAGCTACGACGGGAGCTCCAATTTCCATTTCTTAGAACTTCATTTGTCGCTAAGACTCTAACTTGACCTTGTTGTGTTAATTATTCTAGAATCCACAGAATACATTTACATGCTAAAACAGTATTAATGTATTCTACTTATTGTCATTTGAAAAGGTACCATGTGAATCATTCTCCTCTTTTCTTTTCCACCCACGTTGTACAAATAATACAGAAATAGTCCATGCACTATATTTATAATTTTTAAGTATCTCAAGTTCTAGACCCATTTAAAGATATAGTCTAAAACCAAGGCTACCAATAATTCATTCTCCCAATTGATATGAATTAGAGTTTCATTATCATGTTTTCAAACTGCGAAGGTCAGAACTCAGCCATATCATTTCCAAATTTTATATGCACTGTATGAGTTTTGTATGAGTTTAGGCACCTTGACCATTTCTAAAGTAAAAGTCCATATTTCTGGCCACCCATAGGAGGTGCCTTACCCTTACTTCGTAACTGCAAACTGGATATTCCAGAGAAGGAAATTCATTCATTCTTCACTATTTATTATGTATCTGACTCCTAAATTACTCCCTTTTTTTGCAAAAAAAAAAAAAAGGTGGTTTGATTATTTTTCTATCACATGAATAATCTCATAAAACTGAGATATTTTTAAACATTATATGCATTCAAGAAAAATATATCATTTATAAGCCTCGTGTTTTCTGTATTTCACAAGATCTGTGCCCTGTGCTTGAACCCTGACAAATGGGGAAATGCTGCTCTTATAAAAGCGATGGAATTTAATTTAAAACAGTGAAGGTGTCGGTTCTGAGAACTCAGATGTGTGTGGTCCTGTGGCGACCTCTTCATTCCTGAGCAAACAGGGTCCTGTTGGGGTAGCACACCCACACTAAATTATTTTTTCCCCACGGTGGCTAGACTTTCACCAGACAAGCCAGCACTCAGTAAGACAAAACCAAAGACAACTTAACCCCATGAGTCTGATATATTTCTGCAGAGGTCTATTTAGTTTTGCTTCCCAAAAATAAATAGTGATGAAAGCAGAGAGGGGATCAAGAAAGAACAAAATAGAAAGTAAAAATGATGGAAGGGTTTCATACCAAAAAAAAAAAAAAAAAGTTCTGCTTTGAAACTCACTCAGAATGAAAAGGTCTGCAATACTTACTCCAAGGATCTTCCTTTGGCAACGACCGCATTCAGGAGCAAAGAATTTCTCGTAGCAGAGCTCACAGTACAAGGCTCCCTGTTCCTCTACAAATCCAATGTAGGCCATCGTATTTTTGCAGTGAGCACAGTTAAATTCTTCTGGGTGCCAAGATTTCCCCAGTGCCACTAGGAATGGTCCCCTGCCAGAAGAAGAGATCAAGTTGGCTTTGGAATAAAATTACTAGTTAGCCTGAATAGGTCCCTCTATGATGCACATCCAAACAATTAAATACATGCTCAATTCTCCTCAAGGACTGAACACACAGGTTCTGGAATTTCCGTAGGAACTCTGTGCATTGAAGTGAAAAGAACACGAGAGAGGATGAAGCACTGAAGGGACGCCTTCAAGAAAGAGCTTCCTTGCCCCCTGGTTTTCTCTCTTCAAGGGATTTGGTAGTTAGGGGTTTTTTTTTAGCTGCAATGAGCGAGTCTGTCAGGGTCATGATTACAATTAAGAATGACAATATTAACTGTGACAGAAAATGAAGTAACCAGGAAAAAAATAAATGGGTGAGGCAGAAATGAGAGTTTGAAATTTCTACGAAATAAACTAAAGAAAAAAACGCCTCAGAGTTCCTGTTGGGGCTCAGTGGGTTAAGAACCCAACAGAGCATCCAGGAGGATGCAGGGTGGATCCCTGACCTTGTTCACTGGCTCAAGGATCCAGTATTGCTGCAAGCTGTGGCATGAGGTTGCACACATCATATCTGGTGTTGCTGTGGCTGTGGCATAGGTCGAAACTTCCAGATGCTGCATGTGTGGTTGTAAAACAGAGGGGAAAAAAAAAAAAGGAAAAGAAAAGAAAAAAAGAAAAGAAAACCCCTCACTTTGGTAACGTCAGAATTTTAAAAACAGTAATAATTATTATCTGAGAGACCATTTTAGTCAATTTCTCTTCCCCCTATGTTGTTTCATATAGTTATTTCTCAACTTTATTAAACACATCATATCCTCACCCTCCAAAATGATCACAGAAATTATTAACTGGATATAAGAGATTATTTGAAACTACTTAGAAAGGTTTTATTTAATTCAAGCATGCCTGATTTTTAATGCATCTCTGTATCAAGGCAAGAACTGTTTGTAAAGAGATTTTTTTCCCATTAAATACTATACAGCCATGAACTGATTAGATGGGTTTTGTTTGCTTGATAGGAATCCATTATAAAGCTTTATCCAGTCATGAAGCCTGTGGAGATTAACCATGCTAGCCCCTGCAACACAGTTTTCAGTAGCTACATGCCACTAATTTTTATTTATTTTTATTATAGAGTGGCTTTACCTCCAAGGCACTTTTACACTTATCTAATTTGTCCATGCAACATTCCTGTGAGATAGACCAGGGCAGTTATTACGAACTGGGTTTAACAGATGGAGAAGCTGTGATGCAGAATGTTCCAAAGATATAACCTTTATCTTAACATCGATGACAATGAAGGCAAGAAGCTCTGATATCTAGTACCCGGCTCTGGTCAACTAATATTCTGCCTCTGATCTCATTACCATCAATTATCATCACTGAGTGACCACAGGGTAATTAATTCCTAGTAAGCATAGGATAACCGAACTTTAGGCAGATTATTGATAGGAAAAGCAACAGTAATGAGCATCACAAAGTTGAAACATTTTTTTTTTTTTTTTTTTAGTCTTTCACAATTACGTCTTCCTATCTACCTCCCCTCTGGAAATTCTTTGCAAATATATTGATGTTTACTCAGAATCAGCACTTAATTCTGCTAGGAGTCAAGAAAGAAGAGAGGTTCTTGATGAATGATTAAAATGTGTTCTGTGGGGTGTAAGAAGGTATCTTCTACCCTGCTTTTTGTTAACTTGTTTCTTATTCCTAATGTGATCCCATTTTGTATAAGCCGATGCATGCAGCTCTCTAAGCATTTGAGACAAGTAGTTTATTATTATATATATAGTTTAAATTTCAGGGTACTATTTTTGTTACCACTAACAAGGAATGCCTTTGTTAAGCAATTCCTGCCAGAAAAAAAGAGCTACAGATCACATATTCTGTAACCTAATGTGTTGGGCAGATTTTTCCCTCAGTTTTTTAACTGGTTTATAAACCACAGTCATACACGATACTTTATTTCATTTTTTTTTCAGTATATATTTGGCAGGTAGTTTACCTTCAAAGACAAACCAACAAGTCACAATGCTCAAAGCGAGACAAAATTTTGAGCGCTCTGAGCTTTAGCCCCCAGGTGGGCATCTTGTTATGCACACCGAAAAAAATCTGCAGGGCCAAATTTTCTGTGCCTGTAACACAGAGGATGGTAGAACTTTAGGGTTTCATTTGTCTGGACATTAAAGCAGATGCAAAACAATTTACTAGGGTGAATTATTAGGGCCCATCTTCAGCTTGCCTAGAAGCCAGAAAGGCCCTTGAGATCGGTCTCCTTCTTTGACTCCTCAGTTTGCAAAAGAAGGCAATGCAACCTCAAATTCCACATTCGGTTAATGAGAATATGTTCGTAGGTACTTGGAAGAAATCATTTTCTTTTCAAAACATGTTTATCAGTGCCACCAAAGATTTAATAAACTATACCAGAGGAAAAGAGACATTTAAGAACAGCTGACTGAGGAGCAGTGATGTATAGATAACTGAATATACAGATTCTTTTCCATCACGGCTTATCACAGAACATTGAATACAGGTCCCTCTGCTACACAGTAGGACCTTGTTGTTGATCCAGTCTATATGTGATAGTTTGCATCTGCTAATCCCAAACTCCCCTGACTTTCCTCCCCCACCCATCCTCCCTCTTGGCAACCACACGTCTGTCCTCTATGTCTGTGAGTCTGTTTCTGTTCGGTAGATATTCACTTGTGCTGTATTTTAAATGCCACGCATTCGTGGCATCCGATGATATTTTGGACTGCCTTTCTTACACAAACAGGCTCCATGCAGATATGGTCAACCTGACAGTCCTCGGCTGAGCGGAAAGAGCATCTTTCCTCAGTTGCGCCCCTGAGGTTACTTAGAGACCAAGCAATACAATCTCTTGCATATACCCCAGTTCCCTCTTCTCTGTGTCCGCGGAGACTAACTGCACACATTCATTAACACAGGATTAACACCGAAGAAGCTCTTCTCACGCCAGGTAGGATTGCAGGATTGCGTTTCTGTCTGTGAACTGAAATGATGGGTTGGGATAACAACACAGTGGACTGAAGCATTCAGCCACCTCTCAGAGCGCTCTGCACCCTGCCAGCCTCACTAACTACCTGCTGACGGACCAGGGAAGGAAAGCCACTGATTGGCTGAGAGAGAAGAGTGGTGGTGTGACATGACCCTTTTTACCCTGTTTCTCTTCTGTGAGATTTACCCCCAAAAAAGGGGGGGGGGGGAGGAAAGGTAGAGAAGGATGCTAAGGGAAGAATTCAGAGAAAAAGAAAAGCTTCATCAGAAAGGTGAAAGGAACTGCAACTTTCAACAGGCACAAGCTAACAGGGACGAAGCTTCAAAATCAAACACGTACTTCTTGCTTCCCCTTGTTATCTAATTCTTATAATTACTCTCAGTAATAGAAATTAACTCTACATTGCAGTTCCCGCTGTGGCGCAATGGGATCAGTGGTGTCTGAAGCACTGGGACACAGGTTCAATCCCCAGCCGAGCACAGCTGCAGTATAGGTTGCAACTGTAGCTTGGATCTGATCCCTGGCCCCAGGGAACTCCATAGGTTGCAGGGCAGACCAAAAAAAAAAAAAAAAAAAAAAGATTTTCTATTACTTAAACTTTTCTTGAAGCGAGATTAATTTTTCAACTTTACAACTGTGACAATTAAGAACCCTATAGGTATCTCAAGACTTTTCCTAAGCACCATGATTCAGGACTCTTTATTATGGATATAAGAGTAGTACTTACATATTACTGATATTATTGTAAGTGTACAGTGTACCTTTCATGACACTTACATTCCTATATTATGGTTACTGTGCCAGGTTTTTAGCTTCTTTATCAGATGATAAAATATATGAAATCAGGGACTGCCTCTTAACACTTACATACTCTGGCGCTAAGTATAGCAACTTGCTGTTAAGTTTTCTTTGTTTAATTTTTATTTCAGCCACGCCCATGACATGAGAAAGTTCCCAGGCCAGGGACTGAACTCACACCACAGCAGTGACAACACTGGATCCTTAACCTGCTAGGCCACCAGGGAACTCCCCCTTTTAAATACATTTTTTGAAAATTGAGATGCAACTAACATATAACGTTGTAACTAAGGTGTAACTTTGTAACTAACATATAACATTGCGATGTGACTAACATACAACTTGTGTAAGTTTAAGGTGAACAATGTGTTGGTTTATATATTACAATATGATTACCACCTTAGCATTACCTAACACTTTAGATAAGTTTTTGATGGATATTTGTTGTATAAAAGTATCATTGTATAAGTAGACTATGGAACTTTATTGCTTGCAATTTCTTTCAAATAAAAGTAATCAGTTGTTGAAGCTAGCTAATTCTCACCTCTCCTCTTTACACCAACAGGATTCTAGATGTATCTCTATTAGACTCACCACACTGATATGGCTGTTGATTTGTTTGTCTGTATTTTTTTACTAGAGGAAATTGTATTAATTTGCCGGAACAGCCTTAACAAGTGGGGTGGCTGAGACAAAAGGAATTAACTTTTTTTCCAATTTTGGAGGTGAGATGTCTAAGGTCAAGATGTTGGCAGGGTGAATGTCTTCTAAGGCCTCTCTCTTTGGCTTCCTTCTCTGTGGTTCTGTGTCCTGACTTCTTCTTTTTTTAATGGCTACACCCACTGCCTATGGACGTTCCCAGTCCAGAGACTGGATCTGAACCACAGACTGCAACCTGCACCACAGCTACAGCAACACCAGATCCTTTAACCCACTGCGATGGGCCAGGGACTAAACCCACTCCACTGAAACAACCCAAGTCACTGCAGTTGGGTCCTTAAGCCACACCGCCACAGCGGGAACTCCCCCAATCTCTTCTTCATATTGGATCAGGCCCACCTTAACGACCTCATTTTACTTCTTAAAAATCCTATTTCCAAATACAATCACAGTCTGAGGTACTGAGGGTTAGGACTTCAATATATGAATCGTGAGAGGACACAATTTCGTCTACAACACAAACCGCCTTAAGGGAAGGAAGCACACCCCTCATTTCTGTATCGCTGGTATCTAAAGGAGGTGGCACAAAAAATATTTGGTGACACTGCTTATAGAATGACGATGGTTCTACATTAGATGAGGACTGGAAGAGTGGACCCCCACCCCCGGGTCCCTCTGTGGGTCTAAGAATGCACGTATGTGGGACAAAGCTAAGAACTTACAAGTGTTCCACCTGCTGTTCACTCCCTTCTTTCTCACTTACTCTAACCTTATGAGGAAGAGGAAATTGCCACACTCTCTAAGGTGTGGCAGGTCTGCGTAAACCTTGTTTTTTTTCTTCCCTGACTTAAGACAATTGTTTACGTATTATATGTGTATACATTCACAATATTTATGTATTACACATTAATATATTTTGGTATATACTTTCTTTACACAACATTAGAATAGTACTTTCTTTAGAGGTCAATAGTTGCTTTTTATCTTAATAGAACACTATGACATATTCTTAAGTAGTGGAAATTAAAGTATGAATGAAATTTACAGGTAGATAGATCTAGGCTCACCTTCAGGTTTTATCATTTACTATCCATGTAACTTCAGCAAATACATAGCTTTTCTGTGCCTCAGTTTTTCTCCTTATGAAACTGAGGCAAATACAATAACTGTCTTACAAGGTTATGAGAATTCAGGTAAAATTCTTTTTTTTTTTTTTTTGGTTTTTTTTAGAGTTGCACCCTTGGCATATGGAAGTTCCCAGGCTAGGGGGTCAAACTGGAGTTACAGCTGCCAGCCTACACCACAGCCACAGCAACTTGGGATCAAAGCCACTTCTGCAATCTACACCACAGCTCATGGCAACGCCAGATCCTGAACCCATTGAGTGAGGCCAGGGATTGAACTCATGTCCTCATGGATGCTAGTTGGGTTTGTTAACCACTGAGCCATGACAGAATTCCTTTTTTTAATTTTTCAGGTAAAATTCTTAACACATAACGAATCTGATTAGCATCCATGAGGACACAGGTTGGATCCTTGGCCCTGCTCAGTGGGTTAAGGATCCGGTATTGCCATGAGCTGTGGTGTAGGTTGCAGATGAGGCTTGGATCCCACGTTGCTATGCCTCTGGCGTAGGCCAGCGGCTGCATCTCTGATTAGACCCCTAGCCTGGGAACCTCCATAAGTCGCTGGTGTGACCCTAGAAAAGACAAAAAGAAAAGACAAAAAAAAAAAAAAATTCTTAACACAATATTTGGCATATACTAAGCACACAGTGAACAATTATTATCTGAAAACAAGACCTTAACGGCACCAGATATTAATCATACGGATGCAGAACATTTTGTTCTTTCTGAAACCCTGGTCTATGCCTTGCTCATAAATCTTGGTCAATGTCTCTGATTGTTTCCTTACACTGAGGGATAAACACATTAAGCCAAGAAGCCTTTTATTTTCAAGTAAAATCTTAACCAGAAGGGAAAATAAATAAAACCTATTCATAACGGGAGCGCTCAGAGATGGGAATGGATGGTGAAATGGGCAAAAAACTCTGCTGGCTTCTCCTTGGGGTAACTCAGATGGCCCTCCTTCTGAGAAAAGTTGGAAAATAAGAGCGCAAGAAAGCAGTCAATGATGTGAAAATTTTCTCTCTCCCTGGAATAACCAATGGGTTGCTCAAATGCGACTGTTTGGGGCTGTACTGCAGGCAAAGGTAGGAAAGTAGAACGGTGGCTCTTTTTTTAAGCACTGCATATCTAGGAAGAAATGCAAACACTGTAAATCCCTTACTTCTTCCACCAAAATGCTAAGAAGCTAAATGTGAATGCTCCATTTAGCTCCAGGTAATGCAAGTGGGCCACAGCTTTTAAGGCCACTAGATATCGCAGTCCAAAAATAAGCTAATGCTTTCAGAAGCCTATTCTACCAGAGAAACTCAAATGTGGGTTTTGGCTATGTTAGTAGCCTGGTTTCTGTTTTCCTATTATATTAACACTCTAACAGTCAATCTGTTCTTGAGTGTAAGAGTCAAAGAAGGAGTTCCCGTTGCGGCTCAGCAGAAATGAATCTGACTAGTATCCACAAGGACAAAGGTTTGATCCCTGGCCTCGCTCAGTGGGTTATGGATCCAGTGTTGCCATGAGTTGTGCTAGAGGTTGCAGATGTGGCTCAGATCTGGTGTTGCTGTGGCTCTAGTGTAGGCTGGCAGCTACAGCTCCAATTCAACCCCTAGCCTGAGAACCTCCATATGCGGCCATTGTGGCCCTAAAAAGCCAAAAAAAAAAAAAAAAAAAAAAAGGGAGAGAGAGAGAGTCAAAGAAATGGTACTTCTATCATAAGCAGATTGGAAGTGCTCTATAGCAAATGTAATCAGAGCTTCAGTAGAATTTCCTAAAAATATAATGCTCTCTATCTGTAAAACCCAACTAACTAATCAAAGCATTGCCTAAATAATACAATTTAGGCAAAACATCCATAATCCTTCTAAGATGCAAATGCACCAAAAAATTTTAAACATTAGGTCAAAATAAAACAATCTATGGAGTTTTAAGCTAAAAACATGTTCTGTAAGAGACAATCTGTTCAGTTTTAACATTCAGTGATTCAGGTTTCTGAGATTTTCCAAAAACAATAAACTTAACTTTGCCTTTACTTTAAAAAAAAGTTTTTGAGGGAGTTCCCATTGTGGTGCAATGGAAACGAATCCGACTAGGAACCATGAGGTTGCAGGTTTGACCCCCGGCCTCACTCAGTGGGTTAAGGATCTGGCGTTGCCGTGAGCTGTGGTATATGTCACAGATGTGGCTTGGATCTGGCATTGCTGTGGCTCTGGTATAGGCTGGTGGCTGTAGCTTCAATTAGACCCCTAGTCTGGGAACCTCCATATGCTGAGGAGTGTGGCCCTAAAAAAATGCAAAAAAAAAAAAAAAAAAGTTTTTGAAAATTTGAAACATTTGGAAAATAAATAAAAAGCAAAACAATATAAATTATAAATAAATAACATATACTACATGGTAGAAAACAATACAAATGATACAAGAATCAAGCTTTTCAGAGTCTGCCAGGTTATAATATTCTATTCTGAAAGTAGCAAGCCTGCAACTGCAGCTTGTTTTTAAAACAGGTGTCCAAGGGAACGTCACTTGATCTAAGGCCTCCTTGCTTTGGTAAGTGATACTGACACTGAGGCCAAGAACTGGAATTATGCTTTGACGAGGTCTCTGAACTGACCACAATCTATTCAAGCTGCGATTTAGCATTTGAGCACCAAATGAATGTGTTATGTTAATTACTGTTATAGGATCTTGACGTGAGCTAATCCTTGTTCTCATTAACTTGCCTAGCAAATGAAGCTCTAATGCTTAACTGATAACAAGTGCCGGGATAATCCAGAGCAGTGTGAAATTTAACAGATGAGGGGGCATTAAGTGATAGCTATTCATGCTATTAATGTAATATGTATTTATTTCACTTGGCAGAAGATTGTGCTGTAAAATTACAGCCTGGTCTAGCATTCAACACTGCAACCAAGGCAGTGAGGGCTGGGGAATGGAGTTTCTATTTTGATCTTCCCATTTTCCACCTACGAAGGTTTTCAGATCTGCTAGCGGTGGTGAGTATAGGATATCACAGAATCTGGTAATCTGACAAGAGGAATCAGCAGCGGATAGGTTTGACATTTTTGTTAACCCTTCCAGTAATTACTTGCTCACAGCAGCCCACAAACAGCAGTGACGCCTGTCTCCATAAAGGGTGTTTTTATCCAGAGTATAGTATTCCCCACACACTAGGCTAGGTAACCAAAGTACCATAACTTACAGAAACACTGTTACAAGTCAAAACTTATTTTTATTAGCATTAAATCTATGCTAAAAATATAACCCTAAATATAGTTAGTAATGAAAGATATTATTTATTGGAACAAAGCCATACTACACTAGATTTTATAATAGTTTAAATATTGCTGTAAGACCCTATAGCAGTACTTTTTAAAAAAACGCTCTAACCAAACTGATACCATGGCCTGAAGGACAAGTGGATCTAGAGTCATGGATGATCAAACATTCACCAAATGCCTTTCATGTGTTGGACACTGTTCTAGACTCTGGAAACCTCTATTGATTTTTCTCCTTCTCCCTATACCCACTATTCCTCCTCCCACAGCTGCTGGCTGATTCTTATAAAACAGGTACTCAGTGTGGAAAAAACAAACTAAGTGGAAAATAACAGTTTACAAAATATCATACCATGATTCCATTTCTGCAAAACAACATCTGTCCTTATGGGTGTGCATTTTCAAAGTGTGAACTAAAATACTAACAGTGGTTATCCTGGGAGGTGGAATTCCTTCCGGACTTTTATTTTTGCTTTCTGGTTTTCTATGCTGTGGAAATGTCACAATACAAAAGCTATTTTTAAAAAAAAAAAAATATAAGGGACTCTGTGTTGCGTACTTGATACATTTTTTATTTAATAGTGAGTTAAGGAGAAGAATTCTTTATATTTGGTGAAAAAAAGGTATTGAGACTTTCTGTGCTCCATTTTTTTTTTCCCTGTTTTTCTGGCTGCCCTGTGGCATATGGAGTTCCCAGCAACACCAGATCCTTAACCCACCACACCGGCAGGGGACTGAACCTGGGTCGCAGTGTTCCCAAGACACTGCCAATCCCATTGTGCCGCAGTGGGAAGTCCCCTGAGCTCCCTTTTAAGTAGTAACTAGAAACATGATCCTAAGGAATAATTACGTAAGAGAGGAGGGGAGGATGCGAGTAAGTCTTAACCTTATTCAACTTGAGACATCACTGTTTCAACTACTTCAAATCAGGGTCCATGAAAGAGGAGGAGAGAGACTGAGCCGTCATTTCAAGCCATCATCTGCTCCTGCCAACAAGGCAACTCACAGAGGCAGCAAAAGGTCCCCAAGTGGGACACCTGCATTAACATTCCCACCTAAACTTCAACATTTTAAGAGCCACTGGTTCAGAAATGCTGAGATTTTGTAAGTGCCAATGTAGTACAGTCACTCAAGAGCTTAGCTTTTTTTTGCTTCTTGGAATTTAAGAAACAATAAAATAGATTTGGATAAAGACTATTTTAAAGAAGCAGGGTATGACCTAAGCTAAAATGCAGAGCATTTAAGAATGGATGTGAGGGTGATGACATCTTTCGGTGCCTCGTACTTGAAAATCCAATCTTCTTTCCTCCAGGGCTGAAGTTCTTTATTTTACATTATTTGCTATTTTTCTTCTGAATTAAAATCCTCACCTTTATAATTTGTGACATAATGAAGTTCTGATAAGTGATCTTCAGGGTCCCTTTGCATCTTAATAGTTTATTAATTATTATTTTTCCTTAGTCCTGATAGGAATTCCTATCTGCTAAATTGGCATTTTTAGTTTTATTTTCACAGAGCCCAGAATTACTTTTCAGTCAAACAGATTCTAACATATATACACATATTCATATTTATCTACTTTGATAGTTGCTATTACAAAGAAATAGAGCAGGAATATTTTCACTAATAAAATTTCTAATCTTTCAGAATATAACCCAAAAAAAATCAACACTGGTATGGAACCCTTGCAAGAAAATTTAAACATCAAATAACCCACCTGATGACCTGGTTGCAGTGGGCGCACATCGGCGTTCGTTTCCCTGCAGGAATGTGCTCAGCCCTTTGCACTAAAGTGTCCTCATTACTGGGCTGGGGCTGCCCTCTGGCTGAGGTGGCTGGTGCGCTGGCTCCTGTGGGTGTCCCACTGTTGGTGACTCTTCCGGTGGAAGGTGCTAGGCGGTAAAACACAGAAGAATCAAAATGAGGATAAGCCAACTATAAACTTTCCCAAATCGATCAAAGAATAAGGTTACTTCAGAAAAGAAATCAGATCTACTTGGAGTTCCCACTGTGGCTCAGCAGTAATGAACCCAACTAGTACCCACGAGGATGTGGGTTTAATCCCTAGCCTGGCTCAGTGAGTGAAGGATCTGGTGTTGCCGTGAGCTGTGGTGTAGGTTGCTGAAACTGCCCAGATCTGGTGTTGCTGTGGCTGCAATGCAGGCTGGCAGCTGCAGCTCTGATTCAACCCCTAGCCTAGGAATTTCTGTATACCATGGATGTGGCCCAAAGAGGGGAAAAAAAAAATTACTCACTTCCTCACTCATTTACTCACACTTATGGAGTGGCTATGTACCAAACACTGGTCTTAGACTACAGAATTAAATAGAAGAGGAATTCAAGGATTGCAACACGGGGGAAGAGATGAAAGCAGAGATGAAGAGGGTGTTAGAGGAAAAGCAGAGTCACCTCTGCTTCCAAGAGGAGATATGGTTGAGTTGAATATTGACAGGTGAATCGAATATTAATGGTGATGTATTTCTGGTCATCCAGGCACCTCTGCTAACCATTAATTAAAGACTTAATTTAGAATATATCATAAGCATACTGAAGATTGCAATGAGTTGACGATAAGAGCAAAAATGAACTCACTACATTCTCTCTCTTTGTGCACTAAGTAAGGTGACATCAGTTACCCAGGCATATAAGGTAGCAACGTAAGAACCATTCTAGGGCCTTCCTTTCCTCGTCTATGGTTATGACAGGTCCTGCTGTTTTTTGTTTTTTTTTTTTGTTTTTTTTTTTTTAATCACAAATGGTTCTCGATTTTGCCCCCTTATCTCCATTCTTACAATACTATCTGGTTTATGTCCTCAAAATCTCCTACCTTGGACTAGGCACTGAAAAATGTCTTGTCCTCCTTAAACTCCCCTTCCCACTGCTACCCAGGACAGAGTTTTATCTGATCACAACTCTGCATAAACCATGTCAAGGAAATCCCTCTTCTTTGACCACAGAGCATAGTCCACGCTTCTAAGCACTACATACAGGTCCCTCCAGGGGTCTCTCTGCCTGGCCCACAGCCTCATCTGTCACCACCTTCTGCCTTTCTCTCTGTGCTACAGTGAAGACCAAGTGGTCCCATTTCCCCCGTTCAGGGCTCCATCCACTCACAGGCTGTCCTCACTGTCATTTTCCTACCCTTCTTCCTACAAACTCAGTAACATTTCTCAACAGGATGTAGTCCTGGCGTCAACTGCTCCAAAAATCCTCCCCAAACTCCCCCCTGCATAATCCAGATTAATGTCCCTCTTCCAGGCTCCCATAATTTTCTGAAGATGCCTTTATTATTGTTGCTACTGCATATATTTGTGTCTTTTCTCCCCAACTAGAGCATAAGCTCCTTGAGGGCAGAGACGATGTCTTATTCCGCACCCTAGCAACTAAAACAGTGCCTGGAACGAATGAATGAATGAGTAAACTGGAATCAATACACACCATGAACAACTGCAAAAACTATGAGGGGCTGAAACCAACAAAAGCCCTGCTCCTTAACCACAGGCAATTAAAATGCGGTGGAAGAGAAAAGGCATATACTTAAAGGTTGGAAAGGAACAACTCTTAAGAAAAGCATATAAAGGAGCTGTGTGTGTGTGTGTGTTTGTGTGTGTGTGTACAGACAGGGTTCATACTAAAGGTGTGATTAAAATTAGATAAAAGGAGTTCCCGTCGTGGCGCAGTGGAAACGAATCTGCATAGAAACCATGAGGTTGTGGGTTCGATCCCTGGCCTCGCTCAGTCAGTTAAGGATCTGGCATTGCTGTGAGCTGTGGTGTAGGTTACAGATACAGCTTGGATCTGGCATTGCTGTGGCCTAGGCTGGCAGCTACAGTTCTGATTAGATCCCTAGCCTGGAACCTCTGCAAGGACAAAAAAGACAAAATAAAATAAAATATAAAATAAAATAAAATAAAATTAGGTAAAATAAAATAAAATTGAAAGGCTAATTTTTCCTCGTCAGAATAAAGCCTGCTAGCAATGATGTGCAGCTACAGATCCAGAAACCCAGTGCTTAAAAACACTTAGCACATCCCCCATCCAGGTTCTGCCTGGCACGTGAGCTGTGAACTTGCACTTTTACAGGCCAGGGAGCTCGATGAGTACCCATGTGTCAAGTGAGTCAAGTGCGCTAAGAACATGTTTTCACTCTTTTAGATTCACACCTTCTCTTACAGAAATGGGAGAGAAAATCACGGTACCATTCGCTTTGTGTGCTCTCTTCCTTGTTCCCTCGCTGACCTGCAGGCACAACCCTCTCCTTCCATTTCTGTTTCAATGCTGAATCCCGCTCGTCTTTAAATTCAAGACATGCAACCAGATTTCACCTTCTTGCACACGTTACCAGCTCATCCTCAGAACAGAAATCTGTGCCTTGAATTCTCCCTCTTACTCAAGCAAGCCCTCCGCCTCCTCCATTCTTGATAGTTCCCAGACCCTTACAACTGGTGCCCTGGAAATGTTTCCAAGGTGTGTTCCTTCTTCTTCTCCTTCTTTTTTTTTTTTTTTTTTTTTTTTTTTTTTTGTCTTTTTGCCTTTTCCAGGGCCGCTCCCGAGGCATATGGAGGTTCCCAGGCTAGGGGTCGAATTGGAGCTGGTAGCTGCCTACCTCCGCCAGAGCCACAGCAATGCGGGATCCGAGCCACGTCTGCAACCTACACCACAGCTCATGGCAACGCTGGATCCTTAACCCACTGAGCAAGGCCAGGGACTGAACTCACAACGTCATGGTTCCTAGTCGGATTTGTTAACCACTGTGCCACAAAAGGAACTCCCCTTCTTCTTCTTCTTTTTTTAGGACCCCATACCTGCAGCACATGGAAGTTCCCAAGCAAGGGGTCAGATCAGAGCTGAAGCTGCTGGCCTACACCACAGCCATAGCAACGCAGGACCCGAGCCACGTCTGCGACCTACACCACAGCCTGTGGCAACACCTGATCCTGAACCCACCAAGCATGGCCAGGGATCAAACCCGTGTCCTCATGGATACTAGTCAGGTTCGTAACCCACCGAGCCACAATGGAAACTCCTGTCTCTTCTTTTTAATCCAAATCCATACTCTAGCATGAGTCCTGGTCCTGAATCCCTCAGGTCTAAACAATTATAGGTCTAGTCTCTCTGTCATCAGTCTCTTTTTTCAACCTATTCTGCTGAATTATTTTTCCAAATACATCACTCTGATCACATTTTCTTGCTTTTAAAGCCTCCATAATTCCTCTTTGCAAATTTCATGTGTTCCTGAGTCCCGTCCCTCCTTGAGCTCATGCCAATCTTCTTTACAACCTCGCTTCTTATGTTCACCCCAGCCTTGCCATTCTTGCCATTATCATCAAACTCGATTCTCTTTATTTAACATTTAACTTGTGTCATCACTATCCGAAGGCACTGTCCTCAAATCCTGACAACATCCCTATGATTTAGGCATCATTAGCACCACTTTTTTACTCTGAGGCAAAGAGAGGTTAAGAAACCAGCCCAAGGTCACGCAGCAAATAAAGGGCAACCCTAAACCCGGGTGGACTGGCTGCAGAGTCTACTCATGGTCCTCTGAACAGGCCATGCTGGGCCCTGATCCTCTGACCCACAGCCAACGACCTGCTCCTTTCGCCCCTGCTATTCACGGTTTTCCCATTTGGCAAGCGTCGTGGAAATTCCATTTTCTCCCCTAGTCTTCCCTGCCCATCCCAGCCAGAACTGTTCTCTTGGTCCTCGTAGCATCTTTAACATTCCCACCTATGTAATGTATTTGCTATTCATCAACATCCTGTAACATCTCTTCCTTCCGAAGTCAATGATAAACTCTGTAAGATGCGAACTTCCTTCCATTAACTTCTTTCTACCTGTTACCAGAAAGCTGCCTCAGAAAGAGAAGGCCAAAAACTACGACTTCATCAGGTAAATGAAAAAGGGGAAGGTTCCACATGACTTTCGGTTTGCCTTCGCAAAGAACACGACTGGGAGAGAGAGTTTTAAAATGCGGATTAGCTCCAGGATTTCACATGATGGGAAAGTTACCAACTGAAAAATCTGAAAATCAGACCTCAAAGCGAGTCAAACCCTTTCATCTACCATAGACTTGATTTTATCACATTATCTACGCATAAGCCCTAAAGTACTGAGTCATTGAGACATTTTTAGAAATAAAAGAGTGGAGTAATTCTCCGTCAGTCACTGAAAAATGGGACATACTCCATCTGGCCCATGTCTCAAGGAGAAGGTTCGTGGGGAACGAACTTCTATAACCTGAGAAGCCACTCTTAGACATGAAACATGGGACTGTGGTTTAAACATACATGAAGTGACTCTAAGCTCACTGCTGTTCCTTCCTTGGGAAAAATGCTTTGCTTGCTGTTACGGCCCCATTTTAACCACTTTGGATAAGACAGAAATTCTTACACCTTCGTTTTGCTGCTGTGTTGCTAGTACATGGGCCCACACACAAAGCTACACAACCCTTATTAATTATCAAGGCCTGAACACTTCCAAGGAACAGTTATTTCTCATATGAATAAAGTGATGTTTCATTTCTTCAGATTGAGGTTCTCACTCCCCCAGCACAAGAGTGGGCAACTTTTGAGCCATCAAGTGCCAACCGCCCCCCTCCCCCACCAGCCTCTGCTCACTTGGCCTCTTGGGGAGAGGGAGGTGAAAGAAGGTGAGGTTTTTGCACCAAAAAAGGAGCCCAGCCTTCCTTTATAATTCTTTAGAGAAGTGTTCTACCATACAGACCAAAACAGTCTTCCATGGTGAGTAGAGACCAGAATACCGTAAATTTTATGGAACTTGACCTAAAGATCATTTTTATGCAGCAAGAAAATATACATCTCTTTAGAGATAGCAGCTTAAAGATCTCCATCTACTTCGCTGTAGCAAAACCAGATTTTTCTTCTAAGTTCTAATCGAAGTAGTACACGGGAGCAGTGAATTAGCCCTGTTTCATAATCCAGGACTCTAAGTCACACAAATTTAAGTGACTTGTTCAGACTGAATAATGAGTGAGTCAGGGAAGTGTCACAATGAGAACATTAGGGGAGGTTAGTTCTTAACTCAAGTTTTCCTTTTTAACCTTAATCTTGAACAGCTTCCACTAAATCTGGCTTCTTTTGTAGCTGATCTCTATCCCAATGGGACCACGTTTAAAAGTGAATTTTTTTTCTTTTGTATCAAATATATTTCAGTACCATAAACCTCATCTCGAAATTTAAAGCCAGTAGCTACTCTCCAAACTCACAGTGTTAGTGAGTTAACATTTATTAACTTTAGAATGAGTTATCTGTGAGTCTTCTAAACGTCTGGAATGACATACATTCATACTTATTCTATGCTTTTGTTTTCAGCACCGTGATAGTCAAACTTAAGATTATATAGATGATCATTAAATAGGTAAACATGAATCACTGGGAAAACTTAGCAGCATAGTAGACTACTTTTTCAGTATATAAAAATGTAATGTAAAGTTGTCAAATTGAGTGCAATATAACGAACCCACAATATGTTGAGTTGCTAGCTTTTAAAAATATTTATCATAGTGCTATATCTGAGAATTCTAAGGAGAAATATTAAAAAAAAATCAACTAGACCCCTGGCTTACTAACCATGAAATTTAATTTACTACAAAGAAATGAAGTCATCTCTTTTGGACTACAGACTACAAATTGGAGATAAAGAATTTTCAAAAATTGAACCACATAAGATTCATTAATTTAGTAGAACATGGAACCTCCTGTTAGTGGGGAAAACTCTGTGATATATTACTTGGAAAGATAAAGTGAGAAGTCTTTTCTCTAGACAGACCTTAGTTGCATTTTTCCTCAAGCAGATGATTCATGCTTGCATTCATTAGCCAATTAGTTAACACAGTTTTAAGCAATCGTATCCTGAGGTTTAATTTTCCTTTCGAACACCCTAACCCAGTGATTTTCAAGTTTATCCACGTCACTTCTCAGTAATGGGCCACATAAGTATACTACTGGGGATTCGTATAATATTATGTTATAGAGGACTATGTAATATACAAGGAATTAGAAATTATCTATTTAGTATGCGCTTCATGTGTAGCTGAGCTCAATAAAAGGCACCTGTTTAGACAGATAAAGTTTTCCAGAGAGAAAACACAGATCAAGACCATCTTAGAACTCCACAGAGGAGTGCCTGCCAGAGCTCAGCATTAACAAACACGACCAGTATCCATGAGGTTGTGGGTTCCATCCCTGGCCTCACTCGGTGGGTTAGGGATCCAGCATTGAGATGAGCTGTGGTGTAGGTTGCGGACACAGCTCAGATCCAGAGCTGCTGTGGCTGTGGATGGCAGCTGTAGCTCTGACCCGACTCCTAGCCTGGGAACTTCCATATGCCACTGTTGTGGCCCTAAAAAGACCAAAGCCAAAAAAAAAAAAAAAAAAAAAAAAAAAAAAAAGGAACTCCAGGTAGTACAAAGTGTGAATTCTCTGAAAAACAGATGTTTTCCAATTGTATTAAGAATAAAGAATATGATATTTTATGATATATATGTTATGTGATAAGTATAATATTACTATATGATATTTCTGGTTTCTATCTGTTCAAAAAGCTGTTACCTCTAAATCAATATTCTTAAAAAAAGAGTAGTGAGCATTTTAATGTATATATTAAACACCTGGCCAGGCTGTACTTGAATAGGCATAAAATGTATCAGTTAATGGAGTTCCCGTCGTGGTGCAGCAGAAATGACTAGGAACCATGAGGTTGCGAGTTCAATCCCTGACCTCGCTCAGTGAGTTAAGGATCTGGCGTTGCTGTGAGCTGTGGTGTAGGTCCTGCATTGCTGTGGCTCTGGAATAGGCCAGCAGCTCTAGCTCCGACTGGGCCCCTAGCCTGGGACTCTCCATATGCCGTGGGTGCAGCCATAAAAAAAGCAAAAAAAAAAAGGAACTTATCAGTTAACCCTTCTAGTTCAAGTCAAATATTCAACCACCAGTAAAATATCACATTACTGACATGCATTAGGTGAAAAAAACACTACATTGTGTCAAACCTTCCTTGGAAACTTAACATAAGTCAACTGGGGCTGGGAGATGACATTCCCAAACTCACACATGCTGTTAGGGTTTTCCAAGGTACGTTGCTCTTACTAGAAGCAGCATTTCTGAATTGCTGGACATGTCATTCAGCAGGAGAGCAAGTTGGTGCTGGGAGATGAACCACCCATGAGGATATGAGAAATACGTCATCTGATGACTTCTCACCATGTCCATCACATGTCCCAGTTTAAGCCATTACTATCTCATTTGGCTGATTGCGGCAACTGACCAAAGATCTTGTTCCCAACGAGACAGAGGCCAGGGAAACCAAATTAGATCATGCAACTCCTCTGCTTAAAACCCTCCAAGAGCTAGTTCCCTTCTAACTCAGAGCTAAAACCAAAGGTCCTATAGAATCCAACCTCTGTGCCCTGATGTGCCACCTTCCCTTTGCTCACCAGCTACGGGGCACACCTGTCTTCCTTACTATTTCTCTAAATGGCCAGTATACTTCTGATTCAGGGCGTTTGTACCTTCGACTCCCTCTGCCTGGAAATCTTTTCCCCAGCTGTTTGCATTGCTTGCTCTCTCACTTCCTTCCTGCTTTCTGCTTAGAGCCCATTGTATCAGTGTGGCTTTCTCTGATCATCCTATATAAAACAGCAACCCTCTCCCTCCAGACCAGCATTCTCTACACTCCGTAACTCATTTGTCAGTCCCACTAACATATTTTATATTATTATTGCTTTTTATTATTTATCACTCCACACCTTGAGGCCAGAGACAGTCTATTTTGTTCATTGCTGTATCTCTAGCACCAAGAACAGTCCCTAGCACACTGCTTAACAAATTTTTCTTTAGAGAATGAATGACTCCAGCACCAAAATCACTGTCTTTCCACTGAAAGGAACCAGATTCCTTAGAGAAACTGATAATTCTAGGACTGGGATGACAAGGGAACGTAGAATATCTTGTCACATTAGAAAGTGAGGATGGGAGTTCCCGTTGTGGCCCAGTGGTTAATGAATCCGACTAGGAATCATGAGGTTGTGGGTTCGATCCCTGCCCTTGCTCAGTGGGTTAACGATCCAGCGTTGCCGTGAGCTGTGGTGTAGGCTGCAGACGTGGCTCGGATCCCGCATTGCTGTGGCTCTGGCGTAGGCCGGTGGCTACAGCTCCGATTAGACCCCTGGCCTTGGAACCTCCATATGCCGCGGGAGCAGCCCAAGAAATGGCAAAAAGACAAAAAAAAAAAAAAAAAAAGTGAGGACGCTAACAAAGAACTCCAGTTGTATCAAATGGACTTGAAGGAGCAGATGAGACAGTCTGAGAGGAAAAATAATAACTACAAAAGATTGAAATACTTCAAATAAGTTTACATCAACTCACAATGATTCTGGAATTTTTTTAAAAAAAATTGATCATCTCTAGCAAATGCTTAGGAAGTAAGTCATTATTTTAGAAACCAGTAAAATTTAATAAAGAGGAAAAAGATCAAGCTTTAACAATTTATCACCTGATATCCAATCATATTTCAACTATATCCCACTCATTCCCCTGCCATCTCTGAACTATTTTGAAACAAATTCAAGATCTATTATTTAATCCATATCTTGGCATCATTTCTAAAAGAGTACTCTTTTAAAAAATCTACCCATACTACCATTATCATCCCTAAAATAAAACAAAAATTTCCTTAACCTCATCAAATAACCAATCTTACCAATTTATTTCTGATTATCTTCTGTATTAGGTTTCTCTTGCTGCTGTAACAAATTACTAACAATTTAATGGCTTTAAAACTGCACAAGTATATTATCTTACAGTTCTCTTTCATGGATATTACCAGGCCAAGGTCAAGGTACTGACAGAGTTGTGTTTCTTCCTGAAAGCTCTAGGGAAAATCCACTTCCTTGCCTTTTCCAGCTTCTAGGGCTGCCCAAAGTCCATGATCCATGGCCCTCTTCCACCATCTCAAAGCCAGCAGGTTGAGTCCTTCTCACACTTCAGCACTCTAATCCCTCTCCCACTTTCAAAGGCCATTGTAATTATAAAGGGCCCACCAGGGTAACATCTCTATTTTAAGGTGGGCTGATAATCACAATTTCATCTGCATCCCTAATTCCCCTCTGAGGTGTAATATAACATAGTCACAGGTTCTGGATATTAGGACATGGATATCTTTGGGGGTGCATAATTCTGCTCAACACCCCCCCCCCACAGTAATAGTCAGGATCCAAATAAGGAAGGTCTATATATTAACTTAATGTATGTCTCTTAAATCTTTTCATCTACAATCTCTCCCATCTCCCCACTCCTTGCAATAAACATGTAGAAGAAACCAAGTCTCTAGTTACATGTTTGTATATGTATCTGAACTTTTTTATGGTAAAAAGTTCAAGAAAAATTTTATACAGACTAAACTGAATTATTTCATCTTCACAACAACAATACACTCGTATTATTATTTGGTGGATCAGGAATACAAAGCTCAGAAAGTATCAGTGATTTGCCTAAAGATATGTACAGCAATAAAATAAATGTTTTTTGAATTGCTATGTGCCAAATAATGCACTAGGCTTTACTGCTACAAACAAGATAGACACGATTCCTGTCCTCACGGAGTTTACAGGTTATAGGCCAGTATTCAATCAATTATGTTATAGTGGGACTGGTGCTAGACTGATGGAAAGATAGATAGTTTAACTATAGACATTCATTTGGTCAAGTGTATACTGAGAGCCTACAGTGTGGCAGGCCTTATGTTATACACAGGTACACAGTGGAGGATAAAACATATTATTCTTGCCCTCACAGAGCTCAAGGCTTTTTTGGGGGGCAGGGGTTGGAGGTGCTTGTAGGTCATCTAATAGATAGTCAGCTGATGATACAAACTCAGGAAAAAGACTGGAGCTAGAAGAACTGATTCAAGAGTCATCAGCATATTGATGAGAGTTGAGGCTGTGAGAATTAATGAGCCTGTTCAGGGAAACAGCAGCATCAAATAGATGAATAGAAGAGCTCCTGAGGTATACGACAAACAACAGAAATACTTAGGGAACAGAGACAGAGATACGGGAAAAATCAGGAGAGAGCATCATGCCAAGCAAAGAAGCAGAATATGGGATCCAAATTCATTTCTGTCTGACTCCAAAGCCTACGTCCCTAAGCGTACATTCATCAAATATTTATTACGCACTTACTGGGTGCCAAGCTCTTTGCCAGTCACCTTGATCCATGAAAATATGAAGGCAGATCTTCTCAAATGGGAGCCAAACCCAGAAGTACTAACCTCTAGACCAGTTTAGAAGAAGAGGAAGTGATAAGTGAGATGATGAAGTTCTGCTATTTTAATTTCCTTAGTATGCCTGCTAGGATAAATTTAGGGAAAATGCATGAAAGTATTATTTCTTTATTTGCCCTGGTCTGCTTGACATCTTGCATTATCACTCCTAAGCCCTTCATGCATCCCGTAAAAGATTAGTTTCCTACAGAGATCTTTCTTTCCCTCAAGCTGGTGGCCCATACTTTCCGGCCATTGAACATGGTTTTTCAAGTTTGGAGAAATATTTAAGAGAATTTATATAAACTGTTTCAGAAAGGGAAATACAGATCTAGCACTTTCGCTAAAGATAAAGAGGCACGAAGCATGAGAATGCTGAATTCATGTTGTTGTACAAACCATCCTGAAGTAAATATTCTAACGACGACATTTGAATCAAGATAAAGCAACAGACAGGAGTTCCCGGTGTGGTGCGGTGGAAGCAAATCCAACTAGTATCCCTCAGGACAAGGGTTCAACCCCCGGCCTTGCTCAGTGGGTTGGGGATCTGGCGTTGCCGTGAGCCGTGGTGTAGGTTGTGTGATTCCGATCCCGTGTTGCTGTGGCTGTGGCATAGTCCAGCAGCTGTAGCTCTGATGTGACCCCTCTCCCGGGAACTGCTATATGCCACAAGTGTGGCTCTAAAAAGAAGAAAAAGAAAAAAAAAAAAAAGATAAGGTAACAGCAGTAAATCTATGGATAGCTATAAAATATGTTTGAGAAATCCTATACTAGTTCATCTCCTCAAGTCAGAAATAAGACTGATATCAAGAATACAAATATTCTCCCTCAAAAGAAAAAAGACAAATGTTTACAGCCTGGACACGACAAAGGGAAGTCATATGTGAGGTTTTATGGTATGAAAAACAACTGGCTCCACTTCAAGGGGGGAGTCCTGTTATAAACACTGAGGCTAATGCTGTCCTCATATAAATAACTGTGCTACATCAAAGTGACCCTCTGGCACTGCTGGGAGATGAAGGAGTGGAATTCAGCATCTCGGAGAATATGTTCACCAAAGTATGGGAGAAATTTTACACATACTAAACTGGGTAGCAGCGCTGGCAACACAGTCGCACAGTAGAGTGGGCAGCAAGGGATTTCTCCTCGGCCCGGTCCCCAACCGTCCCAAACAGATGGTGGCCACGAGAAGCACAGAATCTGTGTGTTTCGTCTGTCAAGCTCATGTTGAAAGCATAAACAACAGTCTCTCCTCTTCGTAATCCAGGCATGAAATCATATCCAGTAGAAATGGAAAAGGTTTTCGCTGGGCCAAGATCAAGGATCAGAGGAAAGTACATTCTAGAGAAGTTTGTGTAAATTTTATTAAGTGGAATCAAACTTTTTTAATTCAATGATTAAAAGCAACATTGGACAGATTAAACGACTGCCATCTCCCTAAGCAGTGGAGAATGCTGGTATGTATGCCCTAAAGAACGGCAACAGGTGTGCCTAAGGCTAAGCATCAAATATGTCCACAACTTCAGGAGGCTAGTTTCTTCCATGAGCAACCAGCCTTTCAACTCTTAAGAACCTAGATTAAACGGGATCTCCAGTGTCTTAATGAAAGTGAGAGTGGGGACTTGGATGAGGTTTTCTCTTCTTTTTGAATTTGCTGCACCAAACATCACCAAAATTCGGGATACAGAGACCTGCCTTTTTCTCCCTACTAATTGACTTTAGAAAACTTCCCTGTGGTCAGAGTTACAAGTAAAAGAAATCCAATCTGTACCTTGAAGATAAGGAGAGCTTAAAATATCCTTTTTTGGGGGGGTCACCATTCAATTAAAAATCAACAAATTACTCATCACTTATAGAGTTTTCTAAATACTCTCAACAGCACTGTTCCAATTTCTAATTTTATAACGGGAAGACACGTCCATGCTCTAATTATGGGTGCTCAATGTGCTTGATGATAAGGGGGAAAGGGAGAGAGAGAAGGAGAGAGGGAGAAATATGGATGGTGGGAAATAAAGGAACAGAAACCAAGAAGAAATCAGATAAAATATTAAAAAAAAAACAAATGCAAATCTGAAGTGTGATTCATGACTACAGGAATACTGAGGCGGATCACTGGTAAACTCATACAGACTCGATAAGCTAAGAATTTAGTTAAAATATTAACTTTGTAGAATTCTGCTCATATTTGAATGAGAAAACCATAAGAACACATAGTAAAATTATTTATACTCACATTATATCTAGAGTGTTCGCATGTCTTATTTCCAAAGTAACATGAAACCCATTTTCCCACCCGCTTTCATCTATTTATATAAGTGAGAAAGCAACCTAGTCTCAGAAATAAAGAAGAAGGGTATCTCAGATTTGGGTGCTCATATAAAGAGAGCTCTTTTAATGCAGGCAAAACAACTGAAGCGGAAAGGGGAATAAAATTTAACACGATTCCCCCATGTCAAACAATATCAGACATGTCTCTACTGATCAATAGAAGTGATTGCAAAATTTCAAACCTGGAATACTCCTCACCTTTCTACCACGACTACTCATTCTCTAAGACACCATTCTCCATTAAAGTCATTAGAGCTCCAAAATAAAGAAAAATTTATTATCACCATCCAAAGTTACATCTGAATTTCACATCTTTTATTTTATCAGAATTTTTGTTTGTCTGTCTGTTTCTTTTTTCAGCTGCACCTATGACATATGGAAGTTCCTGGGCCAGGGATTGAATCCAAGCTGCAGCGCTGACCTATGCCCCAGATTCTTACATTTTGGGTCTTAGTTTCTTCATCTGTTAAATGGCAAAAATAACAACTACCTCAAAGTCCGAGAGGGTTAAATAAGGTCGTATAAGTAAAGTGTTAGTGATGGTTCCCTGAATGTGTGAGAAATGCTTCATAATTATGACTATACACTGATACCAGACCTTTAACGTGGTTAAAAATAATAAAGTATCCACTCATTCAAGGACTGCCTGGTGAGCACATTCAATATTTTAGACCTAGGAACTCCTCTGGTATGAAAGATATACCCAAGAATCAGATACCTGCCCCCAAAGAATTTATCTTTTTATAGGTAGTGTTCACAAGCAAATAGGGAATAGAATGCCTTAGGATTAGTACCCACAATAAAGTTTTCATCAACCGTGCAGAATTATTAAGCATAGTTTTTCTCATTCCTGTGGTTCAAACCCAGGGTTGATACTTTTTTTTTTTTTTTTTCTCTTTACTATAAATGGCTAGAGAGGAAATATTTTAGGTTTTGTGGGCCATATGGTTTCTGTTGCAACTACTCAACTCTGCCACTGGTGCTCAAAAGGAGCCACAGACAACATGCAAATGAAGGAGCATGTCTGTGCTCCAATAAAACTTTATTTACAAAGACAGATGGTGGGCCAGATGTTGCCAGGGCCATAGTTTGCCACCCTCTGGTTTCAACCATATGCATTAATTAATGAGAAGTAATAATTCTTTACGAAAAACACATATGAATAAATCCGGGCATCTTTTCTCGTAAAAGATGTAATAGTTTAATCTCGGGATGAGAGGAAAATGGGGAGAAAAAAATGTTTTCACAACAGTGCACTTGCATCAGCAATGGGAAGCTTCCAGTGTGGGAATAAATTCCAACAAAAAGACATTTAAAAGAAACAAAAGAGGGCAGTTAATGGCGACTACTTTAATTTTTTCCTATATGAGCCATAATTCTAAACAAAAATATATTTACTTCATAAGGATATAGAGTATATTTACATGTTTCACACCATGGTTTTGACAATGGACAGCTCCAGTCAAGACTTTACAGCAAGTGGACTGTTTAGTTTAATGATGTCAAAATGCAGGGGAGCAGATGGCAATAAAACATTATTAGAAGAGATGAAACATACGCAACTGGTAGCAGTTTACTTATTCATATCAAAATTTAAAAATGGAACCAATAAATCCATCCATCTTTGCTAAGCAAATCTAGTTATCTCGATTTATTATTGCAGCGTAAAGCCTACAATGAAATTTGGGATGGTTGTAGAAACAGTAATTTCCTTTCTCACCCCTATCTCCTTTGGACTTCAAATAAAATATAGAATTTATATCCACTTATAACTGAGATGCACATCATTCAGTCTTTGATCTAATCAGATCTCACAAATATATCCAAGTCTTCCTTGAAAAACAACAAGGAATACATTGGATCTCCCCAAAGCTCTGTCCGTAGTGAATAAAGAAGCTTTTTTTTTAAATTGCTACAATGAAGAATACACCAGAGGCAGGGTATGATAAAGGGTCATGTTAACTAGAATCTTGGCTAAATTTTTAAAATGTAGTTCAGATGCAACGAAAATGTTACTTGAAACAGACCTTAGTAGTTGCTAGTTCCCTAGTTTACCCACCCCATGCAAGGCAAGAATCCTTTTAGTTCTCCCTAAGTGTATCCACTGATGTTACCTTGTGATACAGGAAACTGCATTATTTCGTCAAAACAACTGGCTTCATATGACTATGGGACTCTGAATCATTCTTATGATATTTCTCAGGCTCTTACCTCATTGGGAAAATGACGCCCATTTAAAATTTAAATGACATTCTCTTATTGTGCATTCTGGAATAATAAAATACTTTTAAAAACCGAGAGAGTATTATAAAAACAGAATTATTACCACTAGTCGAGACCCACCATTTTACTGCTAAAGAGGACATGTGTTCCCTTCATGGCTACAGGTTAGATTCTTAAGTCCCAAACAGCCAAACGGGGATGCTGAGCACTCCTCAAGACAAGACAAAACAGAGACTTAGGTTACCTAAATCTTCATTTTGAAAGTAAGTTTGCATCCTTTTCTTTTATAAATGTGCATAATTATTTTTATTCAAGTACAGTAGATTTTTTCCCCTTTCTTATTTGACTGAAATTTACTGTGTCACTAAAAGATCTTCAAATGATCCCAACTTTTCTATTTATAGCTACTTGCACTGTGCTTCTTCAAAACACAATTCCTATTTTAAAACAGAAAAAAAAGAATGTACACCTACGGATGGCTGAGTCACTTTTGCTGTACAGCAGAAATGGACAGAACATTGTAAATTGAGTATAACAAAAAAATTAAAACATAAAAAATAAACCACACACACAAAAACAAAACAATTACCAATTTTTATAAATCTCATTGTCAGTGATGAGCCCCTGGCTTTACTGCATATATTAAAATTGCTTCATAAACAAAAAAGTAATCCACTAACACAAAGCCTATAGACATCTGACAGGTACGCCCCACTTTTAGGAAGTTTGTTTTATGGCACTTCCATTTTAGGGAAGAACTTCTAAGTCCTCATTTATGCTAAATTGAAAGAAATTCAATTTTCACTTTTGTGAAAAAAGGTAATCACTGCCTTGCGTTACATGATTTTGACACATAAAGGGTTGCATAGGAACCTCTGCTTTCTGAGAGCAGGAGAAACCTGACCTGATACATTTAAAGAGCAGATGCCCTAAGTGGAATAGAGGGAAATGCTTGCTCAATATGGAGTTCTCAGAGGTTAGGAATGTCTAGTGGTAAATAAAATACTCCTAGTGTATCGAGTATGTCACTGTAACAGCCGCTAAATACCTTTATTATCCTCTGTAGAATGTCTGCCTCCATGGGACGCATTTAACAATAAAGTAAAAAGAAAAAAAAATCCAATAATTTCTTGCCAACACTAGGGAACAGAAGAATAAAGACAGAGTTGTGTGTCATTAAAGCACGAAGGGGGCATTGTTCTAAAATGCTATAAGAAGTGCTAATGAAAACAGAGAAAAAGGAAAAAATTTCAGCACAGCCAGACTAACGCTAATGACTGGGAAGCAAAACATAACAAAGCCTTGTGTTTTCAATGGCCTGTGAAAGTGTCACACTGCTCTCTCTAGAAAGTGGTGACTAGAGCCTTAGCTCGTGCTGTATAGCACGATGATTTTCCGAGGAAGAAATTCTACATTATTTACTAAAAGCACATCATAATGTTAATACATTAAGCATCATTACGAATGCTCTCAATATGAACATAGTTTGAAAGTGGGAAAGAAGACAAAAGACCCTATACTTAATGAAAAACAAACAAACAAACAAACCTAAAAGCCCATTTATGGACTAAAAGCTTTCTGAACTATAAAACTAATAAGAACATAAATATTTCAATTTTTGACCAATGGGGCTCTACAGAATTTGTCTTCTCTTGTCTTGGAAGAAACTCTTTTTCCACCTGCTCATGTTTAGTTCCATGATAAGAGTAGTAAAAGTGCTTCCTGCAAAGGCAAGCAAGGCAGTGAGGATCGTGCCAAAGCCACCAGACGATATGTGCAACCATAAAGACTGGAAAAAGACTTAACCTTTAGAAAATGCTGGTCTGGGGACATCAATGCAATCGCCTGAGACAATGCTGCAAAAATAGATTTGCTATGTTATAAAAGTAAGCTCCAACTTTCCCCTCAGTATACCCTCATGTCTTAAAATTATATATATTTGGGTGCCACAGTCTAACCACACTTAGAACAAAGTACAGTTTCTCCAACTACAATCCTCTAGCAGGGTTCTACCTGGGGGAAGCGTGAATACTGCATAAGGAATAAAGCTCCCGAAGGAGCACTGGTTACAACTTGCTCCCAGGTTAGGCTGGAATGTAAGTGCTTTGCATTCTCTTGCTGGTGGAATGCTCTGGGTTCCCCCTGCCGAAACCCAGGGTAATGTTCAGCATCATCACCCCTCCACTGGATTGCCTACCAACGGGCAGCAGTCTCCAGGACTCAGGTCTTAATCTCCACACTGAGGTCACAATAATCCTGTAAACTCATTAACACTATAATGAGCTCGTGGCAACACAGAGCTGATTGTTCCTTTCCAGCTTCCAAACCTTGTCATGGTTTCCATTCTGCCTCGATCCACACTCTTTTTACTTTCAAAGCCCTTTCTGACCAGCCCCCAGCCCTCCGCCCCCACCCCCACCCCCGTGAACCTCTCCGACTTTCTTTCTGGCCACAATATTGTCCTGAACGCACGGAACAGCGACGCAGGATCCGAGCTACATCTGCGACCTACACCACAGTTCACGGCAACCCGAGATCCTTAACCCAGTGAAGCAAGGCCAGGGATCGAACCCACAACCTCATGGTTCCTAGTCAGATTCATTAACCACTGAGCCACGTCGGGAACTCCTATGCCCGTATGTATAGTTGTGGACTATAACTACATGTTGTAGGAATTGAGTCTCAGATGAGGATGTCCAAAATGAAAGAAACTAATCCAGCCACCCACCACGGACATATACTGAGAGCCTGTAAATGGTGCCAGCTATTGGTTAAGTGCCATAAAACAAAGATTAATAAGACTTGGTCCCTGTCCTTAAGGGGAGCTAAGAACAGTGATAAAATACACACATGTCAAGAATCAGAATGAACGTGATGAAGGGGATAACAAAGCTGTCATCGAAATTTTGGAGGAACGTAGAGAAAGAACAGGCAACTATTCAGAGGGTTCAGAAAGGTCACAAAAGAGATGACATCTGGTCTTCAGGAGTGCAGAGTAATTCGGCAGGGCAGAGGGGTGGGAAAGGCATTTCAAACAAAAGGAGCCCCTTGCAAAGCACAGAGGTGTGCGCCTGGGGAATGGTGTGAACTGCTGAACTTGAGGGCGACTGGATCAGGTTGGGGGGGGGTACCCTGAGGAACGATATTACAGAATGAGTCTGGAGAAGAGGCCAGCACGGGCTGTGGGGGGACTGCAAGGCCGGTGAAGAAGCCACACATGCCATGTGTGGGCAGCAGAGCACCTAAGATACTTTCCAGCAGGGAATCACAGGAGAACCGTTCTATTGGATGGTAACAGTGTTACTCATGTTGTCATTGAAGGAAATAAAGGGCCAAAAATTTAACCTTTCTTGAGTCCCCTCTATGTACCAAGCACTTCAATATATGTTACATCATTTGAGCTTTCCAAGAAGGCTAGGGGACTTCTTAGCCCCTCATTCTAACAAGGAAATTGAAGGCTCAGAATTCTCCACCTCGGAGAGTTTCCATCATGGCTCAGGGTAAACGAACCCGACTAGCATCCATGACGACGCAGGTTCAATACCTGGCCTCGCTCAGAGGGTTAAGGATCTAGCATTGCTGTGGCTGCAGCATAGGCCGGCAGCTACAGCTCCAATTCAACCCCTGGCCTGGGAACCTCTATATGCCACATGCAGCCCCAAAAAGACCAAAAAAAAAGTTAAAGAAAAAAAAAGAATTTCTCCTCCTGGGAACATATCTGGCCTTCTAAAAGTCTTACCCCAGCGGGACTGGGCTTCCTATTCTTCAAGCCACCTCCAGGTGGCAAACTGGGGGATTCCATGAACAATAGGACTGATGTAGTAAAACTTACATTTTAATGAATTGGTCATTCTCATTTTGTATATAATTACACTAAAGTTAGAAAACTGCTGTGCTTTCAAATTAATGGCTCTTCATGATTTTAAGACTGAATTTGTGAAAAACATTTGGTTATGTTTGGTAAACTAATATTTAATATATATATATTTAATATTTAATATATATATATATATTTAATATATATATATTCATCAAATGAACTAAACTTACCTAATCTGGTATCAATAACCTAAACAGAATCTAGGAAAAATATTATATAGCAAATTAGGTTACCTATATAAACACAGGAACATATTTCTAAACTTACACAATTAAATTTACAAGGGTTTTAAAAATATCTAACCATTTGTTATACACAAAATGAAGGTTTTGATCATTAAAAAACTGGTTAGACATACAAATATAGTGAATTAAAATATAAGTGTAGGGAGTTCCCGTCATGGCTCAGTGGAAACAAATCTGACTAGTATCCATGAGGACAAGGATTTGATCTCTGGCCTCGCTCAGTGGCTCAGGGATCCGGTGTTGCCATGAGCTGTGGTGTAGGTTGCAGATGCAGTTTGGATCTTGCGTTGCTGTGGCTGTGGTGTACAGCTACAGCTCCATTTGACCCCTAGCCTGGAAACCTCCATATGCCACAGGGTGGCCCTAAAAAGAGAGAAAAAAAAAAAAAAATATATATATATATATACACACACACACATATGTATATATTTATGTGCCAAAAAGTACAAATCCTCAATTTTGAAAAATCACAAGAAGAATCTCCTCTTTTATCTTTTTTCTAGATCAAGTCAACATTGCCAAAGGGCTTCCTACATCTGAATCTTGGAAGTCCTACCAAAGACATGAGTCAGGCAGGAAGCTGTACTGCGAGCTTACATAAAACTCAGGCAAGAGTTCTCATTTCTTTTGTATTTGATACTTTCATGCAGACTATGAACTTTTGAACACTTTGCATCCTAAAATAGCTAGCTCTTTGTCAGTCACTGGCAAGCTTGCGTGTGTGTAAGGGTATATGTTAAAACCACATGGCTAAGAAAAAGGAAAAGGATCCAGTCTAAACATTTATGCTGTTCCATACACACCTAGTTCCATTAATCAACTGGTATGGCATCACCGTGTTCTTGAAAGACTTCTGGGTAACACAGGCTGGATAACACCAGCGAAATGATCTAAGACTTAAAAGTCAGAACTTCAATGCAGGTAGGAGAAACCCACAACAAGTTCAGTATACACTAGGAGGGCTTAAAATTTCAAGTAGCCCTTTTGATGCAGTCTTTTTTTTTTTTTTTCAGTTATCATTTCAAAACTAAATTAGTCATCATCCAACAGGCAAAAGTGTGACTAAAATACTTAAACAAGAGATTTTCAAACTTTTTCTTAACTATAAAAACAATAAAAAATACACTGTACCTGCTGATCCAAAATATGTTTGTATGTGTATATGCATATATACTGACATTTATAGAAACTAAAACCACATTTTCCTAACATGATTGCTACCCTTAATATGCTAAAATGCTTTACACGGTAAAATATTCTCCTCTTTTCTATTTCAATTTGTTTAATGAAAATACTGGCTATGAACCATTAAACTGTTTCATGATCAACTAAGCCGGCCACAGACTGCATTTTAGTGATTCTGATCCCTCTCTTTCCACCCAACTATAGGAATTACTTTAAAATGTCATCATTGGTAACAGGCACTTGTTGGTGATGGGGAGGTATCAAAAAAATCTCTTTTTCCTTCCTTTTTACCCACACTAGAGCACAGCTATGAATTATCAAGAGAAAGATGCCCGAAGTTCTCAATGTGAGAGAAGCAATGCCACCTGCTTCATGCTCTATTGGAGTCCACACTAGTGCAGCGACTTGCCTTTCTAGGTTCTGCATCCTCTGATTGGCACTGTCGTTTTCATGGATGAGTTGTCAAGGATGTAAGAACCCATCATGTGACAGCTATCACCTTCTAAATCAAAAGGGCTTTTTCATTTGCATTAGGAAGCCCTTGAAATATTTATCAAAGACTAAGAGTAGATTCTGAGGTGCTGTTTTGTTTTGGACTATTTTTTTTTTTTTTTTTTGTGGAAACATGGTATAATGTTAGGTAGAGTAGAATAAAAGGATCTGAGTGGCTGGGAATTTTGTATTTATTTTACAATTTTTACAAAACAGCATTAAATAACTTTTACATAACCTAGACTCATTAAGTGCCAGTTTATAGCCCAAGATTCTTGTTCAAACACCCAATTCTTGCAGAGCAAGATAAATAGCAGGAGTTCTGCAAATATTTTCTGATTTGAGCTAAGCATCTTGACATAATTCAACTAAGACATCACAATGGCAAAACATATTTTCTTTTAATCCTAATTAGTGCTTTATAATGTTATATAATGTATAATTTTCTATGCTGTTATAGGTTTTCTCAAATTAAATTCAGTTATACTTTCTGTAAAAAGATTAATATTTTATACACTAACCATATGAATCATGATTAGTTATTTGCCAGCTTTATTAAATTAGACTGAGAGAAAAGGACTCTTTCGCCCTCTTGTGGTAATTTTGAGGTAGTGTATTCTCCTGTGTATTGGAATTTTTTCTTTTTACTCTAATAGGAGAGTGGGATTTTTGACCATAGTTTCTGAGTTTCCAGAAGCAGTACATTTACTTTCTGCCCTTCACAGTACATGTACATTGTACCCTCCCTTAAGTTTCTACCTCAGAAATTTAGTCTTCTCCTCGCTCTGTTAGAAAACATTCTGTTTCCCTCTAATTAATTACTATAGCAAATTTTTTTAATGAAAGTTACTTTCTGTATTCTAATAACAGACAAAATAATTACAGCAATTCTCCATTGTCACGGATAAGCTTTAAGTAAACGGAAATAATGAAAAATGTGGGGGGCTGAACCATCAGCATTTTTTTCCAAGAGAATCGCTCTTGTGAAGTATAGACATTTCAGAAGCTAATGACATTAGTCTAAATATTTTAAGCTTTTGAAAGTAGTAAAAGTCTTTTATTTTTTGTCCAAAAATATAAACTAATAATTTTTTATGCATCAGTCTCTTAAATTATATAGAAAACAAAATATGGAATTACAAGGTTACAATAATACTAGCTTTTGGACTAATAATGAAAGTCTTTTCTTTAAAATAGCCCTGATCATTAAGCAATGGCCTTTCCTCTTTCTCCCACAACACAAAAATTTTAGCTTCTTTGCAAAATTAATAATGGTAGTTCAAAACTGTACAAAAATGACCCTATGAAATAAATTTTAACTACATAAATAATTAGTAACTTTTGAAAGATAAATTACTTATAACAAAGTTAGCGTTAATATAGTTAAACACTATGGAAAATACAAAACAAAGATGGATTCCTAATTAAATGAACTAAAAAAATCCACTCTTTCCATTTTTATAACTGTAAAAAATAATCTTAAAAAAATTTTTTTTTTTCTCTTTAGGGCTACACTCTTACGACATGGAAGTTCTCAGGCTAGGGGTTGCATCAGAGCTACAGCTGACGGCCTACGTCACAGCCACAGCAAGGCAGGATCTGAGCCACGTCTGCGACCTACATCACAGCTCAAGGCAACGCCGCCAGATCCTTAGCCCACTGAGCGAGGCCAGGGGTCGAACCTTTACCCTCATGGATACTAGTTGGATTCATTTCTGCTGTGCCACAAGGGGAACTCCTAAAGAATATTCCTAAATAATATTAATAAATGATCTATTTTTAAAGCTCTCATATTGTTCAAAGAAGCCCCTTGTATAGTATTCAGTCAATTCTCATCCCAAAATTGCAGAGGAAAGACTAGAATTACAAAACTGCCTTCTTTGCAGAGGAACCAGCACTTTCAAGAGCAAGATAAGAAGGCATGTCTCAGTAAATGAAGATGCTTTAGGGAGACCACAGCACAGATTACACACTGGAAGTAGCAGGAGATGAGACTGAAAAGCCAATAGGGGTCAGAGTGGAAAAGGTCTTAATGATAAGTGAGGGAAGGGGAAACAGCACAGCGGGTGCAGTAGGAGAGAGACACGAGCAAATGAGACTTTTGAAAAGACCCCTTGCTGTATGGAGGACAGAACGATGGGGTAAAAAGGAGACGGGGCTATCAGTTAGGAGTTGTTTGCAAAGACAAGGGCCTGAACCAAGGCAACGACTGTGATCACAGAGCGGAGAAGAGAAATTTGAGAAACAGTAAGATGTGGAATCACCAGGTATGAGTTACCGTGAGGACCTGAGGACGTACTGTGGAGGTGGGGGTCTCAAGCTTACAGTCTAGCTTTGGACTCTCCCATCCCCAGAGATGAGTGATGATGTTTTTGGACATGCTGCATTTGAGGTGCCACGTGGAAAAAGCACGCAACTCAACAAGTTTGAGGTTACAGAATTCAGGGGAGAGTGGATTGTCAAGCCGCTGTAAATTATCAGTGGCTGGGTAGAAAAAGGAATCTGGATAACAGATCATCCAGGGAGAGTGCAAAGCATGAGACGAGATGGAGGCTGAGGGTAGGGTCAGCAATACTGAACGGTCCCATCTTCCTGTTGAGAGAGGTGCCATCATAATCGTGACTTTGATTCACGCTGGGAGAAACATTTAGTTTCGTTCCACTTTGCAGATCAAAAAACTGAGGGCTGGAGTTCCCGTCGTGGCGCAGTGGTTAACGAATCCAACTAGGAACCATGAGGTTGCGGGTTCGGTCCCTGCCCTTGCTCAGTGGGTTAACGATCCGGTGTTGCCGTGAGCTGTGGTGTAGGTTGCAGAAGCAGCTCGGATCGCGCGTTGCTGTGGCTCTGGCGTATGCCAGTGGCTACAGCTCCGATTCGACCCCTAGCCTGGGAACCTCCATATGCCGTGGGAGCGGCCCAAGAAATAGCAACAACAACCAAAAGACAAAAAAAAAAAAAAACAAAAAAACTGAGGGCCAAGGTTAAGTGGCTTTATTTAACGCTATTTATCTGTAGAAGGGAATGAAAACTCAGATTTCCAGACTGAGCCCAAGTTGTTCCATCGTACCACTCAACGTTCTCTTTCTAGTACAGCCTGTGTGTTCTTCCTCTGCTTCTGCTGGTAAATCTTCAGTGGACAACAAGTAAGAGAGACCCTTTCTGCAACAACTGATGGCAACAGATGCTTCTTGCTGTTGTTGTTGTTTTGTATATACAATCAAAACCAAAATGCTGTACTTCCACCCCTGACCTTCCAACAAAGTAGTTCGTTAGTAAGACCCCAAATTTACACCCCATGCTTCCTGAGTAATCTGGGAAGCCAGGAAATGCCCAATTCTATAATTATGAGTAGCAAGTGGCAATTTTATCAAAGACACACAGAGAATGTTTGAGACACTTCAGAGAGAAAAGCAGCTGGAACGACTTTTCGTGGTCCTTCATAAATCCTGGTTGAGGATGGGTTTCACCAGTAAATTCTACCATATATCCCAGAACACTTTTTCACAACGACATTTAAGAAACGCAAAAGGCAAGAGGTTTCTTTGGTGTACCTGCTTGGTTCGGCCGTTGCCAGCTTGGTGACTTGATCCCGCTGGGGGACCCTCCTGGCTTGAAGGCGGCAGCTGTGGTGAGTCCTGCTACCCCGGGTCTAGCAAAGGCTGGGCTTCCTGGTCTCTCGGCTGTGCTCTGAGCTCCCACTGCTGATGGAGCTGACGGCTGGGAAGCCTCTTGGGTGCTGTTGGAGGGAAAATAAGGAGACGTTTTTTGGTGACGTGGTGGCAATCTAACTTAGCAATGATTCGCTCTTTTCTCTGTTTAGTAAATCTCCAAGGAAAACAAAAATATTAAACCAAAAAATTAATTAGTAATCTTTAAAAAAGAAAAATTCTAATACCATCACCAAGGGGCAGCTTCTCTTTAAAAGAGTAAAAAAAAAAGGAGTCAGATTGCATCTGTTCAACACTTTGGAAATTCTCTTTAAAGTTTCTACCATGAGAAATTAGGCACTGAAAAACTGGTACAGTCAATCCTCTTAAAAGAGAAGCTCAACATTTCAGAAGAGGTTTCTAGATTAAAATAATTAATTACTGGAGAATCCCTAAAAATCTCTATGAAATGGCACAGGTATTGCTTTCCTCTTTCCCACATTCTTCTGGTATTTTATGAATCAAGTTTCTCTGACATCACACCAGTCACGCTTTTTCACACACATACTCATTCAATAAATACTTAAGTATCTACTAATGCCGGACCTTGTGTTACACGGTGGTAACCAAGAGACGGCATCATAGCCTAATACAACAGCCAGTGCCCTGTGCTCACAATACAGGAGAACAAGAAACTAGTTGCCACTGTCCTCTCCAAATCAGAGTTATTTGCCTAATAAGAGGTCTTATCTGTGCTGGTTCCAGTGATTCAGAAGATCATACGCCTTTTATTATCCTGGTCTTTTTTTTTTTTTTGGCCGCACCTGCAGCACGTGGAAGTTCCCTAGCCAGGGCTCGAACCCATGCCAGAGCGATGACCTGAGCCACTGGAGTGACAACACCAGATACTTAACCAGCTGTGCTACCAGGGAACTCCAAATGTTTTATTTATTTATTTTTTGGTTGTGCCCCCAGCATGTGGAAGATCCTGGGCTAGGGATGGAATTCATGCTACAGCAGCAACCCAAGCCAATGCTGTGACAATGGCAGATCCTTAACCGACTGGGCCACAAGCTAACTTCCCCAGTCATTTGTTATTGGAATGATGCAACATGACAGCAATTTCTCTAAGTGCAGCATAATAATAACAACAACAACAGCAGCGACAACAATAACACATCCCACTGACTTTTCAATAGAAATTGAGGTACTTGTTGCTAAATGATTCCATGCATAGCAACTCAGTTCTTTCAACAGCTAAAATCAATAGCTGGAGGAACAGGTCATAAAGATAGGATACTATTTTAATGACTTCAGTAAAATAAATTATGCTATAATTTACTATTTATTATATACTGTAAATTATAAAGTATAGGTTGAGCTTGCTTAATTATATTGTATAGGCTGAGATTATTCCAATGAAAATTTGAATGCAATCATGCCCACTCTGCAATGAAATGACCAAGAATAATTTCCCCAAAGCCTCTTGAACCCCGGTTAAGACCTAACCGAGCAGGGCTGAGGCTGCCTATCCTTGGGAAGGCCTGCTGCAAGGCTGCCCTTTGGCATTTTTGGAAGCTGGTTGGTTCAACAGTTTGCTACAGTCATTTAAAAGTCTCTCTAAAAAAAAAAGTGTGGCTCATTGCACCTAAACGATATAAACAATGTGGCTTATGATAAACACCTGCTTTCCTTCTGAGAGTCAGGAGTTTTGGAATGAAGGAGGCACCGCGCAGCTCACCTACATAATGAGCCTGAATTAAACCTGTCTTAGATACCTAGTTTCTACAGAGCTTCTCAGGTAGGTGACACTTTGCACATCTTAACTTACTGGTGTCAGGATCTATACATTGTGTGTGACTTCCCTGGAAGGCGACTTTGGGAAACCTGAGCCTCCTTTCTCCTGGACTTGGTCTCATGCACCTTTCCCCTTGCTGATTTTGTTGTGTATTTTTTTCACAGTAATAACTGAGTCACGAGCACTGTGATAGACTGAGTTCTGTCCTCCAGCGAGTCATCAAACCTGGGGGTGTTCTGGGCACCTCTTAACACTAAATAGTTTGGAAAAGTCGTACTGGACCTATTTTAATTTTCTTGAAATGTTGTTCCTTCAAATTCAAGTCTGGTGGAGCCATCACCTACCTTCGTTCATCATTTCTAATTGGTTTAATGAAAAACTAAAACCTGTTTGATGTTAAAACATACTATACAATGAAAAAAATCAAGTACTTTAATAATCTTTATCATAAATAAAAAAGCAAAAGATTGTTTAATGGCAGAGCTGAACGCAACAAACAATAAAGATGACACAATAAATAATATTAATGGGAACAGAGTTTAAGATTTACTTAGTGACTTTTAAAAGATTTGTGATGAACAGATAATTTTACTTCTTAGTGACTTTTAAAAGATTTGTGATGAACAGATAATTTTACTTCTCTAAGCCTGTTACCTACCTTTTAAATGGGGATAATACTTTTCTCATAACAGTTTCAGAGACATAAATAAGAAAATCAGGTACAAAGTGATTAGTATACTTTAGGATACAGAATAAAAGCTTAATATATGAGAAGGGTAATTAATTTATTCATATAATAAAAACTTATTGTCAATATTTTTACACATTGCAAATCATTTTTGAAAGTAATACAGAAGTACAGATCATTTTAATTCTAGGAATTACTCATGAGGATTTGAAAAAAAAAATCCATATGGTCACAAATTGAGAAGAAAACTTATGACCAAGCAATGCTAGAAATTACAGATGAAAAAAAATATAATCTGAAAACAATAATAAAACCCAACTCATCATTTAACATTTAATAACCTGAATCTAAAAAATGCTACAAATGAACTTATTTACAAAAGAGAAACAGACTCACAGACATAGAAAAAAATCTTATGGTTATCAAAGGGGAAAAGAAAGGGGTAAACTAGGAATTTGGGATTAATATATACACACTACTATATATAAAACAGGTAAATAAAGACCAACTGTATAGAACAGGGAATTATATTCAATATCATGTAATAGCCTATAATGGAAAAGAATCTGAAAAAAATATATATGTGTGTGTGTGTGAATAATTTTGCTGTATACTTGAAACACGGTAAAACAACTATATTTCATTTTTAAAAAATACTATCTTTATTCCAAGGCTATTGTTAGGAGTGGATGAAATACAATGAGATAGGAATTCCCTGGTGGCTAAGCAGGTTAAGGACCTGGCTTTGTCATTGCCATGGGGCAGGTTCAATCCCTGGCTCAGGAAATTTGGCATGCTGCAGGTGTGGCCCCCCAAAAAACAGAAAAGAAATACAATGAAATAATACAGGTAACACGACTGAGTACAGTGTTGAGCACAGGGTATATGCTCGAGAAACACTATATAATACCTAACTCAGATATCCAGAGATTAGCACATGTACTAAGTAAACAACCTTCATCTGTACTAATAATTCTGCTTCTGAATACAGTTCATAGAGAGCTCTGATCCAGGATTTTGAGACCAGATACAATCTTGCTTCCTCAAGTCAATTTTAAATAACACAATATTTCTTAAAATTCCCATGGAATACGTCTCATAAGCAAAAAGAATTTTCATTTTTTATTGTATCTTTTGAACAGAGTCTTGTATATAGTCTCTCCACAAAGGCCTAAGATGTTTAAATCTTAAATGATACTCTTCAGATACAAAGACTGTGCAGTAGATTATAAAGAACTTATAAAAACCTAAGTTATAAGCAAGAAAGGCCTTCCACTTATTTTTATTTTCAGGACTGATCAGAAGAGTTAAATAATATCTTGAGAAATAGATCTCTATTGACTTAAAGTCTTTAAGGCAGCAACAAGAGAAGATAAAGTTGTATCTAGACAATCACAAATTGGAATATATGATGCCTAGATCTGTAAAAATCCAGTGTCCCTTTTTTCCTATTTTTAACTATTAGTTATTACTTAAAGAAAATAATAAAACTAGGTATCAGGTATTAAAGAATCAAAAATTAATAAAGTCATTGGCTAAATAATTTCATATTTGGAGAAAATGTTATCAGTAATCTCACAGGAGTTCCATATGGCCTAGTTGTTAAGAACTCTGCCTTGTCACTGCTGAAGCTGGGGTTACTACTATGGATTTGGGTTCGATCCCTGGCCCAGGGACTTTCACATGCCATATGCACAGCCAAAAAAAAAAAATCACTAATTTATTAATATACTATGTCAAGAATACATAAATTAGATGGGCACCTTATTTATGAAATCTTGACTCATATGCATTTTTTCTAAATTTAAACTTTTTAAGGTATACCTAAATTCTAAACAAAAACTAAAATGCTTTCTAAAAGATTTGAAAGCAGAGCCAATCCATAAATATCAGTAGCTACTACCACAGAAGCTGAGAATCAAATACAGTCATTTTGGCTAGTCTGCCAAATAAACTGGTACTGACAAGAAATGCTAATATGACTTCCATCTCAAGAAGAGCAAAGATACTGAAGCATATTTCAAAACCTGAAAATGGAGAAAAACATCCTGAGGGAGCAAAGGTTCCTTTTTAAGACTGAGCTAACGAGACAAAAGACAAAGGAAGAAACGTTAACGTCCAGTGTCAGCAACCTGATTGCTCTTGAGTTTACATTCTTTCTCCATGTTTCTTTCACTATGACAACAAATACATTTTCAGCTGCAGATTGGGAATAGTTGGAAATGTCAACTCTATTTTCAAAGGAAAATCTCTGCTCAAAGAATAACTGGAGGTAGCTTTTATTCTAATTACATGTTTAAAAAAATTTTAAAGCCAAGTGTACATCACATGCTTATCAATATTTATTTATTTATTTATTTGTTTGTTTGTTTGTTTGTTTTTGTCTTTTTGCCATTTCTAGGGCTGCTTCTGCGGCATTTGGAGGTTCCCAGGCTAGGGGTCTAATCGGAGCTGTAGCCACTGGCCTACACCAGAGCCACAGCAACGCGGGATCCGAGCTGCATCTGCAACCCACACCACAGCTCACGGCAACGCCGGATTCTTAACCCACTGAGTGAGGCCAGGGATCGAACCCACAACCTCATGGTTCCTAGTTGGATTTGTTAACCACTGGGCCACGATGGGTTTTTAGGTAGACTTACCAAAATTTATATACTAACACACAGATTCTGAAATGGGAGGAGAGGGATACTTCTGGAAGGTCATAATTACAAGCAACTTTTAATTTTAACAGAATTCTTCTGTCAGAACTCTCTAAAAGGACGTAGACCTATAAAACAGTCATCAATCTCCTTCTTTCCAGAATTCTGTTTACAAGAAAATGTTTGTATGTTCTTAAGCAAAACTCCTTAACTTAGATTTTCTGTATCAAAATTCAACATGCTAAATATACTATAATGAAAAGATACAAGTCTGGCATTACACCACACTTTATTATTATTATTATTTTTGTCTTTTTGTCTTTTAGGGCTGCACCAGTGGCATATGGAGGTTCCCAGGCTAGGAGTCAAAACGGAGCTCCTATGCCCGAATGATAGCAATGAAAGATATGAGATGCTTCTGTGACCTACACCACAGCAACACCAGATCCTTAACCCGCTGAGTAAGGCCAGGGATCGAACCGTGTCCTCATGGATGCTAGTCGGGTTTGCTAACCACTGAGCCACAACGGGAACTCCCACACTTTATTACAATTTTAAAGATTACTGTCATACAAAAGTAATAATTAGAGAGAAAATACCTCTGACATTATCCCAACTGCTCTTTTTGGTACTCTTCTCACTGAAGTCAAAAAGACTCCTCCTGAAACCCTAAATTTCTGCGTTGCAGAATGCCGACTAGCTTACCTTGTAGGGAATCATTTTCCTTCCCCTAGAATCAAAAGCTATTTAGTTTGTGCCCACTGCTGTTAATAAAAAGTAACAAAAATGACTATTAACACTTGCTCTAGAAGTGGGTCCATGGATAAATATTCCATCAGTGCATAACTGCAGGCATACCTTTGTTTTTTTTTAAACGAAAGGTTTATTTAAATAATAAGATGCCTGACTCGAAGGAAAAACTATCCAGGATTCATTTCTTTTAGAGTAACTTTCCCTGCTTAAAGATAAACTGCCTTATATGTAACAATTACTTATAAAAAGTTATAAAAGTGTCCTCAGGTTTACAATGAAAAATGAAAACCATTAAAATTCTCCAATCAAACGAGGTATGCAAGGATTTTTATGGTGTTCTTTTCCTATTACAACAGCAAGAACAAAGGAACTTACTGGAATATAAAGCTAGAAGCTGAATGAACACAGCACTAATGGAAAAAGGGGATATTTTCTCAGAGCCAGTATTTTTCTCCACCCCATCACCATTTTTTTTTGTTTTAACTTAATTTCATTTATTTCTTTATTTTTAAAGAAAATGTAAGAATTTTTAAATGATTTTTTTTTGCACGTATACAAACATCCATTCTTTTTCAGATTCTTTTCCCATGTAGATTATCACAGAATATTGGGTAGAGTTCCCTGTGGACCAGTCGTTCCATACGCTACAGTTTGTATATGCCAACCCCACACTCCCAGTCTGTCCCTCCCTATCTCCATTTGATGCCAATCAAAACACACCACAGGCCATTTAGCTAAACACACAAACAAAAAGCTTGAGGGGCTTTTCTGCAGAGAGGATTTGGAGCATTCCATCAGGTTCTCAAAAGGAACTTTTATCCCAAGTATAGTCCAGTAACCTGTCTTTGTACAGACGTAGCCCTGCCAATGTAGTAATTTTGCTCATTTAAGAGTCACAATTCCACAAATATAAACTAATTTCAGGTGTTATTTTCTTCATAGAGCAAAATATACAATGATGTCTTATCCCCCCGTTTAAACACCTTCCTTAAAACTTATCCAGAACTACACAGGCACACCTCGTTTCTCATTTTATTGCTCTTTACGTAACTGTGCTTTGCATATACTGCCTAATTTTTACCAATTGAAGGTTTGTGGCAACCCTGCATCCAGCAAGGATACTGGCATCACTTCACCAAAAGGATGTGCTGCTTATTTTGTGTGTCTGTGTCATAGTGTGGTAATTCTCACAATATTTCAAACCTTTTCATTATTATTAATTTGTTATTGTGCTCTGTGATCAGTGATCTTTGACGTGACTATTGCAAAAACATTATGACTTGCTGAAGGCTACGATGATGATGGTTTGCTTTTTTTTTTTTTTTCCTCGTCTTTTTAGGGCCGCACCAGCAGCATGTGGAAGTTCCTAGGCTAGGGGTCGGATCGGAGCAACAGCTGCTGGCCTACACCAGAGCCACAGCAACTCAGGATCTGAGCCGCAGCTGTGACCTACACTACAGCTCGTGGCAACGCCAGATCCTTAACCCACTGAATGAGGCCAGGGATTGAACCCACATCCTCATGGATACTGGTTGGATTCGTTTCTGCTGAGCCACGATGGGCACTCCAATGGTTAACATTTTAAAGCAATTAAGTATTTTTTAAAATTAAGGTATATATGTTAATTTTTTTAAACATACACTATTGCACACATAACAAAATACAGTGTAAACATAGCTTTTATATGCACCAGGAAACCAAAAAATGTGTGACTCATTTTATTGTATTATTTCCTTTGTCACACTGGTTTAGAACTAAACTCTAACATCTCTGAGGTATGCTAGTAATTAAGAGTTCAGGAGCATCCGTAAATGTTGGTAGGACACAAATACATGATCCGGAGGCAGTCTGTGTCATATCGGGCTTTTACTAATTATAATCATAGTTGTACATGTTGCCATTAATTTTACGTTCTGTCAGAAAAAACTAGTCTTTCATTAAGATTATACCTTTAGTAAACACTTGGGATATTTTTATTTTTATATTATACCTAATAATTTTGAGTGCAATTGTTAAGTCTTAGGAGAAAAATTCATTTTTGCATTTCAGTATTTCCCAGATACAGTGAAAATTAAGTTGTTTGCCTAAGTAAAACCTTCTCTCTAAGAACTATAAGGTAGTAGCCAATCGGAATTAACAAAAGCCAGAGATGGTACGGAGAAAAGAGAACCCTTCTACACTGGGAAGGTAGAAGGACGGCGGGAATTAAATTGGTACAACCACTATGGAGAACAGTATTTATTTATTCTTAAATTTGGAAGTACTGTATAATCCAGCAATCCCACTCCTGGGCCTATGTTTGGACAAAACTTTCATTCAAAAGATACGTGAGCCCCTGTGTTCACTGCGGCACTCTTCACAATAGCCAAGACATGGAAACAACCTAAATGTCCCTGACAGATGAATGGATTGAGAAGATGTGGTACACATACACAAGGGAAAACTACTCAGCCGTAAAAAAGAACAAAATAATGCCATTTGCAACAACATGGATGCGACTAGAGATTATCATACTAAGTGAAGTAAGTCTGAAGGTGAAAGACAGATACTGTATGATATCACTTATATGTGGAATCTAAAGTATGGCACAAATGAACCTACCTACAAAACAGAAACAGACTCACAGACATAGAGAATAGACTTGTGGTGGTCAAGGGGGAGAGGGGGAGGGAGTGGGATGAGGGGGTTTGGGGTTAATAGATACAAACTATTACATTTATAATGGATAAGCAATGAGGTCCAGCACAGGGAGCTATATCCAGTCTCCCGGGATAGATCGTGATGGAAAATAATATATATATAAATAACTGGGTCACTTCACTGTACAGCAGGAATTGGCACAGCATTGTAAATCAACTATACTTTAATAAAAAAAGATAGCTGCCAATCAAAACCAATTGTTATCTTTTGCATTTTCTTCAAAAGGTATAAATGGTATGTCTTACTAATAAACATTTGACTCTTCTCGTATAGCTACATCCATGCAATAAAAAAAGGTTCTACTGTAAATTAAATACCTACCCAAGTACTCATAATTTCATACCAAACATCAAGTGTGCTAATAAAAGATGTCACAAAATATTAAAAGGCAAGTTAATAATTATAAAAAACCATGCTTGTGCATTATCATTGCATTGAGATTAGTGAATTTAAAACTGATCAGACATCAGCTTGAGGATTTCTCACCTGGGCTGTGTTACTATGGTGGTTCAGTGTTAGAGAAAGCAGCACCTTTCACAGCAAACCACCCCTTCTGACAGCTGCTCCCCCCAGTACCTGGTTTTCTTAACACGGACAGAGCCAGTTGATTTCCTCGAGGGCTGGAGATACGAAAAAGCTAAAGGCTTGGAAACAGGGCTGATGCAAAGTGCATCCAGGAGTGAGCGATACTGTTCAGGACTGGAGAGCCTGGTGGGCATTTAGAAAGAGCTTTAAGTGGAAAAATCACACTACCAGTAGCAGAAAGTATGCAGTTTTTACTTTTATGATTTGAAACGTTTCCAGAGAGAGAGAGAGAGAGAGAGAAATAGAGATGGAGACAGAGACAGACAAAACAAAGTAACAGAAAGAGGATGAAGAGTCTACTACTCATTAATACAGAATTGGTTAAACTTGCACAAAATTGACCAAGGCAACCCTTTGCAGTTAGAGCTCTGAAAACTACTAGAAATTACATAAAAACAAAACCCCACCACAACAAAAAGGTTTTATTCTTTTTATGGGAGGAAAGGGTGTTAGAAGAGGCTTTAGATCACCTTCAAACAGAAGCAGTTTGTGGGCGAAGATGAAACCAACACACACTTACAATACCTACTTATACCCGATACTGTTCCAGATATAAAAATTGAAAATGAGAAAAACCCACAAGTCAGTAGGCACACAACATGCAACAATCCACGCAACTGAGAGGTATCTCAGATGAAGGGTGGTAATGCAAAGAGATAAAAGCATGCTTTGAGGAAAAGTCAGTAATAAACATTGCGGGGATGTGTCCACAAGCTAGATGAAATGTCCCCAACACAGTTAAGGGCTCATACTAGGGCTGTTTCAAATGGGTATGTTTTCTCAGACGTGATCTGTAAGACAGTGAGAAGCGCTGGGTTGACATCAGACTCACAATGGACATGTAGTTCTACCTGGTTTTTGTCGCAAGAACAGCAGACACAGTAGCGGCTGCACTGCTCAGAACTGCAGCACTATATCTAGTGGGAGAAGACAAGGTCGACAAGGTTCGAGAACCTTCCAAAGAACTTGTCGCCACATTTCTGGTGGAGCTGCTTTCATTGATCGGTGGAGGAAGAAAAACAGAGGACAGGCACAAAAAGGAAGGTGAGAACAGGTAGCATAATAAAGCTAAGAGAGCAACCACGCGATATCGATACTTTATAAAGGTGTGACAGGTCACGAGGGTAAAAGGAGCTTGAGTCGGGTATTTATTGCGGCTGTGCTTCAGCTCAGATTAAAATCTGATATATAATCCTCCGTAAAACTGATTTTCTGAACATGTATTTAAGTTCACTGTCTCTAATCTCATTTAAAAGGAAATCAGTATCATATAACAACACACATTTGAAGACGGATTTGTCAACAACCAAGGAGAAAATAAACCCAAGTGTGAAGGGTGAATTTCCATAAACCGAGAAAGAAGGAAACTTATGTCACTTTTTTCCAAAAAGTCTCTCTATGAACAGTGTTTCCTTAGAGATGATATACACCCAGAGCCTGACATTTTAATGAGACTTGTGTTTTCCAGAGAAGCAGGTATAACCAGCTGCCTGTGCAGAGGCAGCAATTCATATTAATATGGAAAAGAAATAACTTTAAAATATTGAGAGTAAAGCTACTTGGGGAGGAGGGCAAGCACCTTTGTAAAATAAACTGTCGTTCCAGTGATATGACCAAAACATCACCTTCTCTGCTGATGCTTTGGGGTTTTTTTTTGTTTTGGTTTTGTTTTTTTTTTTGGCTTTTTAGGGCTGCACCTGTGGCGTATGGAAGTTGCCAGGCTAGGGTTGAAATCAGAGCTGCAGCTGGCAGCCTATGCAACTCAGGATCTGAGCCATATCTGTAATCTCTATCACAGCTCACTGCAACGCCGAATCCTTAAGAATCCTTAACCCACTGAATGAGGTCAGGGATCAAACCTGCAACCTCATGGATACCAGTCGGGTTTATTGCCGCTGAGCCACCATGGGAACTCCAGTTAGTTTTCTAAAGATTCAAAAAATGCTGGTATGAAATTCCATCTTCAGAATTCTTATTACTTAGGAATTTGTTTCTTCTGGTCTTTTAGAAAAGGTCAAACACACCTGGTCAGAAATTAACATTCCACCATTAGGAATGCAATTATTTTGAAAGTTGGTTTTCAAATTGGAATCGAGACTTTCTTTTTCGTTACATAAAAAGAAAGTCTAAAATGCACAGGGTGAAACCTGCGTCTCGCGTCTTCATTGACGAGTGTAAGTTCTTAATGAATATCCTCTCTCTCCTGTGATCGCTTTTCCCAAAATGTGGTGACAAGGGCCACCTCCAACACGGAGCAATCATGTACCAAACTCAGTCCGAGCTAATGAGAGCTCGACGTCTCAACTGTGAGGAATAACACGGGTCTCTTCTCCCTTTCAGAAGAACTTGATAACCCAGAGTTCCTAATTCCACTCGCTATAATTTTACAGACCCTTAGAAGACAAATTTTAAAAACACTGGCAAGGCATTATATATATGTATACAAACACACACAACTGTTTAAGTATAATTTTTTTGGTAAGTCTATAATTTAATTGAACTACATGACTATGTTTTAACAACTGTTATGAATGGTGAAAAAAGAGAAGGGGAGCTGAGAAAGAGCAATGAGAGATGCTATCAGTGGCAGTGCAGGGAAATATGAGTGTCATGCAAAGTAAAAGAATAAAGTTACCCAGTGATTCAACTTTGAGTTTCTTAATTACTCCGCATCTTTAAGGCAATGGCTACTCTTTGAGGGAAACTGCAACTAACAAGAAACTTAAGTCTATAAAGAGTCAGCTAAAAAAAAACAAAAACAAAAATAAATCACCTAAATCATCTTTCTCCTGTAAGAAGAAAAGGAAACTGTGATGAATTTCTTTCATCACATTACATCACAAGTAATAACATAAAAGAACCGAGTGTCAGCAGAGTCCACAAAATCTTATAGGAAGAATTAACCTGAATACCTTTAGAACACGTCTATCGTCTCCATCACTCCTTTTTTCGGAGGTGACTGCTCTGACTCAGTAAGGTCGACCCGGGAGAAACTCAAGAAAGCTGACGCTCCACATCACAGCAAATAAAAAAAAGGCACAGATTTCCTGACTCTAAGTTAGAACTTAACATCTAAACAAAAAGGAGAACTATGAAAGTGGTGCAAAGCAGTGTTCCAGGGCCAGGTGCCAAGCATTCTTGTCTATTGTTAGTGATGTCAGTTCTGCAACTTATGATCACTTTTTCCTTTTTAGTCAAACAGCTTTAGTACTTAATTTCACCACCAGCATTAACGTTTAGACATACCAAGAGAAAAAAGACTCTACCTAGAATGTGTAGTTACTTTAGAAAGTGTGGCTACTTGGCTACCAAGATATAAAACCTGAGAAACTGCAGGTGGGTGAGGTCCACTCTTGGGGAGGTCTTCCAGGGAACTGTCAAACCTGAGTTTTTAAGTAAAATAAACAAGGCAGAGAAAATATTAATGAAAAGTATAGACATGTATCACATACACTACCCAAAAGTACATTGGTTCCATTCTGGAATACTGCTAGGTTTGTTTTTTTTTTTTTTTTTTCCTTCAAACTTCATACCTGCATGAGGTTAAAACCAACACCAACACACCACTAAACACAAGCTGTTTCCGCCCCCCCAATTTTTTTTTTTTTAACATGTCAACTTCCAAGGGATAAAAGATTATGCTTACAAGGGAAGAAAAGTGGATGGGAATTTCCACCACTGACTGTATTTTGCATACTTTAGGGAAACTTCAGCGAAACTTCAGCTCCGAGAAGTTTACCAAGTTGCCCAGTATCACATACCCAGTAAGGGTCAGATGGACTATGGAGCAAGTCTGTCTGTCCTACTGGGACTAACGATGCTTTCCAGCATCTTGTGGGGGCTGAACAGTGCACTATACCAAAGCAATGCAGAATTTCCTTTCGAGTCAGGATATTGTATTTGCAGATCTGTAATTATACGGATGTTGTTTATCTTGATGTAAACAAAGTGTTTTAACCAGTCACACAGCAAATGTTCGCATGCAGCTGTGTTTCAATGTTTTTCACTTTGTTCTTCAGATGTCGCTACCATTTTTTCTTTTGAATGCTAGAAGTAAATTTTATAACTATTACCAAGTTAAAAAAAGATGAAAAATTCAGTGTGAGGTTTGAAAGAAGAAAACAACCACGTGTAACATTTTGGGAAGAAAATTAATAGGAAAAATACAAAATTACCCTTAGTTTTGAAAAAGGCTGAGGATAAAAAATAGAATGGGCCAGTCATGGTATACTGATTTTCAAATAGAAAATGTAACATTAAGATTAAAGAAATAGAAAAGAAGAGATCATATTCCTATATATATATATTTTTTTATTTAGCATTGGTTATACCTTTACCAGAGGGTTGCAAAAAATGTAGACAACTTATGAAAACTGTCAAGGTAGAAAGAAAACATCAACTAAAAGGTAGAGTGAAAAGAACTTGAAAGAATAACAAATGGCTGTGCTATAAGAGGGGTCAGCAAATCATGGCTCTCAGGTCAAATTCAGCCTGCCTCTTACTGTTTTGTGTGGCCTGAGAACTAGGAATGGTTTTCATATTTTTAATTTTTTTTTTTTTTTAATGAAAAGAAGGAGGAGTTCTCACTGTGGCGCAACGGGATCTGTGGCATCTCTGGAGTGCTGGGACACAGGTTCGATCCCTGGTCCAGCACAGTAGGTTAGGAATCCAGCATTGCTCCAGCTGCAGCTCAGATCTAATCCCTGGCCCCTGGGAACTCCTTATGCTACAGGGTGGCCAATAAGAAAAATAAGTCAATAAAAGGAAGGAAGGGAGAAAGAAAGGACAGAAGGAAGGGAGAGAGGGAAGAAGAAAAAGGAAGGGAATTTCACAACACATAAAAACTACATGAAATTCAAATGTCAACACCCATGGGTTTTATAGAACAGGTCTGTTCCTGTACATCTGTCTATGGCCACTTCCATAAAACATGGAGAGTTGAGTAGCTGCAACAGACCATATGACCCACAAAATCTAGTATATTTACTCTGGCTTTTTACAGAGAAGGCTTGCTGACCCCTGTCATGGAGAATGATAGCTCCACACAGCCACCAGAGGAACTCTGAAAAACGCAAATCTGATCCTGTCTGGTGTTTACATACTGCAGCGCTGCTCTAAGCACAGCGGTGACCCCGGGCTCCCTGCTCGCCAGCCTTTCTCACAGAGCCTTCTCTCTGCCGGCCTTGCTCCAGTCCAACCGGTCTTCGATCTCTTTGTGAAACAGGCCCAACTTCTTCCAGTTAGTTCTCACTTTCTATACCTACCTCTGCCTCACCTTTGCGATGCTAATTAAGCAGGCTTCTGGCCTCAGTTTAAATGTCACCTCCTCGGGGAGGCCTCCCTGATTCCCCAAATCACCTTAAGGCTGCCCACGTCTTCGGCTTTCCTACCACCCTATACTTTTTCTTCACATAACCTGTTATTATTATTGTTATCATACAGTTTGTGTAGCTATTTGTTTGAACCTGTACTCCCTCCCTAGATTAGAAGCTCCGTGGGGTCAGGGATTATGGGGTTTACTGATATAAATGGAGTGTAACCAAGGGCTTACCACAGAGCAAACCACAAATAAGTATTTGCTGGATAAATGCCTGAAAGAAATGTATTGTTTTCAAATACAGAACCCATTCACAACACACTTATATTTCTCAGAACACATCTGCACCTTTTAGAGACCATTTCTCAAATCGGTAAAACAGATAATACTGCTTAAGAACTGACATGCGATCAACCTCAAAGAAATGACTGGAACTCCAAAAATATCTTTTAAAAATGTCCTTTAAGGAGTTCCTGGTGTGGTGCAGCAGAATAGAATCCAACTAGGAACCATGAGGTTCCAGGTTTGATCCCTGGGCTTGCCTAGTGGGTTAAGGATCCGGCATTGCCGTGAGCTGTGGTGCAGGTCACAGACCTGGCTCGGATCTGGCGTTGCTGTGGCTGTGGTGTAGGCTGGTGTCAACAGCTCTGATTAGACCCCTAGCCTGGGAACCTCTATATGCCGCGGGTGTGGCCCTAGAAAAGGCAAAAAAAAAAAAAAAAAGACAAATAAAATGTCCTTTAAAATATAAATAATTGTCAATGTTCTAGGAAAAAAGAAATTATACTTATAAAGAAACAGTACTTATATATTTGTAACAGAGACAAGTAAGAAAAAAGAGTGAGTTGGAGAAGTCGAGTTTTCCAACCCTGCCATGAACTGGAAAAATGAATGCCATTTCAGAATAAAGTTCATACAACTCAGGAGATGCCTTTCAAAGCCAGATTTCCAACTTTCCAAACAAAGGCACTCGGGAGTTTTCCGCGTGTTATACACACTGATTACCTATGACTTAGCTTAGCCAACATCTAGAAATGCCAGACCCCAGGAAATCTTAAACCACCTCATTTCATATGGACCAGACATCATTATCTATTCTCATTCTGTCATTCCCCAATACTTACTCTTCAGAGGGTTGGGAGAAGCTCTGATTAATGGCACGTCTGCAGCAGCCAGACGTTGCGCTTTGTCTGATACTTGAGTGTCTCACCAGAGCGCAGAATGAAAACGTTCTCCTTTCCAGTTATGTCTGGAGAGCCGGGCTTGCAGCCTTTTGGCCTGCTTTTTTCAGGAAAAATGAACTAAGAGCTATTCGTGCATCATCTCTCTCTGTAATTGTGCCTTTCTTTGCATCATCTCGGCACTGGGTCTTTCTATGCATTTCCCTGGGGACCTGTGTTAGTCATCTGCCTAGTTACCATATCTCACTGACTTACCAACCTGCCATCCTGCAGGACCAGCAAGAGGCACTCTCCCTCTACCCCCCAGTTCTGGCAACACCTGTATGCTGAGGACCGCAGCTCCTCCCTTTGTCTCAGGGCCTCACTTAATCAGTCTCCATTTCTTTCACATTTTCCATTTCTCCTTCTCCACTGCAGGCTTTGCATTCCCATTCAAAACGCCAGTGTCTCCCAAAATGACAATAACGAAAGTGCCATCCCCTTCTATTTTCCCATTCACCTTAACATCCAAACCCTGCGGAATAATGGTTCACTCATGTAGCCTCCATTGCTTCACCTGCCTGCCCTGCTTCATCGCCTCCAGGGGAGCTCACTCCCCAACCTCTCGAAAATCATAATCTTGCCAAGGTCTCGAATTTTTGACCCCACTGTAGCTAAATTCAATCGACAATTTGCATTCCTTGTTTTCTTTTTATTGTGGTAAAAAACACAACATAAAATCTGCTGTCTTAACTCTAATGGAAATAAATCTGAAAAAAATACATATATAACTGAATCACTTTGCTGTACACTTGAAACTAATGCAACACTGCAAATCAACTACACTTCAATTAAAACAAACAAACAAAAAAAACCCATCTTAACCATTTTTTTTTCTTTTTATAGCCAAGCCTGTGGCATATGAAAGTTCCCAGGGGTCAAATCAGAGCTGCAGGTGCAGCAACACTGGATCTGAGTCACATTTGTGACCTACACCGTAGTTTGCAGCAACACAGGATCCTAAACCCACTGAGCAAGGCCAGGGATCAAACCTGCATCCTCACACAGACAGTGTCGGGTCCTTAGCCCACTGAGCCACAATGGGAACTCCCAATCTTAACCATTTTTTTTTTTTTTGTCTTTTTGTTGTTGTTGTTGCTCTTTCTTGGGCCGCTCCCGCGGCATATGGAGGTTCCCAGGCTAGGGGTCAAATCGGAGCTGTAGCCACCGGCCTACGCCAGAGCCACAGCAACGCGGGATCCGAGCCACGTCTGCAATCTACACCACAGCTCACGGCAACGCCGGATCGTTAACCCACTGAGCAAGGGCAGGGACCGAACCCGCAACCTCATGGTTCCTAGTCGGATTCGTTAACCACTGCGCCATGACGGGAACTCCGAATCTTAACCATTTTTAAGTGTACAGTTCAGTAGTATCGAGTAGAGTCACTTTTGTGACAGATCCTCAGAGCTTTTTCATCCTGCAAATCTGAAACTCCATACCCATTAAATAACAACTTTCCTTCCCCCAGCTCCTAGTAACCACCAATCTACTTTCTGTTTCTGTGAATGTGACCACTGTTGATATTTCACACAGTGGGAATCATATAGTTCAGCTCTTGGGGTGGGTTCCTCCTTTTACTTAGTCTCGGTATAGGACACAATGGCATATGCCTTCTCTTCTTGCATTTTCTGTGCTCTAACCCTACGTATACACGTACCTATTTTTAGGATTACTTCACCGGCTATGCCTGGTGGCAGGCTGTTAAAGTGTACCATTAGTAATACAATTTCAAAATGTTCATTTGGCTCATCCATATTGTGATGGAATGACATGCACACTATACAGGTACTTCACAAAGGCTAACCTTGAAAAAAGAAAGCAGAAACTTTCCTTTGCAGTAGGAAAACTTCAAGTCTCTCACTACAAAGGTCAATGCCTCCTCACCCTCCACTGAAATATCACAAAAGAATCAAGCAGAGTGACTTAGTACATCCCCACATGGCAAGTTTTCAATACGAGAAATTCGGAAATCTTAAAATGCACATGTTAGAGCAGGTAAAGGAGGAAATTGACAATAAATTGTCCTTGGTATTTTCACTCTTCCACAAAGCACACTTTCACAGAATAATGCTGCTAAGCAGAAAGTTCCATATACCAGGATCACAGCTGCATTCTGTACTTGTGGGGTTCACCAGCATGGCAACGCTATGCATTTTAGCCCAGGAAACTGCTGGCTGTCAGGAAAAATGAGTACCTTCCCACTGGCTTCCTGACAAACACCGGTGAGCATGCTCCCTTATCATCATGCTCTGCCTTCTGGAAGATTAAATCAACTGAACCTCAGCTGGAAATTTCTGACACTCCTAAGCACAAGCGAAATTTATTAATGAACTTCAACAGTCTTTGTTTCTGTAGCAGCCTAAAAACAGGATTTGAGCTTGCTCATTCTACCTGTAATTGACATGGCATCTCGAAGCGAATTTAAAAATCAGCAAGTAGGGGGCGTCCTTGATTTGCACGCAGAGGAGCAGAAATGACTATCAGAGGTGAGAAGATCATGAAGCTCATGACAATACCACCCCAGATGAGGTTTCTTTGTGTGAGAGCAACGAAAAAGAACGGACTCAAAGAAATGATTTTTCTTGGAGCTTTTCCAATTTACTGAAGCAAGGAAAAGAGGGAAACAGGAAAGGAGATCTCGAAGGAACTGGAACGTATTTGTGTTGGGAGAAGAATTTGCTCTTTGTTGTTATATCTCATTTTCTTCACACCTTTCAAACTTCACTTTCATGCATTTCTCTGCTCTTGCCTTTTGTCTAATGGATTTTCCCATTATTAAATGTCCAGTCTCAATATTACATGAACTCTTTAAGTTAGCTATACAGTTCCTATGTCTCTTTAGAGAAAAATGTAGGAGTTCCCGTCGTGGCGCAGTGGTTAACAAATCCAACTAGGAACCATGAGATTGCGGGTTCGATCCCTGCCCTTGCTCAGTGGGTTAACGATCTGGCGTTGCCGTGAGCTGTGGTGTAGGTTGCAGACGCGGCTCGGATCCCATGTTGCTGTCGCTCTGGCGTAGGCTGGCAGCTGTAGATCAGGTTAGACCCCTGGCCTGGGAACCTCCATATGCTAAAAAATGTAGAAAGGGGTCTGAAGGCAAGATCGGTAATGAACGAGCATTTATTTACACTACATCTATAAAAAATACCCATATAAGGATTTTAAGGTGTAATGCCTACTTACAAATCACCTGTTACAATCCACTGTATAGTAGTCATGTAATGCTAAGATTATGAAAAGAATTAATATATGATAAAAGCATTTTTCCAAATTCAGATTAAAAAGATGTACTATTCAATACTGCAGGGTCAAATTACCTATTTGAAAATATAAATGACTCTGTCTGAATGCCCACTGTTACAGCCACCCACTGAGAGTCCCTGGAGATGCCATGTGTCTTGAGAAAGCTGTCACAGCACCCCATGCTCCAAAAAATATATGCAGTAACATTTCCCCCAATCTATCCAAAATGTGGTGAGTGTGATTTGCTTCTTGAGAACTTTTAATTCTGGGTCTTGGCAATCCTGCCCTCCTTTTTTCAATACTATTTGGCTTTTAAGAAGGCCTTATAGACTTTTTTTTTTTTTTAAGGCCACAGGTGCAGCATATGGAAGTTCAAGGGTTAGGGGTTGAACTGGAGCTGCAGCTGCCAGCTGACACCACATCCAAAGCAACACAGGATCCGAGCCGCATCTGCAACCTACACCACAGCTTGTGTCAACACCGGATCCTTAACCCACTGAGCAAGGCCAGGGATGGAACCCACGTCCTCATGAAGACTAGTCAGGTTCATAATCTGCTGAGGCACAACGGGAACTCCCTCTGGTCTGAACCAATTTCTAAAGGACTTAGTGCATAATTTCGACTATGAACATCAATTTTTGCTTATTATGAGGTGATTTTGATGAAAAAAATCTTCATAAATGGTAGTCTTACCAGCTCAATTTTGGAAAAGAACCCAAGTATTCCCATAATTAAACTGAGAAATAATTTGTGTGTGAAAAACAGCGTAGAAAGGAACTATGTTTCTGACGTCAGTAATTTCATACTTTTCTCACCAAGAGCTTAAGTGCAGTAATTACTTCTGTTCAATAGATGGCGACCTTTACATTATAGTCGCCAAACCAACCCTCGCATAGGACCATGAAACTCACCAGCAGAAAATGAAAAGGCGATACAGCACAAATATTCCATGTTTTGCAACAGTAATTACTGCTTGGTTATATGCCCATTTTTTGAAACTGCAGTCTTTTTTCCAGGTTTGTGAAACACTTTTCGGGAATGTGTACGATAACATTGGCTAAGCAATTCTATCTGGCCTTTAAGGTTTTATTTTTATTTTTAAAAATTAGGCTATGCCTGGGAAAGCCTTGGTGTTCTGTGCTTTGGGGCAAATCTGTTTATTCTTACATCATGAAAATACGTGAAAATATGAGCCTAGGGAATGATTCTTGAGATCTCTGTACAGCGTATAGAGGATGGCAAATTTACTCAAAGGGCACATGCCTTAGTAAGGATATGCAACAAGAGTCGAGAATATCTATGAAACATCAATAATGAAGAAAGGCACAGGCCAGCCCTCTGTGTTTCTTCATTACTCTATTTTATGTGATCATACGAGTATCTGTGAACAAGCTAAAATGTTTTAAAAACTTGCTGTAAAAAGAGTATGTTTGGAAGTACTTATGCAGGTTCTGCTGTCTAAGTTTTTTCTTTTCTTTTCTTTGTTTTTTTGCTTTTTAGGGCTGCATCCGTGGCATATGGAGGTTCCCAGCCAAGGGGTCTAACCTGATCTACACCCGCCAGCCTACGCCACAGCCACAGCAATGCCAGATCCGAGCCGCCTCTGCGACCTACACCACAGCTCACGGCAACACCAGATCCTTCACCCACTGAGTGAGGCCAGGGATCGAATCCATGTCCTCACGGATACCAGTCAGGTTTGCTAACTGCTGAGCCTTGATGGGAACTCCAGGGATATTTCTTTTTAATCAGTGTTTTAGATTAAACTCTTAATTTTAATCATTTCCTTCGTATGATAAATTTTTGTTGGTATTTGCAATCGGAGCACCAAGTATTTTAAATGCCTGTTTCTAAAATTAGTCAGGTATTCTCACCTCACAGGAGGCACTGAGCTCTATTCATGTTGAAATAGGCCAAAAATACAAAGGAAGATGCATTAAGGAACAAATGTTCCCTTACTTTTTAAAAAGTATCTTCCATGACCACTCAACAGAAAATACCAAGGGAAAAGCATCCACTTTTGCCAGGTAGGTTGCCCAGGGCACAATTCTCCTTTCCAGCAGCTTTAGATGGTTCTATTTCACGTTCAGTATAGATATTAATGCCTTGATGTTTTTATGAAATTTTGACCTTGTGTTGAATTTTTATTCCATTAAAAAGACAAGCATACCATGTTGTAAGCAATTTCCTAAAAATTCAACTATTAGGGAATTGGAGAAATGAACAATCACATACCATTATTACCATCAGTCATCAGTGCTAATTAGAGCCTAAGACAAGGGTGGAGGAGTGAAGCATACAAAGACCTGTGTTCAGAGAGCTTCTACTCTAGTCAGGCATATGGGATATGGAAACAAACAGCTGTCACACAGATCAGAAAAGGAGGGACCACAACAGAGGTAAGAGTAGTATTTCCAACCGGGTCTAAGTCAGTGATTCCACGTTAGAATAACTTTTCCTTGAATGCTAATCAGTCAAAATGAATGCAGGTTTAGGAAGGCATCTGCTGTGTGTTATGGACTGAACCATGTCTCCCCCCCCCCAAATCCACACGGAAGCTGACCCCTCATATGACAGGATTCCGAGACAGGAAGAGGGAATGAAGGAGAAATGAGGTCATGACTGTTGACGCCCTGATCCAAGATGACCAGGGTCCTTTAAGGGGCGGGAGAAACAGACACCAGGGCTCTCTCGTTTTGCACGTCCACAGAGGAAAGGCAGGGACACGGCAAGAAAGTGGTCATCTGCAAGCCAGACAGGGCAGCCTCACCAGCAAGCGACCTGCTAGCACCTTGGTCTTGGACGTCTAGCTTGTAGAAATGTGAGAAAATAAATTTCTGTTGTTGAAGCCAGCAAGTCTGGGTATCTTGTTAAGACAGGCTTACCTGACTAATAGAGCATAACTGTAATTTAAAAAGTAGCTCATGAGACATGAAGCTTACACTCAACATGCACCTTCAAACTGAATTTGTATATTTACAGACAAGGGACCCTTGAACAACGTGAGTTTGAACTGCACTCACGGGTCCACATACACGTGTTCCCCGCCCCCCCGCCCCCCGACACTATTGTAGAATCCATGCTGGGCTGAATCCACGAATGTGCAACCACAGAAAGGGAGGGTCAGCTGTAAAGTTACATGTGGGTTTTTGACTGCATAGGGGGTTGGCACCCCAACCCCACCCACATTGTGTTTATATACTTAAATATTATTTATATTTTAATTTACATATATATTTATGTGTAAATGCTTAGAAAGAAGTACCGTGCCTATCAGAATGCCTTTTGCTTCCAATTTATATTATACTAAGAAGCCTGTATTCAAGGAGTTCATACTCTAGCTGGGAGATTTAAGACATATAGACAAATATCCATAATACAACGTAGAAAAGGAGGTGCCCAAGAGGGGTAAAAATGACACACTTTAGAAGTGAGCTGTTTTTCCACTGTGGAGGGAGGGGGTGGTGCTCCATGGATGGGAATGTGTGGGGGATGTCACAGGAGGAATAAGAAGAGCTTGGACGAGGAGCATTTGCACTCAGCCCAGCCATTCTCATCGGCACACCTCCAGCATCTGGGGCAGCTGATGCTCAACTCGGCAGGATTATTCAGGGCATTACAAGACTGTAGCATCCTTGGCCCCCCCTCGTAGCATCCTTCTGACCTTGTGAGGTCCGCATTCCCCCCCACCCCCGCGAAAGGCCGAGCAGCAGCAGCATCTCTCCAGGAAAGAAGAACTAGAAGTAAACTTTTAAAGACATGAAGGAAACGGCAGAGGTGTTCAAATGAAAAATGTATTATGTGACTGACTAAATGGCTAATACACTGGATTCTAAAATGCTGCATATGGAAAATGATAACTTACAGAATGTATTAAGTACTGCTTCCCAGTTACAAGATCCTATCAGACTTATTCAGAGTTAATCTTAATTTTCTGTTATGGAGTTTATTTCACTGATTCATTCATATAGCCCTGATGATATGTGATTTTTTTTTTTTGATCAGTAAAACTGCTTTATTTCAAGAATTAAAAAAAAAACAAACTCTACAAACACCAAAGTAGGAAATAAAAGTTATTTTTGATAGAAATACCTTCACCGGACTTCTTGTCGTGGCTCAGTGGTTAGCAAATCTGACTAGGAACCATAAGGTTGCAGGTTCGATCTCTGGCCTTGCTCAGTGGGTTAAGGATCTGGCTGTGGTGTAGGTCGCAGAGGCGGCTCGGATCCCACGTTGCTGTGACTCTGGTGTAGGCCGGTGGCTACGGCTCTGATTCGACCCCTAGCCTGGGGACCTCCATATGCCGCAGGAGCGGCCCTAGAAAAGGCAAAAAGACAAAAAAAAAAAAAAAAAAAAAGAAAAGAAAAGAAAAAAAGAAATACCTTTACCTACTCATTACTTCCACGGCGCGGCTGATGAAATTGACCAACGTCCTTTACTTGAGGCGGAGAAAAAGAAACGTCTCTTTCTTTTGACTTCCATACGTGTTTCAGGCGGCCCTAAACTGATCTTCTACGTGAATGATTTCCCAAAATGGTGTGTGTGATCTGATTTCAAAATGTGAAGGCGAAAGGATGAGAAATGTCCCAGACAGAGAGGGTGATGGGAAGGCGCAGACAAGGACCACGCTGGAGGGAACAGGTACAACTGAGGTCCAAACCAGGACTAAAGGGCAGCCCCTACCCGAGCGGAAAGGCCAGGCTTCCTCCCACCCTGCATCCAGTTTACTGCAGACTGGCAGCGCCACCAAGGCTGTGGCCTTGGAGCAGGGGGTGCTGCAGCTGAAGGGATATGTGAAAACCAAGACGGGCTTTCACAGAGAAGACTAAATTGTCACATTCATCAGTAAATTATGGATAGAGCTTTATGCGTCACCTTTTATACAGAGAAGACTAAATTGTCACATTCATCAGTAAATTATGGATAGAGCTTTATGCGTCACCTTTTATACAGGAAAGTTTTACTTGCGAGTGATTTTATTTATGTGTGTTTAAGGGGCATTCTGTCCCTTAGAAATATGTCAAAAACAGATACTATATTAATGCCTCCCTTTTCTAGGTCTTCCCGGGGTCTCCATGGGAAAAACATTACATTGATCATTATGCCCAGGGCTGGCACTAACTAGGCAGGTATACTTTATTTTAGAAAGTTTATTACCTCCTTGATTCACTTTCCTTCTCCTTTTTTCTTTTAGGCCATGCTCACAGCATGCAAAAGTTCCCAGGTCAGGATCGAACCCATGACAATGCCGGATCCTTAACCCAGTGTGCTACCAGGGAACTCCTTCATTTTCTTTTTTTTCCTTGAATGTGGTTAGAAAATGATAAATTGACAACCTCCCATTTAAAATTCGGTGGACAGCATTGGGAGTAGGTTATTGGCCTATATGAGTAAGTGTTATGTTTTTGTCTCATGCTTCCCCTCACACACACATTTTAGACACACTGTCCTTTCTGTTCTGTGCCATGCTTCTTTCCACCCCAGGGTCCCCTGAACACTCACCCCAAGTCATCACATGGTTGACCCCTTCTCTCGCAGCTCATGGCGTTAAGGTCATCTCCGCAGAGATCCATGCAACCCAAGTAACCCATCCTGCCTGAGCCAAATACCCTTTATATTATTAACTTATTTTATATCTCGGTTACATAATTAGTTCAGATTTTCTGGTGCATACAGGGATCTGTATGTACTTTTTTTTTTTTTGCTTTCTTTAGGGGTGCACCCACAGCATATGGAGGTTCCCAGGCCAGGGGACTGATCGGAGCTGTAGCTACCGGCCTTCGCCAGAGCCACAGCAACGCCAGATCAGAGCCACGTCTGCGACCTGCACCACAGCTCACGGCAATGTCAGATCCTTAACCCACTGAGCGAGGCCAGGGATCGAACCCACGACCACACGGTTCCTAGGTGGATTCATTTCTGCTGCACCACACGGGAACTTCTGTACTCACTTCTGAATCCTTAGCACACATCAGTCCTTGAAATTTCAGTATCCAGCAATTATTCATGTGAAAGAATGAATGCAGGTAACAAAGGTATGTTTTTGATTTATATGATTTTAAATACACATCAGCAAGACAACAACTGCAAAATTATTGTCTGGGAAGTATTGCTCTTGGAATGGATTAGCAATGAGATCCTGCTGTGTAGCATTGAGAACTATGTCTAGATACTTACATCGCAACACAACAATGGGAGGGAAAAGTACGTATACATGTATGTGTAACTTGGTCCCCCTGCTGTACAGCAGAAAAAAAAATCAAAAAAAATTATTTGTCTGGGGAAATCAATTCATCCTATATTTCTGATATATTTCTGATTAAAAAAAAACAGGAATAAAAGAAGGGACTGCTACTTTCTTAACATCACAATTGTTATTAAATAAGCTCTCTAGGTTATTCTTTTTTTTTTTTTTTTTTTTGTCTTTTTAGGGCCACATCCTCAGCATATGGAGGTTCCCAGGCTAGGGGTCAAATGGGAGCTGTAGCTGCCAGCCACAGCCACAGCCACAACAACACAGGAGCCCAGCCGCGTCTGTGAACTACACCACAGCTCACAGCAACGCTGGATCCTTAACCCACTGATCGAGGCCAGGGATTGAAACTGCGTCCTTGTGGAGGCTAGTCAGATTCGTTTCCGCTGAGCCGCAACGGGAACTCCTAGGTTATTCTTTATCTGAGTCAGGGTATAAGGATGTACAGAATGAATAGGTCTCTGTTTTTCCACAAATAACTTGTTTTTCAAGGTAACAAAAAAATTGTGTTAGAGACATTCAATCGTCTGGTTGGGAAAACATTATAAGAAAAAAAATGGTGAAAATGATTAAGCGCAACTTTCCAATTTTATATGAAAAATAAGCCTGTGATAAAGAAAGTCTGTTTAAGAGAAACAAACAAAAACATGCTATAAATTAGGTCACTAGACTTACAACAATATTTTTGCAAGAAGTTTTTATAATTTTTGGCCAGCTTTTAAGCTTGGAGTATAAGATGTCCCAGGAGAGTAATTGAGAGCAGGAATTCAACCTCTAACAGGGTCAAATGGAACGTCCTCTGCGATCCTGGCTCAACACGTACCCTCACATTCAAATAGGGACCATTCATCTTAGTCTACGCTTTCAATGAGACACTAAATATTCTATTTTTAATTAGGCAAGGTATTAAACTCTTACTTTCAACCGTACCTATTTCAAGTTATAAGGTTCTACATACATATGTTTTCTTGTCTTTAATAAGGAAAAATTCCTTTATTTATGTAAAATCCTCTTTTTAGTAGTTCTTTCTCTCAACTTTGAAGTTATTCTAGAAATTTGGTTCTTGGTGTAAAATACCATGTTTACTCTACCCAGGCCATTTATTTTCATGAGAATCTGATTCCACCTTCTTTTGAGATCAATGAAGAATTATAAGGTATAGGAAAAGCTGATCTAAGAAATTAGGTTTTTTGTGCACCTGTGGCATTTGGAAGTTTCCGGGCTAGGGACTGAATCGGAGCTGCAGCTGCCAGCCTACACCACAGCCACAGCAATGCAGGATCCAAACTGCATCTGTGACCTTCGCCGCAGCTTACAGCAATGGTGGATCCTTAACCCACTGAGCCAGGGATTGAACCCATATCCTCATGGTTGCTAGCTGGGTTATCTTAACCCACTGAGCCACAATGGGAAGTTGAGAAAGTAGATTTTCTTATAAAGGCCGGAGACACAGCAGTAACTAAGAGGGGGGTCAGAATCATAAAATCAGAAGCAGTATCTGAAGAAGAACTAATGCAATTAAAACAAAGACATCGTAATACATTATGAAGTGTAGTAAAAATGCACAGAGATAAATCCTAGAAAATTTTAAAAATGCGTTTGGCATGCCAAATCTTAAGTAGTAAGAACTGAAATTAATGTTAGTTTCTCCAAATTATCAGTCAGCTTTCCCCTTCTACAGTGACATTAAAGTGAAGAAAATCTGGAAAAATAAAACAGAACCTTGAATGCAGGCAAAGATGCTTTAGGAATAATTTTCACACAAGGACTCATTCCATGTTGTGTCCCCGCCTAACTGATCTTACGTGGTACTCGTGTAAGATGTCATGTGAAATAATGTGGCACTGCAGGAAAAAAATGAATATGGATCGTTGCCATATTCTACACTCACATGTTTGCAACCTCACAAAATTAAAACTGTTTTCCAAATTAAGTGTCAAGAGAATTATTTATTTTACCCAAGTGATACTACAAAGTCTTGGATAGTTTTTACTAGCTTCAAGGAAACAGAAAACAGTACAAAGCTAAGTTCAAGGCAACTTTATTACAATACTTTTCCAAGCTTCAAAATGCATTTTATTATTGAATTTAATCTAATTTATAATACATTATATTACAAGATAGAAAGCATTCTGGTCAGATATTGAGCTTGTGTGTATTGCCCCAAACAAAGCTTCCTGGAATAGCAGCAACGCAGAGTAGTTTATGTCACTAAGCAAAATACTGCTCTGATGTCATGTAAAGAATCATTCGTATATTGCAATTTTTTTTTATGTTCATTTCCTCTGATTTAGAAACAAAGCAAAGCTATCTTTTCTATATCTTACTAGTTAATACTCAGAAGTTGTCTATACCCTAAACACATCCACCAGTTTAGAAATACTTTCTTGGGTAGAAAATAGGATTTTTAAAACTAACCACACCAAAAGAACACTGCATTTTTCCCCACTGCAAACAGGGGCAGAATTCTCTTCCTTTCTTTTTTAGGAGCCAAATCTGGGCCTCCTGCTCTTCACATAACCATCTTCGGTAGTACCTGCTTTGAAAAAATACCCAAATCTCTAACAAACTCTAGGCTAACAGTCATTTCTTTTTTTATCTTGCCTCCTCATATTTGCTGATTTCGCACAGTTTACAACCCACTTTGAACATTACATAGCAATGAACTTAAAAGTAACCTTGGGAAGTGCAGTAACACAAAGGAAGAATGTTCCACATTAGACGAGGGCATTAGATGCCCACCCACCTCTGTTTCAAATAACCGAATTCCACTTACGAAAAGACAAGACGTCCCCTTCCAAGGTTACTACCATAATGACAATGAAAACAAACGTCAATCCCCTGCATCGATCTAGCTCCTTAATTTGCTCTCTTGGTTTAACAGCCGTGAGCTCTCAACTAGCACAAAATGCGTTCATCCTCCTTGTTTTCGCAACAGCAGGAAATGGTCAGAAAAGTATAGAAAAGGGACTATTTTGTCTTTCATAAGGCAGATTTCATACAGATTTTGCTATGAAGTTGGAGAAGAAGAAAAAAGTGAATGAAAAGGTATGTGCTGGCTGCTGGGGAGGGGGAGTGTGTGGGGGGGCAAGGCTCATAAATCACTGTACGTTAAGAGCACGTGCTGAAACTTCATGGTGCCAGTCACGTAATTTTGTGTATTTGGGACTAAAGACGTGAAGGGGTATCTTTTCCCTGTGGAAATAAGAAAGAAAAAAAGAAGAAAGAGTGATAGAAGAGTCATAAGAAAGAGAAAAAAAGCGTCTACTTTTAATCATCATGCAGAAAACATGCCTTGTAAACGTTTAATTTCGCAGAGCCGCTTTATTTAATAGCAAAGATTCTACAGGTAGAGCATTTTTAGAAATAGAGAAATTAATCTATAGCGCCCTCTTGGAAACTTCAAATTTTATCCCCCAAATAAAGCTACTGCCAGACAACACAAGAACTCACTCACAGAGATTCCAAGTGTTAGCAAAGCACCCCCAAATCGACCCTTCTGCCCACTTTCTTCAATACTGAAGAAAACAAGCCTCAGACACATAATTCAGACATCCACTAATTTAAAAATCTGTACATTGTACGTTTAAGTGCCACAAAGGGCACCAAAATTAAGCTTAGCTCCAAGTTGCAAAGACAAAATGCCATATATGATTACACTTGAAATGATGAAAAAAAAAAATCGAGACCATTCATAAAAGGAAAGCATTTATCAGAACAAAAAAACAACCAACCAAACAAAACCAGACAACTTACTTTGCCTTCTTTGTATTGTCAGTTTCAGATTCTTTCACTGAAATAAAATAAGCAATACCCAATGTTAGTTCACTTTTTAAAAGTTTTAAAATCACTTATGCAATTTCCTGTATCAACGAATACCAAATAGTCAAGTTACCCAGAGCCACTATAAAAATTCCATATCCTGCTGTCCTTGACCGTACACTATAGTCAGTAGTGCAACTACGGCTACTTCTCCACTTGTCACTGTAACTCTCCCGTGCTGGCTGCTTCCTTACAGTGCCATTACGCATGGCATCATGTAAAAGCAAACTTACTATTACTATTTTCCCAGGAACTGCCCATCAGTCTCAGGGCTACTCTCTGTGACAAAGAACATGCATCCACTAGAAGCCCCGGGAACTTACGATGTTCAGTCCCGGTGATTTGGGCGAGGATTCGGAAAGAGCGAGACTGAGTCGTTCCAGTCCTTGGACGCCAGTCCTCAGTGTCCTCCATCAGTCTCTTCTTGCTGGCATCGCTGTGCGTAGGTATGTGATAAAACTCTGTATTGCGCTCCACAATGTGTTTCCTGGGTGGGCTAGGGTTAGGAAGGAAAAGAAAGGGTTAAAATTTTCTTTGTATTAAGGATAAAATATCCTCTGCCGTATTACTTATAACATACATTGAATCCTTGATGTTCCTTTTATATATTTTGCTTTTTCAAGTATACTCAGTCTCACTTTTTCTTTAAAAAAAAAAAAGCATCCTTCTAAAATAGAGATTAGAGGTTTTTAAAATTAGTTTAAAGAAAAGGCACTTGTATGTGAATCTCAAATGATAGGATAAGTGTCTATTCAACAGAAGAGTTACCGTTTGGGTGGGATTTTCCTTTTAATTGAGAGAAGAAGGCAGCGGAAGAGAGATTTCCAACATAAAAAAAAGGAAAAGAAAAGAGTAAGAAAAGAAAGAAAATAACAAGAAATTGCAACATCCACAGTAAATAAAATCAATTCAAAATCACTTGTATGCATTTTACGGCTAATAAAACAGATATGGATTACATTCGCAATCATTAGTAGATGCCCATATGCTGCTAAAATACGCTGGCTTTCACAAAATCAAATGATCATTTCTTCACTAGGCCATTTGGTACAGGCTAAACCAACAATCCTAAACCCAATTTGAAAATGGGTCAGAACGGTTATTTTCTACTGTTTTCTCATATATACATACAGATACCCCTCATCTGAAATAAAGCTGCATGCAGGATGAGCATAGTGAAGAAAAGAGGTGCTCCTTCAGAAACCAGTGAAATATTTATTTATTAAAGACCAAGATATGAACTGTGGCTTTATGGCTGTTCAGATATGTGATTTTGGACAAACCAATCTCACTGAGCCTCAGTTTTTTTCATTTTTAAGATAAGACTATTGCATACAATGTAGCACTGTCCCAAGATTAAATGAAATAACATGTGTGAAAGAGATTTGTAAACTACAGAGGTTCAAGAACTTTGAGTTTGCTAAGAACATTCATTTTTCTGTGAATAAAGCATAAATATTAAGGCGTTTCAATGTATATTGTTTTAACACTTTCACCTAGGATCTAAGTAACTTAAGAAACACTCCTCCCTTCTCAAACCGCAACCACCATCCCCGCCACCCCCTGAACCCCCCGCCCAGGATAAATGCAAACTCAACTGTGGGCTTAGTTTCAGACGAGAAAAAGAAACCTGAGTCTGGACTGGCAGACAACTGGCACAAGATCCAAGCAAAGTGTCCTAAGAGTGTCAGATGTGGGTGGCAAAACCTGCTAGGTGTAACTTGCTGCTAGAAAATCACACTGCTCTCAGAATGCCACCTGGCTGCTGCCATTCTAATAGGGGACACTATCAAAAACCACCTCAGTCCAACAGTTAATAGTCCTAAGCATTCATCCTCCACTCAGTGTTTTGTGCAAGTCATTTAACTTCTCCAAGTCTCAATTTTTCCCATCTGAGAAATGGGGATTGCATCTACCTTAAAGGGTTGTTCTGAGCAAAAAATAAGATAAGCAAAGTATGTAAAGTGCTTTTCACAGTAGCTAACACTAAGAAATGATCACACAGTGTTTTTATGATTACTAGAAAAATTATCTGCCATGCATGTTCTGAGATTATAGGTCATCCATAGATATAAAGAACAGAATCAACAGCATTTACACACAATGCTAATCGTATTTTAATACTATTTAATAGTATACTTAATAGTATGTTTTAATGGTAATTAAAATTATTTATGATGAAACTTTAATATTCGAGAAACGAAATACCTAAAACACCTTTTACTGACATTGAACAAAAGCTCCTAATCCTTTTTAAAACAGACAATTTTTTAAAATTAGAAAATAATCAACGTAGATTAGTTCATAAATGTACAGTCTCTGGCAGATTCCTAAACAAACACTTTATCTTATGCAATTACTTGAAAAACTTTTAAGCTACTAAACTTAAGGTTTAAATTTCTCTATAGTCAGTAAATGTTGTTTACTCTTCAGTGGTGCCAATTTTAAGCATGAGACTATTTTATCCTCTATAAAAGGTCTGGGCTATAAAAATACAAAAAAAAATGGTATCAAGCTAAGACACTAAGATTATGACACCATTTAAGAATTTTTTTTAGCTATGACACACTTGCAAAAAGTATTGTATCTTAGACTCTTAATGACATTCACCACAGTGTGTGTGTCAAGTGATAGAAAGTTTCTTAACATCTACCGGCTTTGAAACTCTAGACTCTGAGGACTATGATTAAAGAAGTGAATAATCTCAATAATTTTATTTTTTAAAATGTATATGGATAGAATATACACTTTATCAAAAGCAAGTAATTTATTTAAAAAAATAGACATTCAGGAGTTCCTGTCGTGGTGCAGAAGAAAAGAATCTGACTAGGAACCATGAGGCTGTGGGTTTGATCCCTGGCCTTGCTCAATGGTTAAGGATCTAGTGTTTCCATGAGCTGTGGTGTAGGTTGCAGATATACCTCCAATCAGGTGTTGCTGTGGCTGTGGTGTAGGCCGGCAGCAACAGTTCCAATTAGACCCCTAGCCTGGGAACCTCCATATGCCGTGGGTGAGGCCCTAAAATAGACAAAAAGACCAAAAAAAGAAAACAAATATATATATATAGACATTTAAACTTATCAAATTTATTCGAATTTTAATTTTTTATTTCTATTTTTTTATTTATTTTTCCTTTTCTAGGGCTGCTCCCACGGCATACGGAGGTTCCCAGGCTAGGGGACTAATCGAAGCTGTAGCCACTGGCCTATGCCACAGCCAAAGCAACATGGGATCCGAACCACGTCTGTGACCTACACCACAGCTCACGGCAACGCTGGATCCTTAACCCACTGAGCAAGGCCAGGGATCGAACCCTCAACCTCATGGTTCCTAGTCGGATCCGTTAACCACTGAACCACAACGGGAACTCCCGAATTAAAAAAAAATTTATATTAAACAAGGGAGGCCTCAATTACACCTCTAACTCCAATATCTACTGTCGATAATGCTTATCTATTCTCTTGAAGGTTTAGCTTACTAAGTTCTTCCACTGCAGAAGTGTGGGTTTTCTAAACACACCCACTAATTCACATAGCATTCTCTATCATAAAAAACAGGGAGTTCCTGGAAGTTCCCATCGTGGCTCAGTGGTAACGGACCCGACTAGCATCTGTGAGGATGCAGGTTTGATCCCCAGCCTCACTCGTTGGGTTAAGGATCTGGTGTTGCTATAAGCTGTGGTGGCAGATGTGGCTCAGATCCTGTGTTGCTGTGGCTGTGGTGCAGGCCAGCAGCTACAGCCCCAATTCAACCCCTAGCCTGGGAACTCCCATATGCCATGGGTGCAGCCCTAAAAAGACAGGGGGAAAAAAAAAAAAAGAAGGAAAGAAAAACAAGTTTGCAAGCCTCCTTAATATAGTTGAAAATTTTAAGCAATGAAAAGATACTACTGAAATCTGCTGGTGGTGGTAAGTTGAAAGCCAGATGGAAAGTTACAGAGAGATGATGAAAATGAGAAAAGAAATCACTGATTAGGTACTTACACGGTGCCAGGGTTACTGAAGGAAGAATAACACACATACAAAAAAAGATGTGGTAGAGTAGAGAAGACATTGAGGTTCCAGGATGATGGAAAACAAACATCAGGTCAAAAAAAAAAAAAAAAAAGGAGAAAATTGAAAAACAAAATTCAAAACACTGAATTTATACGAAGATGTTACAACAAACATCATGCTTCAAAAGAATTACATAAAAACAGACAAACAATAATGAACAAGTGTTAGACAAAATTCTGTTATGCTGTTTTTGTTAGGACAACAGTTTTACGGGGTTTTTGTCTGTTTTCAGAAACAATGAAAAATATTTTATATATTAATGCTAGGTTCAAATCTCAAGTTACTAATACCAAGAGAGAAACACCTACTATTTAAAATTTTTTCTAGGTTTTTATAAAATTCATTTTAGAGTGAATCCAAATTCCTATCATGTTCTTTACAAAAGGTAGAGATTAAAATATAAATTAGATATAAGATGTAGAAACAGATCATTTTAGAATCACTTTTAAAATTGAGCAGACTAAGAGAAAATCTTTCAGTCTCAAATAATATAAGAAATGTACATTAACTAACGGCAAGTGTAATCTTCTATTATAAAGGAATGATATGCTATTTGAAAATTTTCTCTTTTTTAAAATGTAGTGATTATGATGAAAAATATGTGAGGCAGTGGGTCATATATACTGGGCTATTACTCACTGCTCATGCTCTTGCCTGTCCATCAGGATCACTGCCTGCATTCACAAGCAAGTCCTAGGAAGTTTAGAACTGATTTGTAAGAACTCCAGATTTATATCATCAGCAACCTAACTATTGGCCCCTAAAGACAATGTATATGGTAATACATGATATAATATGGCAAAAGAACTGTAACACCCAAAGAAGGAAGACATAATTCATTCATATAACCTATTAAGTGCAGAATCATTAAAAACAAATATATTCACAATCTATTATGGATAAGGACTAAAGTATAAATTCTACAGTTTCTCAACAGCCTGGTGAATCAATCCCACTGCAATAAAATTCAGTCAGAGTAACTACTAAATCATGATCAACGTAGTGAGAAAAACTGCCTAGTAATTTGAAGGCTAAAATTGTGCTGTGCAGCTGAGTGGTATTCCAACACCTCAAAGGCAGTTGAGTTTTACTGAGTGGGAGTGGGACACAGGATTAAGTCAATCTCAGTATTTATGTGTATTTTTTCTTCTCTACACCATAATGCAAAGCATTCCCTCCTCTGCCTTCCTGTTTTAAGTAGTAGGGAAACAGTTTTTCAAAATAACTCCCTGTGACCAGAACAACATTTTAGATACATATTTAAACATTTTAAAGTTTAGGGGAAAAGTTTTATGTCAGCATGAAGTTGGTGGGGAAATATTCTATGGTGTGGGGAACGGTAACCAGCAGAGAATGATTGGTTAAAACCTAAAGATACCAATTCAATAAGATGAGCAGGTATTTTCATGAATCTGAGAAAATTTGAGAGTAGCCCATCAGACACCACAGTGACATGTATGCCAGTGTGCCCGTCAGACGACATGGCTTTTCACCCTGGCTGCTTTGCCCACTTCCCTTCAGCCTGGATGAGCTGCAACCTCCAGAAGCCTCTTTTTCCTCCACAGAGAAATGAATTACAATTTCTCTATCTTTTGGACTTCCTGTAAGGGCATATATTTCTTTATTGGAAGGCACTCTGAAAACTATACAGACATAGGTTTGTTGCTAGAGTGTCCAACGGCTCGGTATAAAAAAAGTACTAGTAAATCCAACTGCAGTTTATGTACCTTTTTCACTTATGTAGCCTCAATTCACTCAGTTTATCCTCAACTCTATAACCATTAAAAACAAATACTAATTCAAAGTAACAGAAATCAGACCAGGTCACAGGGAGTTTATACAGACCAAGGCACACAAAAATTTGGCTTCAAAAATACCTAGGCTCAAATCTCAGCTCTCTCACAACCTGCATGACTTGATAAAATTAAGTAACCTCTTAAGGTTCAAAGTTTAAATCCTGATTAAATCACATACTGCATTGAAAACACCTAGCAATGCATAGCAATACTGAATAAATCAATGAATCTTAATCTTGAATTTTTAAAAAAAAATATATTTAACCTAAATGCTTAAATTTATTTTTCCAAGTCCCATTTTTCCCCTTTACAGGTCAAACTGTTACACTGGAATCTAGTAACTAGTGAAAGTGTTTGTGTATATAAGAAGTTAAATGGAAAAGCAATAAATCAGAGGATGCTTCTCTGGTGCGCTGGTGTGCAATATTCCCGTGTCTATAACACGAGACTATTCAATTAGTGAGACCATAGCCACAGTGGAATAAAGCTGCTCTAATAATTCAATAGTTAATTCCCTTGAGTGTGTCTTAGATATTCCACATTCTCAATTCTTTTCTGGAGTATGATGATAAAGAACCTTCAATACATGTTCAGAATAATCATAATGTAACACAAAATTGGAGCTCTCACCTAATGTGATTTTTATTTATTTTTGAGCCAGTAATCACTAGTTTACCATTAATATCAACAGACATAGAATCAAGGTTCTGAAGTTATACCACAGTGATTTCCAATGTCTATGCTAACTAGCCGTGACAGTTAACAAGTTGGTGATTATTTCTCTTAACTAACTGCAAAAGTATAGACTTTTTGTGTGTGTGTGTGTCTTTTTGCCATTTTTTGGGCCGCTCTCGCAGCATATGGGGGTTTCCAGGCTAGGGGTTGAATCGGAGCTGTAGCCGCTGGCCTACACCACAGCCACAGCAACACGGGATCCGAGCCGCGTCTGCAACCTACACCACAGCTCACAGCAACGCCGGATCGTTAACCCACTGAGCAAGGCCAGGGATCGAACCCGCAACCTCATGGTTCCTAGTTGGATTCGTTAACCACTGAGCCACCACGGTAACTCCAGTATACAGACTTTCTATTTTCTAGCAGCACACAACTGCACCTAGAGTTCTAAACCTTTCAGCAATACTGTCTGAAAAAATCAAAAAGGTTTTTAGAGACCTCACTGGGAAACAACGGGTTTTGATGTGAATTTGGAAATCTAACTGGGTTTTATATATGCTATTCATTAGTGGCATATATATTTATGCTTTCTCTTCTGTCTTTGTCTTGTAACAGTCTTGACTGATACAAATTAGCCCCAACATCATGTGTTTTTAACTTTTACACAGCAAACCCCAAATATACTTTATGGCAAAAGTTAAACACTACAATGTATTACTATAAAGCAATTCACCACAACATAGCAATGCAAACCAAACTTAATGAAAATACTAAATGTGGTTATTCTAAATTACAGCTGTTTTGCAAAATTTAACTTAATTTTGCAAAAATCGGGCACTCATGCTGTTTACTCATATATAAATCACCATATTTCCTCTCCAGTAATGTGGATACTAACTTTGTCACTTTTGTTTTCTGCAAAAGAGAAAAGCATTTAAAAATATTACCACCACATCATATTTTGTATCTTCTAAGGCCAGGTTCTTCAAAATACCACATAGGAACTGTCAGAAGAAAGTGAAATCCAATGAAATTAACATTAAGAAAGGATCCATGAAAGACTTACCTCTTGAAAGCAGTGGCACATTATAATGCAAGGGCATATGGAAAGCGATAACGTAAATCACTCAAGATGCAAAAGAGCTTCCCTTCCAGTTTGGAATATAAAGTTCCACTTTACTGGAAGCAGAGTAAGGAGAGTAGTAAAGAAAACAGTCAAGCCAAGACCAAAAATTTGCATATATACAGAAGACTAAAAATTTCTTTTTCTTTTTTTTGGCCACACCCATGGCATGTGGAAGTTCCTGGGTGAGGGACAGAACTCACGCCACAGCAGGGGCCCCGAGCCACAAGAGAACTCCTAGCAGACTAAAATTTTCTGAAAAGTGCCTTATTATTTATAAGGAACAAGAATGCTAACAGAGTATTAAGAAATATTCTGAAAAGTCAACATAATTATTAGATTCCAAACTATTAGGATGAGTAACTATTTCTCTGTAATGATGCATAATTAATAAACACTTCTTCATATCTTTTTTTTTTTTTTGTCTTTTTGTCTTTTCTAGGGTCACACCTGTGGCATATGGAGGTTCCCAGGCTAGGGTCTAATTGGAGCTGTAGCCACTGCACTAGGCCAGAGCCACAGCAACGTGGGATCCAAGCCGCATCTGAGATCTACACCACAGCTCACGGCAACGCCGGATCCTTAACCCACTGATTGATGCCAGGGATCAAACCCACAACGTCACACAGTTCCTAGTCAGATTCGTTAACCACTGAGCCGCGACGGGACTCCTTCTTTGTGTTTTGCGTTTATTAATTCTATTGAAATTTGAGTTGGATGCCTGTTAAAACTGGCAAACTAGCTTGTTACTTTAAATCACTTAAAAACTAACAGTCTCTTCATGTGATACTGAAAAAAACAAAACAAAACAAAACCTAACAGTCTCCTTGCTTTGAGGAAAAAGGTAACTTATTCCTTTAACTTTATATCCTTCTAAACTCCTCAATTTTGGATATTTTTTTTTTCCATTTTTAAAGTCTTACTGAAGTAGAGTTGATTTACAATGTTGTGGTCATTTCTGCTGCACAGCAGAGGGATTCAGCTGTACATTTATACACACATCATTCTCTTTCAGATTCTTTTCCCACACAGATGATCACAGAATATTGGGTAGAGTTTTTTGTGCTATACAACAGGCATATATCAATTTTAAAATAAAAAGTCATTAATAAGAAGTAACAACTCTCAACTGTGAAAGACTTCTGCTGCCGATCTTTTCCAACATTATAAAAATATGGAAAAGTAAAAATCACATAATTAGTAAAAAGGCTGGTAGTGATTTCAGCCTGACATACCTGATGTGGGAAATACATTTGTTCATCAATATCACAAAATGCTGGCTCTTCATAATGACACATTACCGACTAGTACATAGTAAAATGTGTGATTTATTTTTGATTTCCCTGATGTAAATGTAGTAAGAGAGAGAGCACTGCAAATGTGTCTTAGAATTTCAGATGCCACACTTTGTTTTCTGGAGCAATCAAGTGTTCACTATGCTAACATTTGAAATTAAGCTATATTTATTTATTTATTTATTTATTTATTTATTTATTTATTTATTTATTTATTTTTTGTCTTTTTGCCTTTTCCGGGGCCGCTCCCGCGGCATATGGAGGTTCCCAGGCTAGGGGTCCAATCGGAGCTGTAGCTGCCGGCCTACACCAGAGCCACAGCAACGCGGGATCCGAGCCGCGTCTGCAACCTACACCACAGCTCACGGCAACGCCGGATCGTTAACCCACTGAGCAAGGGCAGGGACCGAACCCGCAACCTCATGGTTCCTAGTCGGATTCCTTAACCACTGCGCCACGACGGGAACTCCTAAGCTATTTTTAAATGTAATCAGTTTGTGAATGCAAAACAGTACCTTGTTAATGATGCGAAATATGCAACAAAGCCTTTTCTCCTGAATCTTGCACAGCACTGGACACCAGGCAGGTTCTCCATAAGCACAGGTCGACTGATTAAGAAGTTGCTGTAAAGGCCCTGGACCTACCCCACTGCGTACAGTTTCGGTTTGAAAATAATAAGCTTTAAATCACTGCAAGTTTAATCACCATAGCTGCACTCATAAAACACAAAATTTCAGCTTGGTACTTTGACGTATTTTCAGTGTAGGACGATTCCATAACCTCAATTTGTGCTTTATCTCTACAGCGTTCCATGAAGAAGCCTTTCTTATAAAATTTCCAGAAGAAAAGAATGTTAACTCAAACACTTCCTTCAAAGGACTTGTTTTTACTCAACCTGGTAGTTCACTAACAAAATCAACTTCTTTCTTTTAGTCTTCTGTGGAGCTAGTGTTGGATAGGCAGTATCTTTCTTTTCAAGGCATCTACTCTGATGACTCTAACATCTGTGGCCTTTAAATAGACACATCAAGAAAACATACAACCAAACACACCTCACCATGACATACTATTTCCCTTCCTCACAAGAAAGAAGAAATAACTTCCTTTGAAGGACACGAGTTTCCCTCAATATATACCTCAAAACGTTCACATGCCACCCACAACCACAAAACCACACGTAAGGCCTGGGAGCTGTTCTTCCAGACCTGCTCTGTTGCCTCAGCAGCCGCCTGGAACTCTGCCACCTTCTTTTTCGAAGCCCCCAAGTTGCCATGGCAGCAGTGCCCTGAAAGCACAGCCCCTTCATTGCCTGAATTAACATTCAGCAGGGATTATCTCAGAAAGGACCCATCCACAATTACTTTCATTACATTTTCTTGGGAACCGACATTGGTAGAAACAATCATGCATGCAGATTATTTCCCTTTATTTTCTTTCTTTTTAAGAGATATTTTTGTCACAAGAAATCTGATGAAAATGATTTTACTAAAATGATTTCGGCTTAAAGGACTGTCACTGAATTCCAAAAAGAATAAAATAACCATTTATAAATGGAGGCTGCTGAAAATAGAACTTCTGCCAATTTTTTAGAAAATTTATACCACAAAAAGAGGAAAATTATAAGGAATGGATTTTCAAAAAGTTCTATGAACATTATGTATTTAATGTCTGTTGCTTTAAATCCCTTCATTTTAGAAAAATCTTTACAATGAAAATATTCTCTCGTTTGCTTCTGATGTTTTATAAATATCCCTTAATGTTACTGTCTTCTCATTACAGTTTGCTTTTAGAGACTAAACTCCAGAAGAAGTTTCTCTCAAAAGAATGTTGCTTAGCTATTTGACCTAAACTAATGCATCATACATAGACATGAGCCAAACGAAGTTTCTTTTCTGTCTTAAGATTACTTCCTAGAGAAAGAAGCTTCTTATAAACTTCTCATTTCCCCTCTCTTCAGCGGAAGATACATAAGCTGACACAACTGCTACCATTCTGTTTAAACTCCTGGTGGCTCATAAAACGATGGAAAAATTGAGGAAGAAAGAGTCAAGATTTGCCTTGCATTATAAGTGCCAGCTGCTCCATGTTGTGCCAGGACGCGGAGAAAAAGAGTTACAGAGTATGGTACGTGGTTCATAACATGTCACAATGCATAATTAGGTTTGGATTAACCTGTAACAGCCTTGCAGAAAGTGCTGTATGTACGTAACATAAAGCTACACGTTAATGAAGCAAAGGAACCTTCGCCTCCCTTGCTTCCAAGAACAGCTGCTCTTGGGGGGATGGAGATCAAGTGCTGCCTGGAAGTTGCCTGAAAGAAGAGTTTTGATAAGAGCAGAAAGCACCCTGGGCCACCTACCCATTTAGCTGTTTACTGTCACCCTGGGATCCTCTTCTCTGTCCCTCTGCTAGCTCCTGAGCAGTCTCGGCACACACGCTGGTGACTGTGGGCTGCCGTGGGACATGAACTGCAGGTTTACCAGCGCTCAGGGCAGACGAACGCTGGTCGGCACTAAGACTGGCATTAGCATGCAGTCCAGATGCAGCGAATGGGGGAGGAGTGGCAGCGGCCACGGGTGGAGGGGAAGCATGTGATGAAGTGGTCGCATGGGCTGGGGTGAAGGCGGACGATGGTGATGGGATGGATGTGACTTTTGGTGCAGACACAGAACCAAAGGGCCGTGGCGCCTTATTGTAGGCCGTGTTGGTGGTGGAAGTGACTTTGGACACAGCAGGAGATGGAATGGGCACAGGTTTAACTACTTCTTTAGGTTCTCCCTAGGTGAAATAAAAATAAACATACACAAAAACACGCCAAACACATGCAAAACAGATCCACCGAAAAGAACGCAGGGCCAGTTTGTAAAAAGACGAACACAATCATGCTAGCAGGCCAAACTTTACATGTTTCCAGATAAAAACAATGAGCTGATATAACATAGCATGCATGCTAACTGGTCCCAACATGCATAACACAGATGCACGTACTGAGTATATATGTATTTTTTACAAAAATGAAAGGAGTTCAAAATATTTAGGAAATAGATTAGAAAAGTTATCAAAAAGCCTAAAGGCCAACATAAGTGCTAATTTAGACATATTCCAAAGGAAAACTTTTAAAATACCCCACAGTAACCAGAACAGCACTAACCACATTTATTTTAAAATATCCAGTCTCGATTACACTTCCATCTTTCAAACATGTTTAATTACTCTCCAGAGTATGATTATTTGATTCATGCAGAAGCAGTAGCACATTTCTAATTCTTTAATTAAACAAAAAACAAAAATAGAAGCAATGTTCATTTTCCTCTAACTCAGAAATGTGCCCATTCCAATTAATTATTTTGAATCAAGAAATTACTTCTTTAAAAAAAATCAACAAAAAAAGCAAAGAAATGAACAAAACAAAATCAATCCTTTCCTCTTCCTGGAGTCCACCCATTTCTCTCTCTGTAATGTCTTCAGATATTACTAAAGATGGAATAAAATTCTTCCCTTTTCCAAAATAAGTATTTCACATTTACATGAGGGGGAAAGAAAAAGATCTTAGATGTTTCTTCACTGCCATCAAAGAAAAAAATAACTTCTAAGAAAGATCAGTTCCTCCTAAAATTAACAAAATTTGTGTTTGCAAACCTAGCCTACCCCAGAACAAGTGTAAAGTTTTTAAAAAAGGCCAAAAATCAGCTTAAGCTTCCATGATACTCAAGAAAACATCTCTACTATTCCTAAAGAAAAAAAATCAAGTTTTTTTTTAAAAAAGCACACAACTGTGGCTCTATTACTTTTAATTTGAAGGGGGAAAAAAGTAGTCTAAATTAATCTTATAGAAGTAATAAAGCTAACTGAGGGAGATAAGGCAGCTTAATGCCTTAGTGCACCAATATAATTCAATGGAAAGCCACAAGTAAAATTAAGAAACCCCCCAAAAAACATAAACCAGATGCATATGAATAATAATTTGGGACAATTTAAAGATATGTGTGAGGGGAAAAAAAAAGGTACTTGCCAGCAACCTAATCCAAGAATACTATGAAAATGTAATTTTTAAATGTATTAATATTACTAACAAAATATTATTAAAGACATTGTTATATTATTTTTGATAAGCACTTAATCTCTTTGAATACATAAATAAAGACAGGCAAATTAAAAGTGAAGGTAAGGAATTTGGATATAAGTCATTGACATTATATGACACTGGAAGCAGTGTTGAAGTAATATAGGTATAATGACCAATGATAATTGTTACGTGTTAATTTCCACTTTCCCCCAACCTCTTTAAAAGAAAAGAACTGTAAGGAAAATCATATAAAAACTTTAGGTTGTTGGTATGGCCTGAGACAGGAATGGAAGTCACAGTGGTTCAGAAGGGATAATCAAATAGTACCTAGTGATGCTAGACCAGAAACACACCTTTTGAACAGGAACCGGCTCAGGCTTGGGTGTAGCAGATGCTCTGAGGGGAAAAAAAAGAAAAAGAAAAAGGACATGAATTTTTGCAAACTTCTGATTAATGGAATTTTTATTATTACATACCTTAACATATATTTACAGTTTCATAATTCATGGTTTTGACTCTTCACAATCTATGAATTAGTTCAGGCAACGCAAATGCTGTAAGACTCAACATCTCACACACGAGGTTTTCATTAGTTGTCTACACACTCAAATGAGGAAAGACAAACACCAATCCTGTTTGCGAATGCACCCTCCCTTAACCTTTAAATTAAGGCTATCCCCCACCAAGAAGGGTAAAGTAAAATAAACATGACTTTCTGATCCTTGAGCAATTCCTGAAACAAATAATCTGCATCTCTATCTCCAACAGGATCTGCCTTTTCTCCTGCCATCCATGTCCCTAGGACAGCGGATCTTTCTGTGAAGATGCTGAAAAAATTCTGGTTGAACTGGGTCCCTAAAGGAGTATGTACATTCCTGAGGGCTGGCTAACGTATTTGTTCTGCTAAAACCAAACTACAAGTTCTCCCACTAAGCTGTAATTTCAGTAAAGGCAATGACCATGCCCCGAATCAGCCCTGTGTCTGGCTAGTAATAGCTCATCAATGATGAATGAGGAAAGGAGAGAACACGGAAAGGACAAGGAAAAATCCATGCATAGAACTATTCCCATAATCAAATTTATTATTTTTAATATAAGTCTTTTGCATCATCACTGTCCCTTTGATCAGCATGGACATAGTCATGATAACAGTGAGAGCGACTGTCTCATATCATCATGACAAATAACCAAAGTAGCAACTATCAAAATTCCCATTTGTTCACATGAGGAACTCTGACGTTTAAGCAAATTACTTCTAGTGTGGAGCTAAGACCAACAGCCTGATATATTACAAGATAAGAATAAATAATAAATATGCAGTCAAATAATAAATGATTGGAAAACTTCTAATGATTTAATGACTAGTGTCCCAGTATTAAGGTATATGTTATGTTTATTAATGTCAGAAGCAGTTTAACTCTTCTTATTATCATACAAGCCTGAGGATAAGACAGCAAGTGCAGACTTCTAGAAATGTCATCATAGCGGATAAGTAACAAGTGACCATTTTAAGCTGCAAACCACGAGATCATTTTATTCACAGAGAGACTAACATATCATATTTGGTCTCTACGATCATAACCTAGTAACAAACTCTGATCAACATTTTTAGCAGCAACTGAATTTTCCAACAGCAACTAATTCGGTTAGCCAGGGCAAGCACGGACTAAATAATTGGCTGGCCTGATGAGAGATTAACCGACACTAACGTTCTGTTCCTACAATGGAGAATTACACTCTGCAGTTGCACAACTTTCCACGTGCACTCTCAATCAGACAGTTTCTCTTTTAGCTTATAGGGTTATTAAAAACAAGCAAAGGAAACAAGTCCAAGTACAGAACAGTGGAACCGTCCTTTCATTGAAATTTCACAATAAGATGTAATCACAAAGGATCTATTTATTAAAACCACCTAAGACATGATTGAAACTTCGTCACAATAGAGAGGACAGCATCCTTCTTCATCTGGACACTTCAAGGGATATGGAGCTCTTCCAACAACACAAAAAATAATCCACAAAAAAATGGTGTTTAGGGAGTTCCCTGTCGTGGCTCAGTGGTTAACGAATCCGACTGGGAACTATGAGGTTGCAAGTTCGATCCCTGGCCTCACTCAGTGGGTCGAGGATCCAGCGTTGCCGTGAGCTGTGGTGTAGGTCACAGAAAGCGGCTCGGATCCTGCGTTGCTGTGGCTCTGGTGCAGGCCGGTGGCTACAGCTCTGATTGGAGCCCTAGGCTGGGAACCTCCATATGCCACGGGTGCAGCCCTAGAAAAGACAAAAACCGAAAAACCATGGTGTTTTACAGTCACCAGGTTTCCAAACAGAATAAAACACATATATCCCGTGTCTATGAAAACAAACCCTTTAGTTTTTTTCGAGGTGTGAGTTCTTATTTAAACAGTGTTAGCAACAACAATACCAAAAGCCCCAGAAGGGTTAGTTTTCATTAACTTTGGAATTCAACCTCTTAGTTTGTTGAGAATGTGTAGCATAAGGAGTCTTTTTTTTTTTTCTGGCCACACTCACTGCATATGGAAGTTCCCAAGCCAGGATCGAATCCCAGCCACAGCTGAGAATGTGGGGTCCTTAACCCATTGGGCCAGGCTAGGGATTGAACCCATGCTGCCAAAGAGGCAACCACCATATCATTAACTCATTGTGCCACAGTGAGAACTCCTGTAAGGAGTCTTAATGTATTTTATGGATTGAGAGTTCTACAAAAACACTTTTCCAAGTATGGAATTCATAAAAAAATATTAAAACTCAATCTTGAATATCTGCTGTGCTTGCCTTCTGATAAAGTCTCATAAGTGCAATGACATGAACTAAGAAGTCAAAGAAAAGAGAGACAACCTGTCCTCAAAACCCCTGGATTGAGCCCATTATGCATTAAATACACAGGCATCATTTTGTAAGGAAAAAAAAAAGACTGGCTTATAATTAAATGTCAAATGAAAGAGTTGATGCTAGATGCAATAAAAAAACTAGTTCTGTTGGTTTAAATATTTAAATAACTACCAAATGAGTCACGGAATCACTAAAACTTAGAAGGTTCCTTAGATTTACTCTATCACATGTCAATCAGTTCTGACCTCTAAATATTTATAGGAGCTCACGGTTTAAGTCTTATGAATTTTGAACCCTTCTGTTTAGAATGGTCTTCATTTTAATGTGTTATTTTGCCTTTTGGAATAAAGAGAAGTCAACCTGTCCACTTTAAAAATATCTGGAAAAACATTTTTAACACATAGACTATGTATGTAAAATCTATAAACACACATTAGTTACATTTTAAAAGATTAGTAAGGTACATAAATCTTCAGTTAAGTGTGATTACATATTCTTAAAATGCTAAAACTATTATGGTTTAGGAAATTTAGAATACATGACAAGTGGAATCCAAAAAATTAATGAATAGCAGTAACACTAGTTTTTTAAAAGTCAGATTTTACTATTTTTCACAAAAGCAACGAAATTAAAAGCTACATAACCTTTTATTTTCAAATGTCTCATTTTTAAAAATACTAATACATAATGCTTATGAGAATATTCTATGTTGCTAAAAGGACTATACATTATTACAGCTCTTTTGGAAAACAAGCCGGCATTTATTTATAAAAAGCCTTGAAGAGGAGTTCCCTGGTGGCCTAGCAATTAAGGATCTGGTGTTCTCACTTTTGTGGCTTGGGTCACTGCTGTGGTATGGGTTCAGTCCCTGGCCTGGGGAACTTCATGCCATGGGGGTGGCCAAAAATAAATAAATAAGTAGAATAAAAACTAAAAAGCCTTGAAGAAAGCTCATGTCCTTGACTTACTAAATCAACTTCTGGGAGTCTATCATAGGAAATAAACTAAACAGGGAAAGACTTTATGTATAAAGATATTCATTCCCTATAGTACAACTTACAATAGCGAAAAATAGGAAATAATTAAATACTCAATGAAGAAACAGTTAACTGTAGTATAACCACATGATGAAACATTATGCAATGATTAAAATCACTTTTGGAAAGAATTCTGAATTGCATGATGACATGCTTACTTTATGATATTGCGTGCAAAAGGAAAACATCAAATAGCATATATAGCATGATCAATGCACTGGAAAAAGTGGTCGGACACACCAACATTTCAGTAAAGGCTCTCTATGAATGATACTTGTTTTCTTCTCGTTTGCATGTTTCCCATATTTTATGCACTGTACACATGTGACTTTTTATAATAAATAAGTCGATTTCTCAAAGCATGCTTCGTGGCAAACTACTTTCCAAACCACCTCCTATCCCCATCCCCACCCCAACAGGTTCTGTTATCAGACTCGAAGTTATATAAGCATCACACCACAGGACTACTCAAAGCCTTTAAATGCCTGAAGAAGAAAGCACTGCGGATCATGGTCCACACCCATTTGGAGTTTGGAATACGCAATTTTGGAACTCATTTTTAGAGTATTCGTTTACTTAGGAAATCTTTCTCAAGATTTGAGTTAGGAAAGGGAAAAACCCTCTGTGAATGCTATTTTAAAGAAGCAGTAAAGAAGAGTTCCTGTCTTGGCTCAGTGGTTAACGAATCCGACTAGGAACCTTGAGGTTGCAGGTTCGATCCCTGGCCTCGCTCAGTAGGTTAAGGATCTGGCATTGCTGTGAGCTCTGGTGTAGGTTGCAGATGTGGCTCGGATCCAACATTGCTGGGGCTCTGGCGTAGGCCAGCAGCAACAGCTCCGATCAGACCCTTAGCCTGGCAACCTCCATGTGCTGTGGGTGTGACTCTAGAAAAGACAAAAAAAAAAAAAAAAAAGAAGCAGTAAAGAGAGTGAATCTCTGTTAGTCTGAAAAGTTTACTAAAGTCTCCTCCAGGTGGCTAAAATTAAGGGAAAGACACACTACAATTCATAAATTCCTCAAAACTTTTTGTTATACAGAATATCTTTCTTATCAAGCGAGTGCTTTCTTGAACTTTGTTAAACAGGATCCCCAAAGACTCTGGGCCTAATTTAATCAATGCTTAAGGAGGAAAAAAAAAAATTCATTTTTCTATACCAAACTGAAAAATATTATTTCCTATATTCCCTGAGGACAAAATCCGAATATACGATTAAGGAAAACTACTCAAAATTAAAATGTTTCTAGTTGTTTTTCTTTAAAAAAAAAATATTATGTTGAGCATGTGCTCCTTCACTTTAGAAATATTTTTACTTTATACTTTACTTTTATAAATTGCTTAAAAACAACTTTGTAAAGATATTAAAATAGTTTTAAAAAGATATGTAATTATTAAAAATTATTCCTATATTTTTATGTTCAAAACCTGGGGAATACACAGTGGGATGACATATCTCTCCCATGACCACAGTGATTGTCACAAGTCACTTTGGTAAAGTGTGTGTGTTTCAAACCAGCAGAGATCCTGGCTATGGCTTGGGGCCACCGCTTAACAATCTGCTCATTGTTCTCTTGGCCCTTACTGCGAAGCCTCCTTAAGGGAGTAAGCCATGCTGATGAGACACTACTGCCTTGGCCTGGTACTATCCTCAGCTCAAGGAATCCAAAGAACAAAGCCGTCAGTGTGGCTAGAACAATCTCTTTTGAAAGTTGATGGATTTTTGTAAGAGCAGTATCCAAACTAAAAAATCCCTGATGCATTACACCCAGAGTCAGAACTTCTGGCTGAACAGCTGAAAGCAGTTCAAAGTTATCATGGATGGATCAGAAGCTAGACCTGTGATGCCTTAGTTAGAAGAATGCAGAGGAAAAATAAGGCCAAAAATGAGCAACGGACTTATTAAAGATTAGATTCAAAGGAATCATGAAAAACTGCATCATATGAACATTTAATGCATTTTCTTAAACTGCTGTATAAAGTAACGTGCTTTGAGCTAATGAACGTTCACATCAATGTTTAGAATGAGGAATTCTGCAACAGAACTGGACTGATAAAGGTTACTCACACTACTCATTATGTCTTAGGGATAACTTCAACCATATCTAATATATTTAAGTCATAAACAATCATATGGAAAAGAGGAGGATTTTTAGTCCTTCTTCTGTGAGATGAGCTCTATCTAAGTTTCCCACAGCATGGCCATCTCTGGGCTCATTGACCTCAGGACCCATAAACACTAGGATACATCATTAATCACTTTAATTGCAAAGTTGTCAATTTGCAATAACAAAGCAACTCCAGAGGGGGGAAAAGGGAGCACTCAAGTGTGCAGAGGGATGTCTCCTTAAAAATTTTCCCCCATATTTAATTGTACGTTGAATCAGTTCACTCTTCTAAAAACTCAAACCTTGAACATTTAAATCGCTTTTGGCAACGCATCACTGATTCTTTTCTAAATGATTCGAAAATATGTAAAAGTTATATTCTCCCTAAATAAAAGTACAAATTAGTTATCTATCAGCATGTTATAACACTTTTTAGCTTATAAAAATTATACTCCAAGACACAAAGGCATTCATACACAGTCTCATTTTCTTTCTCTCTTTGCATTTTCTCTATTTTACCGTGGGTACTAAAGAAAGTTTTTGGTTTGTTTTTTTTTTTCCCCCCCCAGAAAGAAAGAAATACCCCAAAGCTGGACAGACTTTGAGGAGTGGAAGAAGAAGGTAAAAAGAGAAGCAAAGGAACTGCTGTAGCCCATCGGAGTAACTAGGACCTCCTCTGCTTGGACTTGGCTTGAAATTGGGTGTGGCTTTGATAAATCCAGAACAGGCAGTTACCATTTGATAAATACTTCCCTGGGTAAGGGAAAGGGCTTTTGTTGTAAAGATCCTTTTGGGGTGACTACAGGAATTGATGGGGCTTGAGAAGAAATTTTCAACAACCGGTGCTAAATCAAGCCACAGAGGGAAAAAGGGAGGGAATGAGGGAGTGAGCAAAGAAAGGACTTCTACTAAGCTTCCCTCACCTGCAGGATTACACTATTTTTAAGGAGGGGAAAAAAAAGAGGGAGGGAGGGAGCAATAGGCTAAAGTTAATATAGTAACGTATTTCCCATTATACAAGCAATGAGAAAATCAGCACCAGCATTACAGCTACCATTTACTGGGGTCTTACTAGGAGCTCAACACTGAATTAAAGGCCTTATACACAAAGCATTGTTTAAATTTCTGAAATAAAGTCTGGAAATGTTAATTAACTTGGACCACTAAGAAGTTTAATTTTCACATTATCCTCTCTCCATCTCATCCAGCAGGAGCCAGCAAATTAACAAATGTTTCTTCATCTCATGACATGCTATTTTATTTTCTATGGTTGGTGTTCCCCAATTCAATGCCATTAAGATCTTCAGAAATGCACACCGAATACTACTAATTTTAATGGAGGAGGCAGATAATAAGCCAATAAATAAGATAGTTTTATATAGTGATAAGTGCAAAATTTCCCATTATTCTACTTGATTTTAGATGAAAGAAATTTATTTTTTTTTTTACGTACATTTATTTCTACAAGAACATTTTTATCAGGGAAGAAAGTTTCCTCTGTCCATTGTGTCTCATGTCCACACTCAAAATAACCTCAAAATCATTTAAGGAAAAAAAGGTGCACTTTTCAAATTAGTATTTATAAAATAATTTCTATCAAAAAGAATGTTATAGAGATTATATAGCATTTTAGATGTATTCGAGGTTATATAAAGGGAATTTCAAAGTTCAGGATAATTCCTTCTTCTCGTAAGTAAAATTCTTTCCGAGTGAATATACTGTTTCAATCAAAAATTTCATACAAGGAGACCCATTGTTAAGAAATGGCAGACTTGGGAGTTCCCTGGTGCTCTAGTGGTTAGGACCTGGTACTTTCAACACTGTGGCCTGGGTTCAATCCCTGGTCTGGGAACTGAGACCCTCTATCAAGCTGCTGCATGCCACAGACAAAAAAAAAACACAACAAACAAACAAAAAACTGGCAGTCTCTACTGTAAAGGGTCAGAAAGCCAGTATTTTAGACTTCCCGGGTCACAAGATCTAGGCTCAGCTACTCTGCTCTGCCATGATAGCAAGAAAGATGATGGAGTCAAAATGTAGGTGAGCATGACTGTGTTCCAATAAACCTTTTGTTTTTTTTTTTTGTTTTGTTTTGTTTTTTTTTAATAAAAACCAGGTGGGGAATAGATTTTTGGCCTGTAGGTCAGAGTTTGCCAACCCCTAGTCTATTGCATGGTTTTGACTATAACAAACATTCCAGGACCACAGCTCTTTTGGAATCTAAACCTCATCATCACTCTGCATAATGGAAATTACAATTTGTTCAGACACTGACAGGCAAAAGAAATGAGAGTGGGGCTTCTCATTATTCCTCCTGTGGTTGCAGGACACTAGCTTTCAATCCCTCTTAACTCCTCTACCTCATCTTTCACACTCTGAGACCGAATGATCCATCAAAACTTCCAAACCACCCATTCAAACAAAATTCACACCAGAGGGCGCTGACACTGAAGCTTGGTAAAGGGACAGGTTTAATATTATTGGATTAAGGGTGACATTTTAAGCTCTATTTTTAACTGTGCTACTCGGCACCTCAGTTCCTTTGCTAATATATGGTAAAGGCTACTAAAAATCTCTCTCGCCTCTGCTCCTACATACTATAAATGAAACTATTAGTGATGTATTTTCTTTTTTTTTTTTTTTTTACTTCTAGAAGAACTAAAATGGATGCACCATGCTTTCTGTAAGAGAAGCTGAAAAGCATAACTTCCTTCTTTCCCATTCTTTTCTGCCAAAAGAAAAGACATGGATTATAACACTTTTGGGATTGATATAAACATGTGCTCTATTACAGAGATGCATTATTTCAAAGCCTACTATATATCTTCTTTAGGGCATGATGTTAATTTCCTCTTTCTTTCTCTTTCTTTCTTTCTTTCTTTCTTTCTTTTTTTCTTTCTTTCTTTCTTTCCTTTCCTTTCCTTCCTTCCTTCCTTCCTTCCTTCCTTCCTTCCTTCTTTCTTTCTTCCTTTCCTTCCTTCCTTCCTTCCTTCCTTCTTTCTTTCTTTCCTTCTTTCTATTTTTTGGTCTTTTCTAGGGCCGCACCTGTGGTGGCATATGGAGGTTTCCAGGCTAGGGGTCTAATCAGAGCTGTAGCCTATGCCACAGCCACAGCAATGCCAGATCTGTGACCTACATCGCAGCTCATGGCAACACCAGATCCTTAACCCACTGAGTGAGGCCAGGGATTGAACCTGTGTCCTCATGGATACTAGTCAGATTCATTTCCGCTGAGCCGCAATGTGAAGTCGGATAATTACTTCTGTTTAATATGTCTTCTCTTCCAGCTCCAACCAGGTAGAGTGAAAAAAAAAAATATGATCAATATAGCACTTTATTACTAATAAGAAACTAACAGGATTTGCAAAGCAGATAATCTGCCTTTGAAAAATTAGGTGTTCCATTTGTATATATCTACATTTTTGTGGCTCTTCCATGATGTTATCAAAAAGCCCTTGAACAATAAATGTGGTCAAAATTCATACTAAGAGGAGTTCCCGTCGTGGCGCAGTGGTTAACGAATCCGACTAGGAACCATGAGGTTGCGGGTTCGGTCCCTGCCCTTGCTCGGTGGGTTAACGATCTGGCGTTGCCGTGAGCTGTGGTGTAGGTTGCAGACGCGGCTCGGATCCCGCATTGCTGTGGCTCTGGCATAGGCCGGTGGCTACAGCTCCGATTGGACCCCTAGCCTGGGAACCTCCATATGCCGCGGGAGTGGCCCAAGAAATAGCAACAACAACAAAAGACAAAAAAAAAAAAAAAAAAAAATTCATACTAAGAGAGTAGGTATCAATAACAAACCATATGCACAACTGGATTTTCATAGACTTCCAGCAATACATGATAAGGGTCAGATGCTGAAGGGTAGAATAAAAAGCAGTATAATCAGACACAACTCACACCCTGATGTTTGCCTACTTATTTTTTTTTCTTCTTTTCAGGAAAATCTTAGCACCCGAAAGAGACAGAGAGATTCTACCTTTCATACTCAGACCTTCTCCTATCAAGCTCTTCATTTATAGAAGAATACTTAGAGAAATGGGAGAAACAGCTAAATGAAGACTGCAAATCTAGGCTACTAGCAAAATTAATTAGCTATTCTACAGTTGCTGTATGAGGTTAGTAATTAACCAGTTAGTATGAGGACAGTACTTCTTCCCTTGTAGAACTGTTCTGAGGATGAACTGTGGTCATATATGTAATACTTGTAGCACTTGTGGGCAGAGTAAGCAGTGACAGATATCACTTTCCTACCCTTTATGTAGAAGATACGACCCTGGAGTTCCGGAAATTATCTTTGCTTCGAATTATATACTGTTACAAACAAATCAAATTATCTACCAGGATAAGTTTCAAGAGAAAACAACAACAGTAACAACAAACTAGAAAAGTAATGAGAAAATATCACTTACTGAGTAAGTAGCAAATGCCAATAATTTCATTTGGCCCATTACATAAATTATCTCCTTTATTCTTCCTGAGAAAGTAGCATTGTTCTCCTTTTAATTGCGGGAAGCAGAAACTCAAATAGGCTAAATAATTTGATCACAACTCAGAATTTGAAAATGTCAGAGCCAAGATTTGAACCCAAGTTCTTCAGATGCTTTAAATCCAACTCTTAACACTTTGCATTCTAGGAACAATATCAAAGTGAAATCTGTAAAAATAACTTTGGTAAAGAACGTCAGAGAGATGGACCTAGAAATCATGCTAAGTGAATTCAGTCAGACAATGAGACACCAACATCAAATGCTATCACTGACACGTAGAATCTGAAAAAAGGACACAATGAACTTCTTTGCAGAACAGATACTGACTCACAGACTTTGAAAACCTTACAGCTTCCAAAGGAGAGAGGGTGGCGGCGTGGGGGGATGTGCTGGGGGTGTGGGATGGAAATACTATAAAACTGGATAGTGATGATCATTGTACAACTATAAATGTAATAAATTCATTGAGTAATAAAAAAAAGAACATCAGAGAGAAATGCTTTTAAACAATGAATAACTATTAGCTTTCTACCAACTAATAACTATTCATTTAAAGAATGCCACCTTTGGTTTAATTCATGTAAAAACAGAGGTTGCTCATGGTGATACTAAGAGATATATAGAGACAGATGATATGTGTGCATATCTACCCATCTGATTCTTGACCCATAGAAAGTACACACTTTACAGCTTGAACAATATATACATAAATAAGAGTTTTTAAGTTCTTCAGAAAATTCCCAGTTAAAGGTTTCTAAACATGCAAAAACAAAGAAACAGGCACTTCAGTCCATTCTTCCTTATTTCTCCAGACAAGAGGAATAGTTTCCCCTACAATAATAAGAATTCTCTAATAACTTCATTTTCCAGCAGGATGGGGCTGCAGGTTCCTTAATGAAAATCAACTATGTGCTAAATTGGGTGGTCTGTTCAAATTAACAACCACCTTCTGGAAGTAAGAGCCACGCAGATCCCAAGATCTCCTAACGGGTATGTGTCAAGAACCTCATGTTTATATGACTGGTAATCCTGAGAAAATAAAGGAACTGATGTCACAGTCCCCTTTACAATTATCGTTGGTGACATGATACCAATAGCCCAGAATGAGTAAGAACGCTGGTCTGATACATGTCCTGAGGTACAGGGTGTATACTGAGCAGGTACAACTACAGAAAGAACCACGATGGTGCCTTTTCAATTTGGTTTAGCTACACTTATTTTTATATATACCTCGTCACTGAAAACCACATTTTTATAGTGTTTGCTTTTTTTTGAATCAGCCTATATACTTTTATAAACAAACAAATACACCCTTAGGATAGGCTCAGAATCTATTTCTGTTAACCCTCCAGATCTGTTAATAATAGCTTTGGGATTCTCTATTACCATAGATTATTTTAACCAAGCAGCTTCTCATGCTTGACCAATATGTTGGTCACAGTGTACCTCACTTCCAGTTCAAGGATAATACTTGTGCTATATCTTTTCCTTAAATTTATTTCATCAATTTACTCATTCCACAACCATTTATTTGAGCCCCTCCCAGAGCAGGCTTTGCTGTAGGAGGTGGGCAACGGTTATGAATCACACAGGCAAAATCCTGACCTTACATTCGACTGAATTGGCTGAAGCTAGAATGGGAGTGAAAGCAGGAAAAGCAGTGAGAGATGAAGCCAGCGAACAAACTGGGAGCCAGGACACCCAACCTACTGTAAGGACCTTGACCTTCACTCCTCTAAGTGAGATAGATATGTATTCCCAAATACAGTACTTTATTCTGTAGGAAAGCTAAGTCCGAATCTCTTATTAAAGAAGAGTAAATCTAAATACAGTGTAGATTTATATTTATATTTATTTATATTTATATTTATATTCAGCCTATTAATATGTCTGCACTGTATGAGCCTAAAGAAGGGGAAGAGGGGCCAAAACTTGCCCCACATCTTAATTATACCAAGATAAACAGAATAGAAATGGAAAAGAGCAAAATATCTCTTATGCTTCCAACATCCAAGTACAAGATAAGGCTCTTCAAAGTTCACTTCTACACGCTCTGTGTCCGATGCTAACGATGGAGGCATAATTTTGCCACTAACTTTTCCCAGATACATCTTTTTCTATTCTTGTCTAGGCTAAACACATGAAATGGCAAACCTTTTCAGAAAAGTGGGTATTTTTAGGTATTTCAATAAAGTTCAAGGAGACAAGCATTCCAACGTTTAGCACAGCCTTATTAGGAAAACAAAGTCAGTCTGCCTCTTGTGGAAAGCAGCACAGAAATGAAAACTTTTCATTCTGTAGAGTCTAAACTTAGGTTTTCCCATTTATTTAACACATAAAAATAATTTTGGGTGAGTTTAGGCTTTTAAAAAAAATCTGGAAGTACTCAGAGTCTAGGAATTTAAAAATTAATGATCAAATGTGGCCATTTTGGCCATAGATAAGCCAGATCTATCTTTATTGAGTAACTTTAAGATGAGCTCTAAATTTCACATTGATCAGTTTAGAATTAGAATCCTATTCATCATTCTCATCACTGAATCTTAATAAATTAGTTCAAAGTATTCTATAGGACATTATCTAAATCTGAAAAAGAAAAATTTAAAGACACGAAGTGTTCAAATAAATCTTCAATTTTGAAAGTTCTTATTTATGATTAACTTCACATTTATACTATTACATAGAAAGGACTGAAACATTCAATTACTTATTTCTTAACTTTTGTTTATAAAAATTGAAATTTATTTATAAAATAAGACGGTATGACTTATATTTCTGATTGATAATGGAGTCTGCTGCAGAATTTCAGCTCTATTTTCCGAGGCTTTCAAATGTTAACAAACTATTACGCTTTTAAACAAAGTGATACATGAAACATCGTAAATTATATTCTCTAATACCTCTGCCATTACAGGAAGAAAATCTGAAACTGTAGCAAATTAGACACACATTCTGCCTATTTTACCAAAAGGTAAGCTTACTGTCCTTAAAGAAGTAATTCTTTCCACCGCAGTGTGAACCTAATATATGAGGAAATGATCCTAGAATGGCGCTTCTTAACAATATACAACTTGAAACATACATGACTCACGATGCAAGTTCAATGACACACAAACTGGTCTACACCTTTCAACGGGACAAATCTACTGATCGAAATCTTGAAAATTTTGGCAATGTCAATTTCTACTAAAATTTCTAAATGTTTATTCTCAATTTCAGTACTTATCTCATTGCAGACCCAGAACAAACAGTTCAAACTGGCACCAGGGGCTGCAAATTAAGTAGCACTGATGGAGATCGCTGTTTTCAAACTTATCATCACAACACACAGTCAGAAATATGTTTCATATCATCACCTACATGGTATAAATACAAACCAATAATAACACATATTTTCATGTGCAATCCATTATGAAATATTCTGTTCTAGTCCATTTTATCTACATAACAAAAAAGGGAATTAGGGGAGATGCTGTCCCTGACTCAATACATTGACTGCATAATAAATCTCAGTTTGATAAACCCTAATCTTGACTCAAAAGAAAGGAGCTCAGACGGGTTTTGGTCAGTAAACATGATGGCTGCCTAAGAGGAGTCACACAAAAATGCTCACCGAACTGAAAGAGCCCATTCACAAAACAATATGAAGCTGGTTTTAACTTGTGGAAAGTATTAAGTATCCATAATATCCTCAAAGGTACAAAATAAATAGACCTAGCAACAGCAATAATTAATGCAATGTTCTGGCTAGGGCATGTTGGTAAAGCTCCATCTCCCCAGATTTGCTTTTGATGGAACTGGAGGCACAGAGAAGAACAGTAGGGCTGACCACAGGTTACTCCATGTACTGTTCTAACAACAGCATCTTCTAGCAAGTACTTCACAAACTGAACTAGACGACAAACATTTTCTTAATTGAAAGATGTGTAAAAATTTAGAAAATTAATGTTCAACTCAAGACAAGTAATTTGAAATGTATTTGTACTTTTAAAGTTATTAAATAAGGAGAGAAAAACACATCCTCTCATCTGATGTTTCCCTTATAGTGGTGCAAAGCATCCCCAAAAAAACCTACAGAGTACAGAAACAGGAGATTCTGGCTGTAGTTACGTTCTTTTTTCAAGATTCATAGAAGGACCTGAGACCTCATGAAAGACTGGAACCAATATATAAACAAACACACAATGTGCTCTATGCTGTGATCCTTAAAAGCAAAACAAAACAAAACAAAACAAAAAACTATCTACAATGAATGCAAATACACTTACGTAATTTTCATACCAAAGCGCCTGATTCCTTTCAAGATAACAATAATCTGGAGTTCCCATTGTGGCTCAGCGGTAATGAACCTGACTAGTATCCATGAGGATGCAGGTTCGATCCCTGGCCTTACTCAGCGGGGTTAAGGATCTGGCATTTGCTGTGAGTTGTTGTGTAGGTCACAGAAAGCGGCTCGGATATGGCATTGGCTACGGCTGTGGTGTAGGCCAGCGGCTGTAGCTCTGATTCGACCCCTAGCCTGGGAACTTCCACATGTCATGGGTATAGCCCTAAAAAAACAAAACAAACAAAAAGATAACAATAATTCTTTTCTTCCTTAACTATTCTGATATTTAACTCTTTTGACTGCTTTTCTAAAATGTTCTTGCTGAATACTGACCATGAGCTTTTAAAGAAAAGGACTTTCTCTTAATTAGCTGTCTAACTGGAAAGGGCTGTTGAGCGGTCATGTTCACACAGGAGATATAATACTGTCTGGGGATTCCTTCACATGAGAAGACTGCACCAATTGGCCACAAGGGCTCCTTTAATCATCAAGAACACAAACGCCTCTCTAACATAGCTTGTATCATACCATGTTCTTTGTCTTTCTAAAAAATCTGTCTATGTCAGCTAATTCTTTATTTCATATATGTGTGTGTGTGTCTATACATATATTTTGTTTGCTTTTTAGGGCCGCACCTGCAGCATATGGAGGTTCCCAGGATCAAATTGGAGCTGTAGCTTCCGGCCTACACCACAGCCACAGCCACGCCAGATCCAAGCCGTGTCTGTGACCTACGCCAAAGCTCATCACAGTGCTGGATTCTTAATCCACTGAATGAGGCTGGGATTGAACCTGAATCCTCACAGATACTAGTCAGATTTGTTTCCACTGAGCCACAACAGGAACTCCTACGTATGTATTATTTATGACCAGATGTAAGAGACTCAGGACAGACCGGCACATAAACCCGACACTAACAATTGGCCTCAGAAACAAGCCAGAGGTAAATTTAAAATACCTAAGTCTTAGCCTGGTTGCTTCGATAAGCAAGGGAGTCCCCAGAATGTCCAGTATCTCACGACTTGAGAAGCAGGTGTCCCACATTCTAATCCTAGTAGAAGCAGATAGAATGGGGAGTTCTCAGACAAAGAAAACCTGGCATAACTTTTCCTATGCCTTGTCCTGACATAGGACAAAACATTTTTAATCTAAGTCATTCTGTGACTAAGCCTGGCCACGACACGTGCCCTTGAAGGGTCTCAGTAATTAATGATTTTAAGGGAATTGAGGGAATGTAGGAGCAAAGGAAAAGTAGTCAAGAAACAAGAGTTCAGTGATAAGACAGAGTCCAAATTCCTCTTAGAGGCATAATGTAACAATCTGATACATAATTGAGTTCTGCAGGAACTAAGGCCCCCAGCCGGGTGGAGAAAGGTAACTACCTGCTAAGACTCCAGGCCCGTCAGGACCCAAGGAAGGGTGACCTTTTCTGACCTTTGTGACTTCAATCAGCTAAAGCTTGAACTCTGTCAACTGCTGCCCCAATTTTATGTCGGATTCTCCTCTGTTCAAATCCCTTCATGAGTATGCATACACCACCCAAACCTCTCATGAATATGCGTGTACTCATAGCTTAAAAGGTCCCCAGTTCGGCGGTTTGGGGAGACAGTGCTTTGGGAAAGATCCTCCGTATTCTCCTCATTTGCTGTGCAAGTAATAAATCCTTCCTTCTCCTGATCTTTGGCTGGGTTGTTATCTTTTGGCTCGCCACCCACCAAGAGGCGAACCTGCTTTTCAAGCAATACTAGTTCCTCCATTTACTAGTTGTTCAACCTAGAACAAATTAACCTGAGTGCCCTGTCTTTGTTTCTTCACATGTAAGATAAGGATAGTAATACTACTTATCCATCTTATTGGGCTATTGCGAAAACTAAAGGAGAAATTTTGTTAGGTACTTAGACTAGGGCTTGCCACATAAAAACACACTATTATAGTGTCAGCTATGATATTTACCATTCTCTGTGACGCAAAAACAGAACATAAATGGCAGTTAGAGTCTTCCCGCTCTAGGCTTTTGTAAGAGAGAAGAGTCTAACATTAAATACAACCCAGTTTCGTGAAAGCCGCTTTACAGATTCCAGTTCAGAAATGTCAGATCTTGGCTACAGTAATCACGCGGCTGCAGAGAAGGGAGCACTGGCTGCACTGGGAAATGGGAGACATGACCCAGTTACAAACCATCCATAACATACAGAATGACCCCAAAATCCCCAGAGCGAAACTAAGGTCCGAGGGGTTTTCCAAACAGTTCTTTCCACTAACAACAATGCAGGGCTTGGTGATGGCTACATTTGCTTCTGGAAAGTGAGCTGGAGGAGAAAGGTGAAGCCAATGACCCTCCCATTCTGAATTCCCCTCAGGCATGTCCCTGAATCTAAGGTCCAAGGCCAGTACCTAGGCTCACCCTGCAGGCAACTATGTGCACCTGCCCGGATAGGTCATGTATGGGGGACAGTGTGTGCCTTGGATGCCTATGAAGCCATCACAGTGATCAGCCATGGAGTCTGCATAGATAAGAAACTATCACAGACTGGCTAGAGAATAAGCCTGAAGAAACCCAGCATATTAAACTTCCTTCCACAGTGCTTCCAAGTACTGAAGTTCTATGAACAGAAAAAAGTTCTGATGACACAGCTACCAAAGCCAAGAATATGTACGTATGACAAAGCCAACATGTTCCCTTCTCTTTCATTTGCATCAATGGTTACAACCCAAAGGCCCAGTCACACACAGCAATAAAACAGAAAAATTACAGATCAGAATTGGCAGCTATGTTCATGGGCCACACCCAAGGCTCTGGATGAGCTGCATACCTCAATCAATGTTGCGATCCACATTTAAGGAAATGAAACTTGCATTATAATTTTTGTTCCCGTTTTGACATGCACAACATCTAAGAGTTTGGCTGCTTTCACTCATGACCCTACTTTCAGCTGTCCGTCACACAGAATTGCAGTTTAGCACACTGAGCTCCTGTTTTCTGGGGGCAACCTACCACAAAGCCAGCTCCGGTACACGCTTACGCTTTGGTGCACCTAGGAAAACAAGATACAGCACAACTCACTGTACTTCTGGTTGAATTACATGTCTTACGTTAGTTCTAAAGAGAGAGACTAGTAGTTAAATGTGCTGAAACACTCATACATATAAGAAACTAGTTTATAAGAGACTAGTTATGGTGTTCCCATTGTGGCTCAGTGAGTTAAGGACCAGACGTCTCTTTGAGGATGTGGGTTTGATCCCTGGCCTCACTCAGTGGGTTGAGGATCTGATGTTGCAGCAAGCTGCAGCGTACATCACAGATGCAGCTCAGATCCAGTGTTGGCTGTGCCATAAGCTGCAGCTGCAGCTCTAATTTGGCACCCTAGCCCAGGAACTTCTGTATGCCATAGGTGTGGCCATGTAAAAAAGAAAATAAAAAAAGAAAAAAGAATAAACCAGTTATTTAGAATGAGTATTTGTCAAGGTAGAGGGGACTTATAAAAATAGCACTAGACAGAAGGTCCAGCTGAAATAACTACAACTTTTCATTTCAGAATCACCAAAAATATTGGCTGCATTCTAGATATTTGTATAGCCTACATCAGACGAAGTTGGATATTCAGAAAACTAGGCCAATTTCTAAAAATTGACAAAATTCTCAGTAAAAGCTTAATACACTCAAGAATCACAAAGATCTTAAGTTATCTAGACTGACTTTTCATAATAGCAACATCAAAATCATAATAAAATATTTTTTCAGGCTGCCTGATAACTTGGTTAATGTCAAGTTATCACTACTAGTACCATAAAAATTCATCATTCTATAATATATATTTTCTTTAGTTCACCAAATATACTGAGCATGAATATCTATTAATAGACTCAGTATCATTATTATAGATAAAATGCTTCAGACAAACAAAAACTCATCACAACTACTTGAAGAAGAAACCCAACACAGGGTATTATTAAAAACACTCATCAAGATCAATATCCACTTACATAAATTAATTCTCATTAAATTTTATACATTAAAAAAGGTCCCAACCATTCATTTAATAGAAAAATATAAAATAGTGAACTGATTTATTTATGAGCCCACCTAGAATAAAAGTAAAGCAGCAAATCAAACCTCAAAGTTCAAACCGTTATTCTCAAGCTAGATTAGTAATATAATCCTTCGTTATACTTAAATGTGTTTCAAAGTCCAATATATAAAATAAATAAAAGCACAGCTTCGCTGGTTGAAGTATAAGTATACGCAGAAAATTCGGAATGCATTCCACTGGCCTTCTGGTACCACTGCAGCCTAGGACAGAGTTTGATACCAAGAATCCCTTACACAGAGACAGGAAAACTGAAGTTCAGAAAGAATAGGCTGACTACTCTTTCACTGCCCTCTATATATTGCACTTGAAAACTTTGCCTTTTCTATGCCTCAGTCTTCTCATTTGAGAGAATTTCCCACTCCTCCACTTCACCATGACAAGAAGAGATCATAGTATCAAGAAAATCAAAAGCATGAATTTTATTTGGAGCCACGCAAGACTTATAACTCAATGACATCCTCACCACAGTAAGACAGTCCAAGTTAACTAACGTCTCTAAATTTGTTTTTACTTATTTATTTATTTATTTATTTATTTATTTATTGCTTTTTAGGGCTGCACCCATGGCATATGGAGGTTCCCAGCTGAGGAGCTGAATCAGAGCTGCAGCTGCCGGGCTTACACCACAGCCACAGCAATTCCAGATCTGAGCTGCATCTGCGACTTACACCATAGCTCACGGCAACGCTGGATCCTTAACCCACTGAGGTGGCCAGGGATAGAATTGACAACCTCGCGGTTACCAGTCTGATTCGTTTCCTCTGCACCACAACGGGAACTCCCTAAATTTGTTTTAAAATTTGTCCTCCTCTGTAAAAAAGGTTACCACCTACCTCACCGGGTTACTCTGAGGATTAAATGATGTAATATATGGAAATTATCTAGCACTATATCTATAACTTGTCGTCCACAAATAAAATAGCCTAAAATTTGTATGGCATTTCCATGTATTTAAAAAATAAATCTACTTAACATTATAATCATCATATGGTAACTTTCATGGGCAAGTTCAATAAGCCGTCTATCTCATTACTCTGGCACTTAAGCAGTGGCTGAAATAAAAGATTCGAATGAAAACATTTATATATGAAAGCTAAAGTTAAAAGCAGGAAGATTCTTTACACTAATATCCAATTCCACTAGGCTGCAATTCTATAATATCTCCTAAAGAGAAATAACATTTGACAAATTTACCTACACTGGAGACTAAATATATGTCATATGGCAGAAGAATTTTATTAAATATTATGACAGTAAGTTTTTTAATGATAAAACCTGCTCACAAACTTGATAATGCTACTCCTTTCCTTAAAACTGTTTGTGTTCTCCAAGAGTCATTCTGCTATACACCCAAAACTAAGATTGTCAATCAACTATACTTCAATTTAAAAGAACTGTGTTCTTATGCCATATGCACTTGTTAAAATGATAATTAAATAATTATGTCACTATATGTTGACTATCTCCTTTATTAGCTACTGGAGCAGGTCCACCATGACAGGAACCATAACTATCGTATTCACCTCTATACTCCTGAAATACATGTGGAAAGAATGCATTGCCTGTGTGTGTGTGTGTGTGTGTGTGTGTGTGTGTGTGTAGAGTCAGGCTAGAAGAGGATACACCAAAATGTTTGTCTTCTTTGGATGGCACATGGGTCTCCTACTTTCTGAAGCTTCCAAATGTTCTTCAAAACAGGTTTGTTTTACAAATAGGAAGAAGCCACTAAGTATTTTCTTAAAAAAGTACTGGAAATAAAAGATGACAGGGAACAAGTAACACAACAGCATTCATGTGAAAGCCACTTAAACTCAAGAGATTTTGTAATTCTAAAAGGGATTTGAGCGTGTACTCACATCATGGGACACAGATAAGCAATTAACAAGCTTTAAGTAAGAAAATGATGAAAACCGTATAAAGACAACAGAAAGATGAGAGAGATGTCCAATAACAAAAGAGAAGGTGAATGTCTCATTCCTGGCAAAGACAAAGTGACTGCAAATACATTATCTGTGGCGATATAATGTGGAACAATTTAAATAAATATATGAAGGATGTGAAAGAAGAGTTTTTGCGGGTTTTTTTTTTTTAAAGAGCTTTCAGAAAATATCCTTCCATTTCCCAAAAGCTTACTCCATCCATCCTTCCTCCAATGCCACATCTGTATATCCTGTGTAAGCCAAAATATACAGAGAAGAGGCTACAACGTGGCAAGGAGAGCTGGCTTCTAGGGTCACCGGCCTCACATACCAAAGCCAGTCCACAGAGTGAGGCGGGCTGTGGCCCACACACTCCTTTACGGCCCACAATACTCGGAAGTGGTCTCTGTGGGACACTGTTGACCCTTTTGCTGAATTCTGATACACTGAATTCTCCCCAAACATTGGCAGAGTACTGAGTTACCCAAAGAATGAATATAGGCTTTTTAAAACTTACTGTTAAATAATCCTCCCAAAATGATGATATTGATAAGGCTGCAGGAGAAATGGAGCTGTAAGATAAAATTCTCACCCACCAAAAGAGAAAGTCAGTGAATAATAACTAAAATGGATAATTCAAGAGTTAGGAGATGATTATACCAGGAGAAATAACTGGTTGCCTCTGATGGAAGAGAATGGGTAAGTGGAGGTACGAAGAAAGGACTGATGGGGAGCTTTTTCGCATGTAAGTTTTTAAAGTTCTTACACTATTTGCCCAAAATCTTTGGACTAAAAAAAAAAAAAAAACGTTTAAGAAGTACATTTGGTGATTCAAAACGTAAGATGGAAACATCAGGGATATATATGATGAGAGAATTTACGCCTCATAATTTCAAGTATCACATAAAAAACAAAAGAAAACAAGGGAGACTCTTACCTACCAATGTCCACACCTTCCTACATTTCCAGCCACTCCTCTCCTGCTCCAGAAGCACTAATGGAATCAGAGGACCTAAAGCTACCCAAGCTTGTCCTGCCCCTTCCAGGTTCTGTGACCACATGGCAGATGTGCCTGATGTTTCCTGCTGTGCCTTTTCCCCACTGCCACCATATGAAACTAGATCAGTGATTTCTTCACCATGATCAAACACCACTATTTTATGAAGCAAAATCTTAGGGGAAAGATCTTTTTCTTCTCTATGTTCTCTCTTACATATTTTTGCTGATGGAAAATTCCTTCTTCTGACTTACATAATACTCGTATACATTAAAATGAGATTTTACCTAGAGTAAACGTTGCTATCTTTGAGATTTTTTAAAATTTATTAGTCAGCAAATGCTCTACGAGAGTCACAGAACGCATCATCAGAAGTTAATTTTAATACTGTCTCTTCAGTGGGAACTGCCTCTTTGCTATTTAAGAAATAATCAGTTCATAGAAAGGCAAAAAAAGTCAATCGGTCCTTGTGCCGAGAATGAATATCATTTCCTAAAAGTGAAAGAAAGGAAGCTTCTTCCACTGCTCCATTTCCTCTTAGAGAACAATTGATATTCAGCCGCACAGGAAGACTTTTTCTTCTGAGCTGACTTGTCGTTTTCAGTTTTTCCTTATGGGTCCTATACTGGACATAGAGGCTAGTTAGGTAAACCATTATGTTGACCGGATTTAGTTAATTCCTCATGTGCATGTATAGTTTAGCATCTCTTGTGTATGAAGACTCGGTTATGGATTTGGAGGGGTTATCACAGAGCTGAAGAGAAATGGATCCTTCCATCAAGAATCTTAGCATTTACTGAGCGAGATGAAATAAACAAGTCGGAAGGGCCAGTGGTTGAATACCTGGGCTTTGGAGTGAGAGAGACTTCGTTCTAAAACCAAAATCTCTGGGGATGGGAGTTCCCTTTGTGGCGCAGCGGGTTAAGAACCCGACTAGCATCCATGAGGATGCAGGTTGAATCCCTGGCCTTGCTCAGTGGGTTAAGGATCAGGTGTTGCTGTCAGCTGTGGTGTAGGTTGCAGAAGAGGCTCAGATCCTGAGTTGCTGTGGCTGCGGTACAAGCCGGCAGCTACAGCTCCTATTCGACCCCTGGCCTGGGAACTTCCATATGCTGCAGGTGCAGCTCTGAAAAGAAAAAAACAAAATTAAATAAAAATAAACAAATAGGCAAAGATATTGCATAGTAAAGTTCACTTGATTAAAGTAAGGTTTTGGCTTATGCCTAATGATTTTAAAGCTGGTTTAATCACTTCTCAGGAGCCACCTGTTGGATAAGAAGAATTTGCTTCTCTAGCTAAGTTGACCTATGAACATGAATGTTTGTTTTACTGCTATTGTGAAATCACTTTGGTGATTCTTTTTTATGTATCTTACAGTTAACTATTTTCAGAATCTGAGGCGCTCAGTCTCCTATATGTCATATATTCCATTTAGTGACAACTGTTTCTTGAAAGTGTAATATATACTCTAGTATAATTTAAAAATATCTACAAGTTGTCACATTGAGTGGCTGAGAGATTTGTTTAAAGAAACGTGGGCAACATTCTTGTGGTTGGAGAAAATGAAAGTATGGTTTAAAAGATTTGTTTTAAAGCTTGCATTATGAAACAGATTATATCTGAGATTTAGGGTCTGTTTTTAAACATAAAAATGAGAACAGACTAAATTCTAACTCTGTAAATATCTTCTGAATAGGACCCCTGGCCTGGGAACTTCCATATGCTGCAGGTGCAGCCTTGGGGAGGAAAAAAAAAAAAAAAGTCTGGGGATAGAACCCAACACTCTGCTTTAAGCTTTTTAAGTTCAATTAAGTTTGAAGGCCTTAATTTTGGAGAATCTAAGGGATACCCCTTGATTCACGCTCACAAATTCACAAGGATCCAGCTTTAGTACAAGCAGTTTACAAGGCTCTGTGCAAACAGTATATCCAGTGGTCTTCACTCAGATTACCAAGTTTTCTACCCTTAGCATTTGGCTGAAGAGTTGGCATGAAACAGGCACCCAATAAATTTACTAAATAAATGCTAATTAGTAAATGAAACCACTTCGCTGGGGAAAAACAAATCTGTGGATTTAACAGAGCCACAGACAGACGAACCAGAAAACTCTGAAATGAGAATGATCTTTTCCAGCAGAAGCCTTAAACTGATTCTGCAGCCTCACAGCAACAATTTCACAGGACTTTTGGCTTCACATTGTGATACAGTGTAGGGCAATCCTCTTGCCTGGTTTTTCAACATTTTCTAAAGTCTTCTTGAGTGTTTGCTCTTCCATTTGAATTTTAAATAGGCGTGTTCTATTCTTTTCGTTTATTTCTTTTTGGCATATCTCATTCTCTTGGTTCTTTCTGTATCTATTTAATTTTATACTGATAAGGACCTTGACCTCAAAGTTCGAATTTTCGAGAAAGGTTACACATGATTTTCAGACTTCTTTCTAGTAGCACTTGTGCAAGTAAAATGCCAAAATACGATGATGTGGGTAATTTTTAGTAAGAGAAATAATAAACACATCATTAATTACAAATATCAGACCTCTTTCCTTTTGCCCCTCAAGTAGAAAGAACTGTTGTCAGAATCTCAAAAAGAGAGTTTCAGAATTCCAGACTTTGAGAGTTCCAAAATTAGACGGGTATGGAACTGCAAGTCATCAAAGCGTCAGTCAATCTCTGGTGTCTCTGATAGATATTTTGAAGTGGGCCGACTAAGCTAAAATGCCACTAAAGATAACACACCAAAGTTATTCTGAGACGTGATAAGCTCCAGCCAACACCACACTGTTTCCTTCATCCTTCAGTGTGTGACAACAGATAGAGCTTAAAATAATTTTACAAGGACAATAGCACATGTCAAACGTTTGCTAACAAGTCCTTTAAATTCCTCATCTTCTGTGATGCTTTTAGTCTTTACATGTGAGAAAGTAATGAAAAGGTCTCTACTAAATAGATAATGCACAAATCTTTCTGAAATGTCTTGAGTTTTGAATCCAAAAAGTGAGAATAAAATGTATGTTATATAGAAAAGTAATTCATATGCAATTGCATATTAGGACAAAAACTACAGAGATGTCTTGGAGTTCCTGGCGTGGCTCAGTGGTTAATGAATCTGACTAAGAACCATGAGGTTGCGGGTTGGATCCCTGGCCTTGCTCAGTGGGTTAAGGATCTGGCGTTGCCGTGAGCTGTGGTGTAGGTCGCAGACGCGGCTCGGATCCTGCGTGGCTGTGGCTATGGTGTAGGCCAGCGGCTACAGCTCCGATTCAACCCCTAGCCTGGGAACCTCCATATGCCGAGGAAGAGGCCCAAGAAATGGCAAAAAGACAAAAAGACAAAAAAAAAAAAAAAAAAAACCTACAGAGATGTCTTAAATCAAACCTTATAAATAAGCAAACTGGCATTCCCGTCATGGCACAGCAGAAACGATCCGACTAGGAACTATGAGCTTGCGAGTTTGACCCCTGGCCTCGCTCAGTGGGTGAAGGATCGTTGCCGTGAGCTGTGGGGTAGGTCACAGACATGGCTCGGATCCTGAGTTGCTGTGGCTGTGGTGTAGGCTGGCAGCTACAGCTCTGATTCGACCCCTAGCCTGGGGACCTCCATATGCTGTGGGTGCAGTCCTAAAAAGCCAAAACAAAAACAAAAAAACCCAAAAAAACAAAATCAAAATAAGCAAACTAAGAAATGTCTTCAGAAGACAATTCTATTGAATCATTATATAATTATGTAATATTGCATTATTATGTAATTGATATGTGTATATTTGTGTGTATGCCACATATGGTACCACTGACTTCAGCAAGGAAACATGTAAGTAGAAGGTTTCCATTCTGCAAACCATTCTATAGACACCTGGTACTGGTATCATTATCATTTTTCTGAAGATTTATGTTCCTGAAGATTTACTGAAGAATTTTTGAATCATGGTATTCCAGACTCCAGGCCTTCTGATCATGCTGCAATTCACCAATCTCCATTTTTCCTAACCTTTGTAAAGATCTTAGCCCAGGGATACTTAATATATGGTTAAGAATGAATGAGTAAAGCAGCTGGCAAATCCTCACTTCTTCAACAATAAAGAAGCCACCTCTGACAACCAAAGCAAGTGAACATGGCTGAGGAAAGTGACTGCTCAGTGCACTGGGCCGTCAGAGAGGTGCTCTAATAGGTTTACAGCTTTTATACAATGCTGACTTCAGAGAAGGGGAAAGACCCAGAAAATAGAACAGTGAGTCAAAGTACAATCTAAATTCGGTAGCACAATAGCACTTTGGCCATAGGGCATCTGTACAGCGTGTGGGTGTGAGTGCTGGGGGAGGGGGGCGGTGTAGAAAGGGAGGATAGAGATAAGCTATCGGAGGAAGCTAAGCTGACATTTAGACTTCAACAGACCCTAAGAGCACCAAAATGTCACGCTAAAGATGTACCTGTTATACCAAGGGTAGGGTGCAAAGCACGGCACTGCCACTTACTGAAGTGGTGACCTTGGGCAAGCTACCTTCTGCGCTTCATTTGGCTCATTTATAAACTATTGATAAGACCATCATTTCTGGAGTTCCTGTCGTGGTGCAGCGGGAACAAATCTGACTAGGAACCATGAAGTTGCGGGTTCGATCCCTGGCCTTGCTCAGTGGGTTAAGGATCCGGCATTGCCGTGAGCTGTGGTGTAGGTTGCAGATGCGGCTCAGATCCCGCGTTGCTGTGGCTCTGGCGTAAGCTGGTGACTACAGCTCCAATTAGACCCCTAGCCTGGGAACCTCCATATGCAGTGGGTCTGGCCCTAAAAGGACAAAAGACCAAAAAAAAAAAAAAAAAAAAAGTATCATTTCCTTCATAGGAAATAGACTATATTATATGAGTTAATATATAGAAATCAGAGCAATGACTTAGCTATTGTTAATTATATGAAGGTGTTCCAGTATTTGGCTCTTGTCCTGATTTTCACCATCTCCCTAGGCACCCATTAGGGAGACATGAAGTGTACCTCAGACAATGAATGTTATTTAAAAAGTTCACTCAAAAACTGAAAAATAAAAAACTCTCAGACTACTATGAAAGGTTCATGTGTCCAACACCCAGAATTCAATCCAAACTAGAAAATTAAAAAACAAAACCCAAAACGCCTCTCAAGATTTTTGTAACATGGTCATATATGTCAAAAGCAGAAGAGAGCCTGAGGAAGACTTTGCAAGCACTGAAATAAAGGTCAGCCTGAATTCTCATGCTCGTCAAGGATGCTCTCTGACATGCCACGACTCTGCAAGTGAGACAGAAGGGCAGGGGGACAGAAAGTGTCTGCTTTTTACTCTGCTAACCATTTCTTTAAAAATCAAAGATAGTGTTTTCAATCTCGGCATGATGTGATGACATTTCAAAGACAATGTTATAGCGAAGAATCAGATTTTTTAAGAAGGAAAAAGCTATTTTGGAAATCTTTGCTTCTGTCTCTGAAGCACAAACTACTTCTAGATAGAGGTAGGCACTTAATGTCCAAAGGGATCATCCTTTAGGGGCAGAGGCAAATTAAAAGCCACAACAGCAATGCTGACATTCATGGCATCTCAGAAAAGCTGGACTCAAGTTGCATTCAGCTGACCCAGGGCCCCCGTTATCCTCCGTGTGTGCTACAGGAGGGACAAAAGAGAAGCAACGCTGATTGAGTGCATACAACACTTTATCCAAATAAACCCTGACACCTGTAAGGTCTGTTCTCTTCTAAACATGAAGAACGAGCATATCCTCTGACCTACCAATTCCATTTCCCTATCAGCTTCTCCCACATACAATACTCCCACATGAAGGAAATGCAGCACATTTAAAGTGAGCCATTAAAGCACTGTTAAGAGCAAACTAAATGTCCATCATTAGGAAATGGGTGCAATGTATTCTGGTACACCCATATCATGGAACATTGTGTGCCTAGTTTTTAAATAAATGAGTTTTAATTACTGACACAGAAAGCAAGCGATAAAATAGTACGCATAGTATCTACTATCTGTAGGAAATGTACATGCATGAAATATCTCTGTAAAAATACAACTGAAAATGCTTCAGTATAGGGACGTATCAAAATACATTAAACTGTCTCCAACTGGTTGCTCTAAGGAAGAAACTTTGGTGACTGAGAGACAGGAAGCAGGGAAACAAATTTTCAAAGAAAAAGCTTTGTACCTTTAGGATTCTGAACAACATGAATATACTGCTATTTAAAAATTAATTAGTTAACAAAATTGTGTGTTTTTTGAAAGAAGAAGAAAAACCAAAATTTTCCTAAGGTCCCCAAGGCTTGGAAAAGGCAGACCCAGAGACCTAAATTTTGGACCAACACCCAAATTCATTTTTTATTACACCATGCTGCCATTTTAACTGCATCTTGGGCACCTTATGGCAAATGGTGCCTATAAAAAAAAGATTCTCAACTCCCAGAAATGCTACCAGGAAGTGTACTCCATCTACTTTCTAATACAGAAATCAAGTAAATGTTACCAGGATAAACTTCAGCTCCGACTCACTGACACTGAAGGCATATTCTTTCCATTGTATCATGACGTCTTCAGCTAAAGGGAGTAACTCATTTACCCAAGAGATTCACAGAGTAATAATTTGCTATAGCTGAGAAATTTTCTCAGGTTTTAACTAAATTTTCCTAGCTCCAGATTATCATATGTGTAATTTCAAAATATTTTTGCTAGAGGTAGTCACGCTTTCAAGAGTAATGCCTTGAATATTCTGGACTATTCAGATGCCAAAGCTCTTTAAGTAACTTCAGTCATTCATTCTTACGGTTTAATCAATGAAGCATAAAAGATTTCTAGATCTTTCTGAAAAAGCTTACAATAGAAGAAAAGAGTGTGAATCCTCGTTTCCAGTGTGGTTTCCGATTTTGACTCCTGATTTCTAGTACAGTCTCCAAAATAGAGAATTTTTTAATGCATTCTCTTTCTCTAAAAGAAAAATTCAAAACTAAATAAATATAAATATGTTAAAATATAAGTGCCAACTGTCAGAGCACCTGTCCATCAAGGGGCCTTGTTTGGGAACACATTCAAACAGGCAATTTAACAAGAGAATGAGAATGCATATATAAAAAGTAGAAGTCAAGGAGTGAAAAAGCAAAAGAAAGGAAGAAAGAAATGAAGGAGTACAGAAGTCATTTGCAACTAACTGTATATAGTTAGTTGTACAGAATCTCCTGACTGTACCTAAGAATATGAAGCATCAGGCATTATATTGGCCCAAACACAGTACTAGCATGCAAATCAAGGAACAACATTAACTCTGCATACAGTGTCCTAAACCTTAAGACAGAGCAAATATGCATAAAATGGATGTTTCCTGCAAAAAAAAAAAAAAAAAAAAAAAAATTCATGGAAACCAAGGATGTACGAAACTAGGAAGAGTAGCCAAATAAAGTAAAACATGAATCAGAGGACAAAGTGACCATCGTTATGGATTTAGTACCGTCAATGGCTTTTTCAGCTCCCAGAAATACTGCCTAGGCAATAGGACATCTGAGATTAGGTGAAATATTTGTTAGTCAGGTACTCATGTATATAAGGAAGAAACTGAGACAGAATAGGAAGTCTGGCCAGGCCCAGGACCTCAAATCACCACTGGCAGGGGGACTGCACAGCACAGTGGTGAGCTGAGAAAGACTGGGTGAACTCTAGTAGGCTTAGGGGGAAGTGGGTGTGCCCTGAAGAAGATTAGATGAATTCCTAACATGCTTCTAAAGCCAATAATGTGACTCACAGGGAGTAAACAGTCACTTCATATCTGATGTCTTTTGGTTCACCCCTTTATTTCCATTCTTATCTTCTCCTGGAAGAATGTCACAAACACAGCTCAAGTCCTTATCTCCTCCAATGTTGAGAACCGGGTGTATAAGAACTGTTTCCACTGAAGCTACCAAAACATAGGTATTGCCCCTCGGACTGCCCATTTCAGTCCTCTAAAGGGGAAGGCAGAGTGAAAGCATCAGTCCACCCTACACCTATCTTCCCGGTGGTAAATGAAATTACGTTCAATGGAAGGTTCTCCCTTCTAGTTGCAAAGCCTTTTTTATGCAAATATCAGGACAAAGGAATTTCAAAGAAAAGGCTCAGGGTTCGCAATGAATGCTGGATAGCAATTCAGTGGAGCAGTAAGGCACAGGCTCTCCTGGATGGGCTCTCATTCAAATCCCGAATGAGCCACTGATGAGTAACCTTGTGCAAGTTACTCAAAATTCCATTTCTTCATCCTAAAAAAACAAACCCAAAAGAAAGCACTCTTATACACAAAGGAGAAAATGTGAAGAACGAAGGGTGCAGCAGACAGCAAGAAGACCAGGGCAAGACCAGACTCCGACAAAGATCAGAGGTCTTAAAAAACTGGCACCCTAAGTGACTGAGAGTCAGATACATCGACTGTGCTAATGGCAAGAGGTGGGAGGGTGAGAGATGGGATGATATGGATGGGAATGAGCTTCTTGGTAATAAAGACAGTCAGCAACAGAACGATCATTCAATAGCACTGAACTTCCCAGGAGTGAGAAGAGCTGCCAAAACCCTGATACGTATCCCAACCATAGCCCTTAGTGACGCTGATGCAGAAAATCTCTACGGTGTTTGCAGAAGTACAGTCACCCACAACGAGTGCTAGTGAGCCACAAAGAAGGCCCACCAACCAAGCTGAGGGGAAGCTTGGAAGGGACTTTTAATTTCCCTTTGGGGCAGTAGACGGTGATAAAATAAATCGGTCAGATCTCCTATCTCCTGCAATCTATACAGTGACAGTCAGATCGGTATAAGTAATTCCACACTAGGAAGGCAAAGCATGGTAGGCAGAACAATGGTTCAAATGTCTCTAATCCTAACCTTCCAGAACCATCAATAATGTTAAATTACATGGCAATGGAGAGGTAAGGACCCTTAGAGTGGAATTAAAGCTGTTAATCAGATGATCTCAAAATAGGGAGATTATCTTGGATTATCCGGTGGGCCAACATAAAGACAGCAGTCCTCAACTATGGAAGAGGGAAGGCAGAAGAATGTGCGGTGAGAGCCTCTGTAACATTCGACGCCTTTGAGGATGGAAAAAATGGGAGCCAAAGCAAGCAGGAAGTCTCCAGAAGATGCAAAAAGAGATCACACTTGCCTCAGAGCCCCAGAAAGGAAGGCAAGCCTGCCAACCCCTTAATTTTTAGCTCAGTGAGACCCATTTTGGACTGCTAATCTCCACAATTTTAAGATAAATCTGTGGTTTTTTTTCAGCCAGTAAGTTTGTGGTAATTTGTTACAGCTACAATAAGAAACTAATACACAAAGAAATAATTCTTGAAAGACTTTCATGGAAATGTTAATAGTAAACATTTAAAAAGAACTAATGTATTTAATTCCAATTTATCGAAAAAATTCAGATAAGAATTAGCTATGCCCTTAGATTTGGAAGATAACTGAAGTTTTACCACTAACTCCGTTTTTATTTTTATTTTATCTTTGCTTTTTAGGGCTACAGGCGTGGCATATGGAGGTTCCCAGGCTAGGGGTTGAATAGGAGCTGCAGCTGCCTGCCTATGCCACAGCCACAGCAACGCCAGATCCGAGCCACATCTGAGACCTATGCCACAGGTCACAGCAACGCCGGATCCTTAACCCACTGAGCAAGGCCAGGGATCAAACCCGCAACCTCATGGTTCCTAGTCAGATTCATTTCTGCTGCGCCACAACAGGAATGCCTATCACTAACTTTAGAGAAATGTTTTTTTTTCCCCTTAAGCATAAAATTACTAATTTTACTAACTGCAAACCAAATGTTCTGATGCTAATTAAGATAACCACAACATAAACCAGATGAAATTTCTAATACCTTAAATCCATCACATATTTAGATTTGAAAAAGGAAGGGCCTGTTGCCAAAAGGAATCCTAGGGTTGAATCTATTAAGTAAAAATTATAAAACATTAAAGTTTAAAAAGTTGACATTCCTGATGATTTGATACCTTTTACCACAGATAACTTTAGCTTTATATTTTAAAAGCTACTTCAAGGAATTTCCCGTCGTGGCTCAGTGTGTTAAGAACCTGATGTAGTGTCTGAGAGGATGTGGGTTTGATCCCTGGACTCAGTGGGTTACAGATCCACTATTACTTACAAGCTGCAACATAGGTCACAGATGTGGCTCGGATCCAGCACTGCTGTGGCTGTGCCATAGGCTGCAGCTGCAGCTCTGATTCAACCCCTAGCCCAGGAACTTGTGTATGCTGCAGGTGTGGCAGTAAAAAAGAAAAACTTTCAAAACATCTTTTACTCATAACAGAACTTTTTAACTTATATTTACTACAGGCAAATATTGAATATATGAATGTACTTCCAAAAGAATAAGAGTACAGACAACAGATCACATCTGCAACCTCTTCAGGTTCCAAATACAGGCAGGCCTTGTTTTATCGCACTTTGCTTTACGGTGCTTTTTTTTTTTTTTCTTTACAAATTGAAGGTCTGTCACAGCCCCGTGTCTAGCAAGTCTATTGGTGTCATTTTCCCAACAGCATTTGCTCCCTTTGACCCTTGGAGTCACGTTTTGGTAATTCTCGCAATATTTCACACTTTTTCATTATTATCGTATTTGTCCTGCTGATCTGTGATCTTTGATGTTACTATGACTCATTGAAAGCTCAGATGATGATTACAGCATGTCTTACCAATAATGCATTTTTTAATTAAGCTACGTACATTGTTTTTCGGACATAATGCTATTGCACGCTTAGCAAACTACCATACGTAGCATAAACATGATGTGCATGCATTAAGAAACCAACGACTTCCTGTGACTCGCTTGATGATGATGTTCACTTTACGGAGGTGGTCTAGAACTGAACCCACAGTATCTCCAAGGCACCTGTAGCTTTTGTGTGCCATCAATTAAATATTAAACAAAAAAAATGCAGAGGAAAACTGCTACGTAGATATACTTCTCTAGGTGAAGTTTTTCTTCCTTTTCTATAAAGTTACTTCTAATCTGAAGCTATGTTGCATTGAATAGAAATGTGGGCGTGTGCACATGGATGTATATGTGTGGGGGGGGTGGGGAGGGAGGGGGAGGATGTTTAGATGGGCTACAGTAGGAACAAATCATTTTCTACTCCAAGGAAAAATTAATAGAGGGGAAGTATCAGTAATGCAGTATCATTTGGGTCAGAATATTTTAAAAAACCCATCACTACATTCAGCTTTTTGATAATATACTCTTCCCGAAGCAAACATCATAAATGCTAATGGTCAAAAATCTGGCATCTATCACTGTATTATCTGCACAAAAGTGGACAAATATTTACAAATACTAGTCAGTTGGGTCTACGATCTCACAGGCCTTGCATTATCTAAACAACAGTTCAGGAGTTCCCATCCTGGCTCAGCGGAAATGAACCTGACTAGCATTCATGAGGATGCAGGTTGGGTCCTTGGCCCCGCTCAGTGGGTTAAGGATCCGGGATTGCCCTGAGCTGTGGTGTAGGTAGCAGATGTGGCTCGGATCCCGAGTTGCTGTGGCTCTGGCGTAGGCCGGCGGCTACAGCTCTGATTAGACCCCTAGCCTGGGAACCTCCATATGCCGCAGGAGCGGTCCTAGAAAAGACCAAAAAAAGAAAAAAAGAAAAATAGATCAGAAATATATCCAAGCACCATGACCTTATCAAATAGACTTATGCAACTGCGAAAAACAAACAAGAATAAGTAAGAACAACCAGACTGGGGCAGTTTCTTTTATCCAGCACCCAGTATTCTCAATAAACATCCACTTAGAAAGGGCAGTAATATGAAAAATAGTCATGTTTCCCATTTAGGAAACATTAATTTAAATTGGAACATGGTGCTCTTAAAAAGAAACAGTGACCTCTGACTTTAAAAAGAATGCCTCCTGAGGAAGGAACTATCATTCACAAAATGTTGAGAGTATAATAATCCAATAATGTGATCTGAGCGACATTCTTTTTTGTAATTTTCCACTTTTTGGTATGTGTGTCAGGCACTGGGTAAAAGGAAAAATCTTTTTAAAAAAATATATAAACAATAAAACCAAAGTATGTTTGGGGAAATACCACAAGCAGGCAAAGCAAATATTATTTGGGCTTTAAAAAAATATCACATATGTACATGGATAATGAAAGATGCTGATGTAGTACATTTTTTTAAATTTAAAGGAGCAAGTTTTATCGTTTGTGATACAGAGAATTGTTCAAGAAGTATAACTTTCATGAGTAAAGATGTCTAAAGAAACCTAAAGAAATTCATAGAGATTGTAACTAAATTTTTTTAATTCATATGCTTTATTTAGGCAAATGACTATTTTCGTTTTTTAAATCTTTTAAAAAATTAAAGGATGGTTGATTTGGCAAACTATGTATTAAATGTTCCAGTTTAACTTTTTCAACTAATCTAACTACTCTACAAAATAAGGATTCCTAACTTATGGGTAAATAAACTGAGTTTTTAAGAACTGAAGTAACTTGCTCATAATCCTAGAGCTTCTAAGTGATAAAGTCAGGACTAAAACTCTGATGCTTCCGTTTGGTCTTGCTGAACCAGAAAAACTAGTCTATATGCCACTTTTTCCCTGCTGGTTAACCATGACAAAGTAACTCCAGTTTTCTGTTTTGTTTTGTTTTTCCTTTTTGGCTGCCCCGCAGCATATGGAGTTTCAGATATCACACTGAGCCACAGCTGCTGCAATGGTGGATCCTTAACCTACTGTGCCAGGCAGGGGGATTGAACCTGTGTCCCAGCGCTCCAGAGACCCTGCCTTTCCCATTGGGCTACAGTAGCAACTCCAAGGTAACTCTAGTCTTTATCAAGAGAATTCATTAATGAATCTTATGGCATATACTTCCCAAAACAGACACTATACAACAAGTAGAAAAAATTTAGCAAGTGTGTGTAATACATTCCTAATTAAATAAAGAGCTATTATACAGGTAATGCCTCAACACAGACTATCCACAAATAGAGCAGAATAAATGAGTACAGCATCTCAGTGTGGTGGCGAAGAGGCACAGCTCCTAGTCACAACAGACTCGCCCCTTATTCACGCAGTATCTGCCTGGAATACTGGAGTAATAAGGGCGTATGTACCTGTAGTGGACTGAATGGTGGTCCCCAAAAAGATATGTCCATGTCCTGATATCCAGACCCTGTGAATGTGACCTCTTCGAAAAAGGGGTCTTTGCAGATGTAATGAAGTTAAAGATTTTGCCATGAGATCATCCTAGAATCCCTGAGTAGACCCTACAGCCAGTGACAAATCTCCTTATAAGAGACAGAGGAGGAGTTCTTGCCATGGTTCAGTGGGTTAAGAACCTGCCATAGTGTCCATGAGGATGCAGGTATTTGATCCCTGGCCTTGCTCAGTGGGTTAAGGATCCGGTGTTGCCATGAGCTGTGGCGTAAGTTACAGATGTGGCTCAGATGCCCCATTGCTATGGCTGTGGTGTAGGTGAGCAGCTGCAGCTCAGATTCTACCCCTAGCCTGAGAACTGCCATATGCCGCAGGTGTGGCCCTAAAGGAGGGGGCAGAGAGGGAAAGAGAGGAGGTTAGGGAGAGAGACATATGGAAAGGAGATCCAGTGACCGAGAAGGTGGGACTGGAGGAGTGCAGGCATCAGGAAGGCTGACAGTGATCTGAAGCTGGAAGAAGCAGGGAGGGTTCTCCCCTGGGGCTTCCAAAGGGACGGTACCCCTTCTGCCACTTTGATTTCAGACTTCCGGCCTCCAAAAATTGTGAGAGAATACATTTCTGTTGTTTTTAAGCCACCTCGTTTGTGGTAATCTGTTACATCAGTTACTATTAACTACAGTTACAGGAAACTATTAACTACAGTATGAAAAAAGAGGGTTGAAAAGATCTGATGAGACTGTATTCAAAGCAGCTTGATCTGTAAGTATTCAATAAATATCAGTGATGACTATTAGTGAATGAATATATATGACAGCCAGCCATTTGACAAGCAAATGTCTGTTTTTGACTTTTCCTAGGGCAGACAATGTCACCTATTTCTTTCCTCACTGTGAAATTCATTGCCAAAATGTACCAGATACCCCAGTAAATATATTTTTAAATTAGCGACTATAATCATTAAGCTTTAATGATGAGGCTTCGTTTGGAGAAAAATAATTTTGAAGTGATTTCTCATTTATTTCACTAACTTAGCCTAAAGCTAAAATTACCAGTAGGCTGGAAAAAGCGCCATTCACTGCCAATCTATTAAACAGATGAAATAAAAGGTTTGTGAGTTCACTGGGAATAGATGGAATTATAAAACTAGAGTGTATGGTTTAACAAAGAAAAGGAAAAATAATCCCTGCCCAACAGGTGAAATACTGCTTCAGTGTGTCACTACTGAAACATAATGACTTCTTTTCTTCTCACCCAAAGAGACACATCAGCCACTTAAGCAGACCATGAGATGTACTGACCTGGTAGGCCCCCAAACCTCCTCTCATCTAAGAGGTAAGAGTATCACTGAAACCTTCTCCACAGGCTACTAATGACTGGGAAATAAATGAGAAATAAATGTAAACCCTTCATAAATGCAAGTCCCCATTAAGGCCCAAACAGTAGCACTTCTGATTTGTGCTGGAGCAAAGAGGAGACTCTCGTTTTAAATTTCACCTCCTTAACTCCATTCACTTATCAAAATAATAGAGAAAAGTTGGTCTCTCCTCTGCCCAGGGCCCCTGTCACCCCTGAGACAGAAGGTGAATAATGGGAACTTGGAGAGGAGGACCCTGTTACGGCACAAGTTTTGTCCATTCACCGGTAAATGTGACCCAGTGAGTATCAAGTTAGGGCCAATCAAGCACAGACTCCAACTCTCAGGGCAGGCGCTGATCTGGACAGAGAGCAGGTGCAGCCCCCATTAGCCCCTCTCCTGGTGGGGTGGGGGGAGGGGAGGGGGAGGCAGGGGCGATGTGGATGGCAATTCTCTTCTCCCAATGGGCAGAGCAGCAGAGAGGAGAATGAATTACTTCACTCCGCAACTGGTGGGGGGCAAAGGAAGGGTCTGGGTACCTAATCAAGATCTAAAAATGGAGACATGAGAGCTACAGCTTTCTAGAAAGGGATATGACATGGGCGTCTGCTGCCCTCCCTGCAAAAAAGCCTGTTCTTGCCCATTGGTGGCTACAACTTAGTGTAATTCTATGTAACACCACCAACGGCTGCTCATTAGCCTCACTCATTTCTGTACATCTCTGAGCTCTCATTTCCTCATTTTTGACAAACGTATTCTTGGGAAACGTTCGCCCTCAGATGCAGTATTCAATTCCACAAATATTTTAGCCCACAGCATGGGGCGAGTCTACACAGAAAAGGTCAGGACATACTACGGTGGACAAGGGAGGCAAGGCCTCTGCCCTTAGGAACTTATAGTCCAGTAACAGACGTGGATGAGGTTTTACAGGAATGAGATTTTTTTTTCCCTTAAGGCCAAAATGTTGGGAAATTTGAAAAGGGTGTGTGTGAAAGGGGGGGGGGGTGTCGATTTTACAGACATAAACGTACACTTATGTAAAATAATTTTACATTTCATTATAATCATTAAAAGGCAATATCTCTCTGAGGGGCCCAGTTCTGATCTCTAAGGAAACTAGGGAGCTGCAGACCTCACCAGCCCAGAGAAATTTCTCTCAAATTGCTTGAGAAATGCAAAGGGATGAAGTCCACAGTTAAAGGAACATGGCTTTTCCAGAAGTTTGTATCATACGGTTGGCCTCTCTCACACTGACCTGAATTACAGGTTCTGCATGGATCTGACCTGTCATACACCTACACCCCTTGAAAAGGAGCTGTGCCTTTTTTTTTTTTTTCCCCTGTAACTGCACAGTAATTAAGGCAGCCTCTCATCAACTAAGAACCTGACAAATATTTGTTAAAGGAATTGAGTAAACAAGTATTACTAGTAGGAGGGATGAGAAAACCTAAACAGAAGGAACAGACCAGAGTTCTAAGTGGGAGGCAGCAGCAAGAGGAAAAGGCAGCAGGACCTGAATCGGCACAGCTGCTCACGAGAAAGTGACTCAACCCGTTCTGGAGCTTTCCGTGCTCTCACTGCTCTGCCCCGCCTCTGTCTGGCCTGGGCCTGGACGGGCTCCCGCCTCCACCTGCCAGGCTCTGACCGGTCTCCTCCCGTCCACGCAGCCCACGCAGCTGAACCCTGGGCTCTAATCCCACAGCTGACCGTGAGCAGAGTCCCCCTCCACGTCCTGATCTTTGACAGAAGCACAGCATCCGTGCCTCACAGCGTTGTTTTTTTTTTTTTAAGTTTTATTGAAGTATAATTGATACACCATGTTGTGATATTTCTGCTGTGCAACAAAATGATTCAGTTATACATGTACACACATCTATTCTGTTTCAGAGTCTTTTCCAACAGAGATGATCACAGAATATGGGGTACAGCTCCTCGTGCTAGACAACCTTAGGGGGTTCTTGAAAGGCTTAAACGAGTTGCATGCAAAGCATTTAAAAGAATGTATATGTATGTGTGACTGGGTCACTTTGCTGTACAGCAGAAATTGACAGAACACTGTAAACAAACTATAAGGGAAAAATAAAAATCATGTAAACCTAAAAAAAAAATAAAAGGATGCCTGACATACAGTGCCTGCTCAATAAATATTAACAACGATTTTTTAAACCTGGTATTATTGTATTGCCAAATAATTCTTCTGCAGTTGCCAATTTACTAACAACCAAAATTCAGAGGGTCACTGATGGCAGCTGGGACTCTTTTACGATAATCTGAACCCTCTCAGCCCTCTCAGCATCTCCTGCTCTTCCTGTTCTCCCAAAGACTACCTTTCAGCCAGAGTGAAGTACTGACAAGTTCTCAGAGCACAGTGTGCTGGCCTCTCTGCCCAGAATGCCCTCTTTCTTGCTCCTGTTGCCCCCCTGGCAAGCCCCTACTCTTTTTTTTGGTCTTTTTAGGGCCACAGCTGCAGCATATGATGGAGGTTCCCAGGCTAGGGTTCAAATCAGAGCTGTAGCTGCCAGCCTACATCACAGCCACATCGATGCAGGATCCGAGCCGCATCTGCGACCTACACCACAGCTCAAGGCAACACTGGATCCTTAACCCGCAGAGAGGGGCCAGGGATCGAACCCACATCCTCTTGGATACTAGTCGGGTTCGTTAACTGCTGAGCCACAGTGGGAACTCCAAGCCCCTAGTCTTTATTTAAGCTTTGACTCATGCATTATCTTATGGAACATCTTCTTTGCCTCCTTCTGACTCCTTCCTCTATGGTCCAGATGCTACTGGTACACACCCACCTTCTGACCACCCCACCTGTGTTATCAAAAGATCTACTTCTTCCCATTACGGGCTTCTTGAACTAAGAGATGCGTTCATTTCTCTACTTATTCCCTGATCCCGGCATAGTCACTGGCCATATATTTAATAGGCACTGAACACACTTTCAGAAGAAAGGGAGGGAGGCAAAGAGGGGGCTTTCTCTCTCATACATCGTGGCCCAGCAGCCTCAATCTTCTCCTCAATTTCCCCATTCTCTATAGAACTCTTTATCCAGCATTCAGTCAGCAGCCTACAGGACACACACAGTTTTCTATACTACAAAGGAACTGGGAATACAATGATGTATCATAGATATACATGTGTAAGTTAAAGAAAGTTCGGTTCCTCCTGTCACTCAGTCACATCTTGCTAAAGTTTTCAGTCTTTTTTTTTTTTGTCTTTTATCTTTTGTCTTTTTGTTGTTGTTGTTGCTATTTCTTGGGCCACTCCCGCGGCATATGGAGGTTCCCAGGCTAGGGGTTGAATTGGAGCTGCAGCCACCGGCCTACGCCAGAGCCACAGCAAAGCGGGATCCGAGCCGCGTCTGCAACCTACACCACAGCTCACGGCAACGCCGGATCATTAACCCACTGAGCAAGGGCAGGGACCGAACCCGCAATCTCATGGTTCCTAGTCGGATTCGTTAACCACTGCGCCACGACGGGAACTCCCTCACAGTCCTTTAACCTCTAGAATAGCTCATCTCATTTGATTCCTGGGGAAACTGAATTCTTTTTGTACTCACTCACAACCTGCCCTGTATATTAATGAGGGAAGCACTCTGAACTAGGATCTCCTCTGAGGTCCTAGCAAACCTTCTCAATGCCAAAAAAAAAAAAAAAAAAAAAAAAACCAAAAAACCAAAAAAACAAACAAAACAAAACAAAAAAGGCTGCCTTTTCAGAATTCCACACTTCTGGTGGCTGAACAGTCTCCTCGGCTCCTTTCTGACCTCGCCATTTATCCCACGTGTGTGTGTGTGTGTGTGTGTGTGTGTGTGTGTGTGTGTGTGTGTATCTGTTGGGGGGACTTGGGAGAGGTGGCCGTACTTCAGTATTTTTAAGGTCTCTGTCCACTGCAACTAACATCAACAGTTTTCTTATTTCTATAATTCAAATACATATATTTATTCAAGCTCCAGACGTGTACAGTTTGGGGAGGACATTCTGACAGAGTCAAGTGGAGGGAAGTTTAAGGCTCTAAAGAAAGGAATGCAGGAAGAGAAGCACCTTTAAGAAGTAGGAAGGGTTCCCTTGCAGCATAGCAGGCTAAGGATCTGGTGTTGTCACTGCAATGGCTGAGGTTACTGCTGTGGCACAGGTTTGACCCATGACCCAGGAACTTCCACATGCCAAGGGGGTGACCAAAAATAAATAAATAGATAAATTTAAAAATTAAATTAAAATTTTTAAACAAAGACAAGGTGAGAGAAAAGATGTCAGTTTCCTTAGCAGTTACGGTATTTCCTATAAACCAGTTATCATTAAATCTATCGTATTTCCTACACTCAGCTAAGACAGTGATGAGATACCTAAAAGAACACTGTAATTAGACCAGAAAACAGATGAAGAAAAGAGCAGAACAAGGTGACAGGCACATGGGGTGAGAAGGTACAGCTCATAGGCTGACCTAAGCTCCTCCCTTGCGGCACAGCTCCATACCAATGTCACTGCTGTCGCAGAGTGGTCCTTAGGTATTCTTAACACAGATCACAAAGAAATTCTCAAGTACAGAGACAGTGTAGGTGGACAAAGAGCTCCATAGGTTGACAGCCAGAGATGTTTCAATTTCTAAAATGCTATGAACTGGAGTTCCTGTTGTGGCTCAGCAGAAAAGAATCCGACTAGCATCCATGAGGACGCAGGTTTGATTCCAGGCCTTGCTCAGTGGATTAAGGATCCATTATTGCCGTGAGCTGTGGTATATGGCACAGACACAGCTCAGAACCTGCGTTGCTGTGGCTGTCATGTAGGCCGGCAGCTACAGCTCCGATTTGACCCCTAGCCTGGGACCCTCCATATGCCAAGGCTATGGCCCTAAAAAGACAAAAATTAAAATAAATTAAAATAAAATGCTATGAATCTACAAACTCTGTTCTCTATACTTGAACTTAGCCATGCATTTTTATTCAACTGAAAAATTGTTTCACAGATGAAGACATTAAAGCTGCTTTAGTTTATCCAGACAATGTATGCACTGCATCTGCCAAAGGAATGAGTTTCCTCCTAAAATTTGAGCTTCTACAAAAGCACATTTTTTCAAAAAGCATTGACTACTAGTATTTTCCATGGAGTTTGAAATTTACTGGAATATCAAACATCTCCATAATGCCTCTTTCTGTGCCTCGCATAGAACAAAGTTAATGGCAAAAATTCTTACTGTGGTATATTTGGAAAAGCACACTGAACTTTTAGACAGCAGGCTGTACAATAAACATATTTTTAAAGAGATCACGTGATGTTGTAGAAAAATCTTTACATTAGGAGGGAATCAGACCTGAGCATGACTTCAGGCTTACTTACAGGTTGTGTGACTCTGAAGTACTTACTTAACCTTTCTGTGAAGTGGAGTGATAATATCTGCCACAGTAACAGTATATGAAGTATATGAATTTCCTAGCTCAGTAACTGGTTGGACTAAGAATTTAAAATTCCACTTTCTAACTGCCCCACTAGCTTAGTCGGTAGAGCATAAGACTCTTAAAATGCGAGTTTCTTTAATATGCTTTACTTATTAAGTTCCTACTGTGTCCTAACAAGACTGAAACTGCATCCCTAACAACTTTTTTAATGTGTTTAAGTGTTTAGTATTTCATTTTGTTTTTCTAAAAAATTCTGGAGTTCCCGTCGTGGCGCAGTGGTTGACGAATCCGACTAGGAACCATGAGGTTGAGGGTTCGGTCCCTGCCCTTGCTCAGTGGGTTAACGATCCGGCGTTGCCGTGAGCTGTGGTGTAGGTTGCAGACGCGGCTCGGATCCCGCTTTGCTGTGGCTCTGGCGTAGGCCGGTGGCTACAGCTCCGATTCAACCTCTAGCCTGGGAACCTCCATATGCCGCGGGAGCGGCCCAAGAAACACCAACAACAACAACAAAAGACAAAAAAAGACAAAAAAATTTAAAAAAAAAATTAAAAAAAATAAAAAATTCTGTAGTACTTTATAAGCTTCACATACATGATTTCATACAATCCCATAAAAACCCTTTGTAAAACATCGCTTACTCCCAAATGGTCCCTCCCTCCTTTCTTTCTCCCACTGGTAACCATGAATTTGTTCTCCATATCTGTGAGTCTGCTGTTTCTTTGGTTTTTTTCAGCAACTGGTTGTATTTTTTTAGATTCCATATAAGTGATATCACACAGTACTTGTCTTTCTTGATCTGACTTGTTTCGTTTAGAATCATGCCCTCAACGCAGCTTTTTCATCCATTCATTTCTTCATGAACGCTTCAGTTGCTTCCGTATCTTGGCAACTGTAAATAATGCTGCCATGAACACTGGCATCCCTAGTAACTTCAACACTTTCTCCATCAGGTATCACAGGAGAAAAACTATTATCTAAAGTCCTTGGAAACATGAATACTGCAATAACCAACCTAAGCTTCTTTAAAGGGATAAATAAAAATGACCGCCTTTCTACATAACACCAAAACAACTTCAACTTTAATGTTATATAGCAATAAAAAAATACATGCAAAAAAAAAAAATCACAGCAAAGTTTCAATAAAGGAAGAATTCACTTTGATCCCTCCCTTAGAGAGAATTCTATACCTCGTGAAAGCGAATAGGCTTCTCACTGGAAAATGAAATCTACATGAACATTACAGAATCTATGAAATCTGGAAAAGAGACACTGTTGTAGATTTCGGTGTGCCAAAGAGATTAAAATCCCAATTTGAAAGAGGCAGTTCACTAGCTTATCTCCCAAATACAAAAACACCTTTCTTAGTTTTAAGAATAATTTGGTGACCAACATATCCTCAGGATAACAAAAACATTCTGGGCTAATAAATAATCCATTATTTCAAGGCACTGTCTATATAACAAAATTCCAGTAAAACAAAAGAATCTGGAAAGTCCCTCATACTCATTATAATAAGAGGAATTACACAGGAAAACAGTGCTATAAACTTCAGCCAAACCCGCCAAGATAAAGGCAGGCTCAATTGTAAGAGAGGTTGCTGCATTCAAGATTATCATCTATGGATTTTTATTGTGATGCAGAAATGAACTCTTGCTGTATTACACAAGAAATTAAAATTCACGGATACAAAAAAAAAAAAAAGATGAAGGAAAGACAATTTTTCATATGCTTTAAACTTCAGACTGGGCTTAACAGGGATCACAGCTGATAAAAGAAATTATTGGGACTAGTAAACTTAGACATCTATTTATAAAGCTGGTTTATTAGGAAAACACAGCCTTTGAAATATATGAAAGAAAAAGTAAGCTGCAAAGTTCAACAATATAAATACTCTGCTTCCTGTGCTTGGCACAGCTCATCACTCCCGTTTACTTTGCAGTTCATGTAAAGCCTACGCTATTTCAGCCTCTGAGACCTTAATAGCAACAACAGCCACTGGAAACAGTTGGGAATGACTTGCATTTCAACCCTTGCAAAGGCTCTCAGCGCTATGGACAGCAGTGTTTATTTGGAATTCCAAGGACACGGCTGCCATTCAACACAAAAGAATGCCCAGACTGTCACTCTATCTCACTGATAACTTCTTGGGGACTATTTCTATATTTATCAGGCAAAAGGAGCAAAATTTACCGTATTTCTTTGAAGTAGCAATCTGTACAACTCAAGGCAATAACTATTTATTGAGTGTCTTCAATGTCCAAGCCCCCAGTGATAGCCACTGGAGTGTGTAAAAATAGGACATTCTTTCTTTCCTTCAAAAGTTGGGTGTGATAGGTTACATCTTTCTCAGCTACATCTTTTTATAACAAGTAGATATTGTACGTGTCTCCTTTTAAATTCTGAAACCAAGCTTTTTTCTCAAAATGATAATGAAGGTAGATTTGATGGAATCCAATGTTGCAGAACCACGGTCTTTAATCTGTTAAGAAGCAGATGGGACCCGGGAAACTTCTCCTGTTTCTCTAGTCCTTTGACTCTCCTGCTGTTTTTGTCTAAGTTTCGCTTCCCACCCTTCGCTTTCCTCAGTAGGGCCTTCCCTGTCCCTCCACCTCCAGATGCTTAAAATGTTTTTGGCCACTGGTTCCCAATCTGTGAACCACACTTGAGGCAGCTGGAGGTGCCGGGCACACATTTCTAAGTTTTCACAAATGATTTATGAATTTGTCTGTGTACTAAACATTGTTTAAAGCCTGCTTAAATCACATATCAATTTGGATTTTTAAATAGGTGTAGTTTTTGGGGTTTTTTTGTTTTGTTTTGTTTTGTTTTTTTTTGCTTTTTAGGGCCACACCCATGGCACATGTAGATTCCCAGGCTAGAGATTGAATCAGAGCTGTAGCCGCCAGCCTACGCCACAGCCACAACCACAGCCACAGCCACATCAGATCTGAGCCATGTCTGTGACCTACACCACAGCTCACGGCAGTGCCGGATCCTTAACCCACTGAGTGAGGCCAGGGATTGAACCTATATCCTCATGGATGCTAGTCAGATTTTTCTCCACCAAGCCATGAGAGGAACTCCTAGATGTAGATTCTTGTACATTAAACGTAAAAAAAATCTTCTTCATTTAAAACTGCAATACAACATGTAGAAAATCAGCACTTACTTAAAATTACTATCGTAATGTGGTGGGGGCAGGGCTGTCCATGAAATATTTGACAGTAAAAAAAGTTCTTATTTAAAATTAGAAATTAGTGTTCCATACAGTGAGCTCCTTGAGGGCAGGTGTCAGGACTTCCTTTCTATTCCCAGGGACCAGCACAGCAAATGTTTGATTAGCATGTGCCAAACAAATGGATCTCAAACATTTCTGTTGAAGAGCTAGCCATTAGGCCTAGGAGCTGTGCCTCTCTGCACCATACCCAGAGGCTGCGCTAATTTATTCCATTCTATTCATAGTCTGTTTTGAGATCTATACAAATTGCCCTGAACAGGTGGTGAGAGATGAATGTGGGAGGTTCAGGAAAGGAATGAGTCTTTCTGATCTGGGTAAGGGGGTGGATGGAGGGCCTTCACCAAGTGCAGCATGAGATGCAAACTGGTGAGATCCTATGCAGAGCTCAATTTTGACCACGTTGAGTCTGAGTGTAACTCGGTTTCAGATATATGACAGGAGCAGAGGCCAGAATCCAGTGAGGAGGGCAGCACGGGGAGGCAAGAAGAGAACAGAGCTGGGGTCCAGCAGGCTGAAAACCTGAGCTGCCTCTAGCTCTTCCCTCTTTCCTCATATCCACACCTTTACTACGGCTTTTAGAACTACTGGTCACAAGTTCTCATTCCTCTTCATTTCTCCTGTTTTCCATTCCCAGCCTTCAAGTAGGGAGGTTACTGCAGTAATTCCCTGATAGTCTCCCTGCCTCTTGCATCTCTACCTTCTTCCAAGCAGTCATACTACATACCATCCTGAAAATATCACTTTTCCAATCAAAACTTTTAATATCTCAGTGTCTAAGAATCTGCAAAGCACTATTCAAATCTAACTTTTAGGAATTCCCATCATGACTCAGCTAGTATCCATTGGGACTTGGGTTCAATCCCCAGCCTCGCTCAGTGGGTTAGGGATCCAGTGTTGCCATAAGCAGTGGTATAGGTCACAGATGTGGCTTGGATCTAGAGTTGCTGTGGCTGTGGTGTAGACCGTAGACCGGCAGATGTAGCTTCAATTTGACCCTAGCCTGGGTACTTCCATATGCTGTGGGTGCAGCCCTAAAAAAAAAAAAAATGACCAAAAAAAAAAAAAAAATCTAACTTTTATTCTTATCTCCATTTCCATTTGGCCAGCATGCTCATCCCATCAGATGCCTGGGGACTGGCCACCTCCAACTTGAGACAGCGTCTCACCAAAGCCTAGCCCAAGATTCAGCACCTCTAAGAGGCCTTTCCATTTCAATAGGATCTTGCCCTCTTTGAACCTCTGTAGCACTTTCTATCTCTTCTTGTCTCACTAAATATTCCAATAAATAAATTCCTTAAAGGCAGAAATCATAAATCACTCTCTTTATATCTAAAACGTACGGCCACTGGTCATAAGGTAAATCTAGAGAAGACCAACCTTCAAAAAATTTGGATCATGAGCCTTCCCAGCTAAACTTAAGTAAGTAATGACAGTGTTGATGAAAAGTTACAAGAGAAAATTATTTCTAAAAGCACCATAAAAACACAGTCCAAAAATTAGCAATTTAACTTGACTTTAATGTTACTCAGGAAACTAAAGGGTATACACACATGAATTTGGATGGGAAAGTGACAAAAGGAAACTTTGTTTGTTTGTCTTCCTGGTTTAACCCACCCTAAAAGAGAATTACATCTGTCTTGTTCCTCTAAAGAGAACAAGAGGAATTAGAATAAACAAGACTAGGTGGTGTCCTGGTTTCTCTTTGCTGCGGTAAATTATTGGTTGAGACGGTTTTTGCACCAAAGCAGTCGTTAGCTGGCACGCAGCATAATGGCTGTATCCCCGACACGCTTTTAAAAAAGCTGTAATTACAACTGTGTGATCAAAAACCACTCACTTGACTAAACAATCCTTTCTTCTAACACCTGCATCATCGTCTTTCTGGCTTTCGAAGATAACGACCTACCAGACTGTCCTCTCATTTCTTCCCTCGCTGTCTCTGGTCACACCTGTTTTGTTGCTAAGAAACAAAATAAGTATGATCTCCTACAAGTAACTTTACAATGGATACTATAGCAAAACTAACTTATATTGAAGAGAGAAGTAGGAAGAAAGGAGAGAAAACTTATCTTTATTTGAGGTTCTCTACATTTTCATTTCATCGAATCTTTATAATAAAGACCTAGAAGGCCGTTATTACTATGCCCATTTACAAAGGGTTAACTGAAACTCATCTGCATAACTTGCCTAAGGTCACACAGCTAGGAAGTGGTAGCGTTTACCTAAATTCAAAGCCAGTTTTGTTAGCATTTCCCTTCTCTATATCTCTGTTTCATGACCTTTAAAAATGCTGCATATATAGGAGTTCCCATTGTAGTGCAGCGGAAACTGAATCCGAATAGTATCCCTGAGGATGTGGGTTCAATCCCTGGCCTCACTCAGT